>NC_136600.1:13559734-14072234 GCF_910589615.1 Taurulus bubalis | reverse complement strand
GAAGGATTGGGAGGTTGGGGGGTTAGTATGCTAAAATCCACCCAAAACAAGACACATGAGACATACAGTTCTAGTGTTAATTAGGGAGCCAATATTACAAGATAAATCAGAGATGGAGGGAAGGTTTGGACGAGAGGGAGATGAGAGGGAGGAGGGATAGAGGAAGAGGATGGGGAAAAGAGAGAGTGAGAAACGGTGAGAGAGGGAGGACAGGGTGTTGATTTGAGCAGGGCCTCGGGGCAGCCACAAGGCAAAAAGGGGAATGATAGACTTGCTAACCAGGCGTTGATCAGGCCTGTGCAGCTCTCTTCTTTTCATCAACAGTGAACAACCAAAGTGCCAAGAGTGAGTCTGTTCGCTGCACACTTATTTGCTTCAAAGTCAGAGTTAAACGCCATCAACTGTCACTGGATTTTGAGCTAATCAATTATGCCTTTTGATCTACTGATGGCTGAAACTGTATTTTTATGGATCAGCAGTCAAAAGTGTTTTCTTTCATGAAAACGGATGCCACATGCAGTACCAGCGCCCGGAAAGTATCATGTTGCTAACAGAAGACAGTAATGAAAAATTATGTCCTTCTACCTCCCCAAATTTCAAGTCGAACAGCGGCGGCAAAAGTGAGTAATCTGTAATCGTAGCGATGTGGAGGAGTGCAGCGCCGCTAATGCGCCTAGACCCCGCTGTTCTCTGAGGAAGACAGAGCTGGAGGGGAGGAAGAAGATGAGGAGAAGGAGCGGCAGCACAGGGAAGAGCAGGAGGAAGAACACACACCGAGGCAGTTGGGGCTTGCTCCAAACATGGCAGAAGGTACGAAACAAGGCGCACTGTGTGGGCCCCATTATTTTAACTCCCCATTCTCTTTTCCCGTCTCTCCTTTTGAAGACGGCGGGATTTTTCTCCTCCTCCCTGACATAAAAGTAAACAACGTTGCCTGCAGGCACAATTTTCCCGGCAACACAATAAAATGTGCAGTGAATTTATGATGGTCATCCATTAGCTCTTACCAAGGAAACATCACCCGTATCTGTCGTCCATCATTATAATAGAGGGTTAATGCACTGAATTTACATAAAAAAGTCATATTGTCTGCATGAATTATTTACACCCTCAGCTGTTTTTTCCAATTTCCCTCGTTTTTTTTCTTCTCCGTCCTCTCGTTCGTGGCGAGGGGGTTTTTGGTCCAGATTCTTGTGGAGAAAATCTGACAGTAAATTCCGCCGTGAGGTGGTCCTGTCGCCGCCACCTCTCTGTTCCAATATTTCTCTCCCTCCCTCCCTTCTTTCATCCCTCCTGCCTCCCTCACATCCTCTTCTTCTGTCTTTGTCTATGAGGGACAGTGAGAGCTGGGGGCATTGTGATGTGCTCGTTTATGGCCCTATGGTTGTTATCGAGTCAATCAACACAGAAAATCTTCCCGCTTCTAAGTAGATTTAACTGGTCATCACAGCTCATGAGCTTATCAACTCAGTATTTGCCAACAAATATTTAGATGAATAAAGCTGCAATACGGTTGTAAAGAGGGAACAATATTAAACAAATGATAAAAAAAAAAGATGCATTAGGCCAGTCCATTGTTCACAAATATATGTTAAAGTTAATTAAATAAATCACATGGTACAGTTAAGATTATTTCATCCTAATTCCTTAGTGAGTTAATCCAGTAACGCACACATAATGATCACAGTGACAGTTGTCCTACAGTAAGTGAATTATCCTGATATTACACCCCTATAATGAAGGCTTGTACAACACTAACAGTTGCCTCTCAGACCCCGGGGAAAGGCTCAGTGATTGAGCAATTATGACAAGCTCAATTACTGTCATCATATTATCATAGCTAATCCAACTCCGCCATGCTGCGCCTTCCACTGCACTGATCACAGCGGCTTTTTCACTGTCACCGAGGTGAGAAAGTGCTGTCACTGACACCGCTCGTGCTCCCACGAACACGCTCAAATGAATATGTGGCAAATATGTCAATCTACTGGTGCCTGTCCCTGTTTCTGTCTTTCTACTGGATGTCTCTGGGATGGATGTCTTAATTTTTTCTAATTCCGCCTGACAGTGCCACAGGCGCTCTTGCCTGCTGAGCTAAATGTGTGACTTGCCTCTACAGAGTGCAGGTTTTGTGAGTTATCTGCTTCCCTGCTATGGTTAACGCGCTTCTACGCAGCGATCACAATGGCAGGCAGAGCTGCGCTGTGAAGTGAAGTGAAGCGAGCGGTGGCTCAACAGGGAAGTGAGAAGTGTTCAGGGGTAGCGTAACGTAAAGCAAGGAACCTATACGAACCCAGTGACCCCACCACCCTTCAGATAATCCTCCAACAGTGGGAGTGACACGGGTCAGTCAAACAGATGTAGATGAGGAGGTCAGTGTTGAGGAAAGTCAAAGAGGAAACTTGCACAGAGCAGGTGTTTTGCAGAGGCAGTAGGAGCAATGCCAGAGGTGTGAGGGGAGGTGAATGGATCAATTGGTGCTGAGCCTCAAGGTATAACCCATTCTCATCCACATAACACCCCTTTATACCGCCTCTCCCTCCCCTCCACACTACTAACGTTGTGTGTTTTCTTCCCTCTGCGGTCTTGTTTATTCCTCTCACTGGTATATTTCTCCTAAGGGGCCTGATCCCTGCTTGCCTCCAGGCCTGTTTCTCGGTCCTGTTAAGGAGGTTGGGATTAGAGGTCAGGAACATGGCCACCTCCTCAGCCTGCATCGATCGCCGTCCACACGTTTCAGGAAGTTGTGAAGGCAGTGAATGACCTGTTGAGGTGTAAGGTCAGGTTTGTGACCTAATGACTTCCTCTGCGGTCTTTCTTGTCTGTCAGTCAATCCTCTCACAAAGGGTTTGTTGTTTCAAGCTCTTGGAGGATAACTTTGGCATTTTTCAGCCTGTTTTAAGTGACTAAAGGGGACAACAATATGTGAAATTGTGAAACAAGCTGAGAGGGCAATTGCGCAGCAACAATATAAAGTTAGATTCATTAAAAGTGCTTGTTTTTGCCACTGATTGGCTAATGTCCAAGACTCTGAATATTGGGCAGCACCAGGTGCCACTCTTCCCAGCATTGTTCCTCTGTTGGCCTCATAGGGTCACAGCACCCACAGGAACACCACTAGTCTCCTAAGCGTCGCAGCCTCGCCACAGCATTGAATTCAAAGACCTCACCCACATTGTGGAAATCATATCAATCATCATTATCATCATTATTTTAGTTCACACTAAGCTACAATTTCTGTGCAACAATGCAAAACTCTGCCCTGCTGGTACTTGCGTTTCTGCTATTTTCTCCCGGTTACACGTCACCCCACGAGTTTTCAGAACGAGACTCTTTGAGTGAGACTCTTCCCATACTGTCAAACACTCATAACTCAATAACAATCAGAGCTTTTCAGTGGTCAGTGGTCATTGTGGCCAATGGCCCCAATATTACTACATCGTAGCACGTGAGCGTCTCGCTCTCGCTCAATACTGAAGCAATTTCAGAAATTGTTGTCCCCTTTAGTCAGTTAGAAAAAAAACACAGGAAAATAGGGAACCATTTTAGGACCTTTTGTAAATGTGTTCACAGTTGTATCCAATAACATCAGAAATATATGTATTGTATACATGACATTACCTTGTGTCACTCTGGTTTATCAATTTGATGATGACATACTGTAATAAAAAAAAAAGGTTTGTCAATCAGCTCAGGTGTGTTATTATGTTGAGTATTATGAGTTTTTCAAATGTTTTGTGAAATGTGATATTCTTTTTTTAAATTGTGAGTGCTTACATTTGGTGAGATTTTAGTTTTTCTAAATTTGTTATCATAAAGTAATGTGTATCAAGTGCCATATACTGAACATTTTAGCCTGATAATGTATTGGAATAGTTTTATCTCCACAAACGTGTCAAGTTTGAAATCTCTTTTCCAAATAGGAAAAAGCAGAGCTACCATTCCACTCATACTTTCACACAAGTTGCCAGGAAAGTAAACTAATCACTCACTTTGAAACAAAGTATCCCATGATGCTGAGAAGTGCTGAGAAGAACGCAAGCAGGTCAGCTTACTGTACAAATAGGGTGGCAAACAAATTTGCATGTCAAAATTAAAAATCAATGTGTTCCACCTCACCTAATGACCAATCTCCCTACTGCTGCTCTTGGGCTCTGATTAACATTCAGGGGAGTTCAGGAGAAAATGTTAGAGCAAAGCATTAATCTCTCTCAGCAAAAAAGCTTGTATCTTCTGACAGGTGGGTCAAAGTTGCCGTTTAATCTAGCCCATAATTTCGGAAATGTGCTGACAGAGTGTATTTTAATACATTAAAACCTGCCTGTGTTTGAGAAGGCTCAAAGCGCGACACCTCAGCAGGAAGTCCGTGTCCCCGGCTCTGTGTTATGGCATGTTGGGTTAAAAAACGGTGGGAATGCAGCCGAAACCGGCGCACGAGAGAGAAGAGGTTGTTGATGTTGGTCTATGTTCTCTTTTTTTGGTGCTGAGATTTGCTTGGCCTTATATGCAAATACGAAATTAGAGCATTCCTAAATATCTTTGATAAAAAAAAACTCACTTGTTGCCTTTAATACCGTCCGTACTTAAAATACAGACCAGCCTTAGGGAGCATTACAGATTAGTTAGGCTAAAATAATATAATCACTAAATTGCAGATCCTAACTGTATCTCTAATTTATAGATGAAGTCATATTTTAATTTGTAGAAATGTTAATTTGTACTGATTGTTCTTTCCACAGCATGTACAACAGGAGAAAAAAGTAAGATTAAGATGTTTACTTGTGTTAAAACTTCTTTTGCTTTTTTATTTTTTATACTTAACAGTAAAAATGTCTCTCAAGCTCTTAAAGACCCTGAACCTGCCACAACTATGTATTTGTTCGATAGCCTG
Source organism: Taurulus bubalis (assembly GCF_910589615.1). NCBI lineage: Eukaryota > Metazoa > Chordata > Actinopteri > Perciformes > Cottidae > Taurulus > Taurulus bubalis. Next base: position 14,067,343 of record NC_136600.1, on the reverse strand, counting down.
CACTTGACTTTATTGGCCGTTGGCAGAAAAGGTGCTTTCAGAGGTGTCCTGCGTGCCTATTGAAAAATGTGTGTCTTACCTCTTGCCCAACCTAGTGGAAATAATATCACTCACACTGAGAGATCATGGTGTCAGGGTCAATTGTCCTGCAAAAGATGGGGGAGATGGGAGACATGTATTGATTTTTCATTTTGTTGGGGTAAGCAAGCATGTTGCGGCTGGGCGCGGGTGCAATGAGGCAGACAGAATGTGCTAGTCTGCTCTTCCAGCTTGTCACCCGTGAGCTGTGACTGCCGAGAGACACCTTGAAAACAATTATCACGGAAAACTATGAAAACACTATCGATGTGTGCTTTTTTTTCCTTTTTTTATCTCTTAACATGCAAGACAGAGCAAATGCTCGAGGTAATAACCCATCCGATTACATTATTCAAAGCAAAAGAGTGCCGGTGGAGAAAATTTGGCCAAGGATCCAGAGAGGAAACTCAGCCAGCATCACCCCAGATAGGGATGAGCCAGAGCTGGCAATCGCACACCATGCTGGGCCTTGCAGGGTGGAAATGCTTGTCAAACACATTACATGATGCCACAGGTCACAGACGCATCCCAGCAGTCCAGCCCTTGCCTAACAGCTACAAACAGTGAATGAATGGCAAATCTTACAACCTCTGTGCACCTTACTTGGTTGTGTTCAGCTCAAGCCATCCAAAGCAGTTCATCAATACACAGAAGATGCGGTTTGATAAAGAAAGCAAGTGATTCCTGTCAACTCCTCCATGTTCCTATTCTCTTTGACTTTGCAGTAGAGGACGCTGATCTCATTTTCGGTCGTAACCTGCAACGCATCCTTGTAAATGTTCCTGTTGTGGCGGAAACACAACAAAATGTCTACAACTCATTCTTGAACATGGCATGTTTTGAAGCCCTTCCAGTCAGTTCGCTTCCTGAATAAACATTTTGTCCGTTGCTTCCCCTGCTCCTCATTTGCAAAGGCTACGGTCCCGACGGTGGTCAGAGGCGTGACAGACATGCAGTGTGGAGAACACAGCGGTCATCCGCTTCCCTGCCAACCCGGTCACCTTGATGACCGATACACACTGGTCTCTACTGTGCACCACCTTCTTTGCTGTCTGTGCAGCGGGGGTCAGAGTTGAATACAGACAATATGAGCTCATCAGTATACGTAACACTTTTTGTTAAGGTGCAAGCAATATCCTAAATATTAATGCAACCCACAAACCTTAATAATGCCTGACAACAAAACATTGGGTGCAGAGAAGACACGTCTGTGACAGGAGCTGTGTGTGTGTGTCATTTCTGCAGGTCAGAAATATATATCAAGGTCCTTCAAAAACGGCGACACATATAGAAAGGTGGTTCGATCTCTGTCTGCTACAGCTTGTGTGCCGAAGTGTCCTTGAGCTCCCCGGGGGCTTCACAGCAGCCCACTGCTCCTAAACATGGTTAGGATGGGTCAAATGGTCAAATGTGATATATGTACATATGTAATATAAATGAAGATTGTAATCAAGTTTACATTTGAAAGTTTAAGAAAATAAAAACGTCTTGAAGGCTATAAATACAGCACAATAGTTGAGCTTTTAAACTCACCAAATACAACACGGAGTACCGGACAGTGAACAATATATTGCATTTTTTTAAATGCTTAAAGTCAAATTCAGGTTCTTGTTTCAGTTTTCAATCAAATATACACTAAAGCGAGAGGTTGCAGATGTAAATGAAAATGCTATATGCCGGCATGAATATGACATAAGAAGACTAGCAGCTGGAGAATGATCTAACGGTGAAGCATGAATGAAACAGCCGATATCAATCAGGAATAACTCAACCAGAAAGCTAAACCCAAAGTGAATACAACTGTAAAATTGGTAATAATCCTTCATGGCATAAAAAAGTGTACATGTGGAACTTCAGTAAGTGGAACTTGAACCGGGAAGTCAGATGACAAAATATTATTGGATGTTTATAATAGAATAGTTTCCCTCCACTTTCTCTTCCACATAAGTACGGAGAAGTGTTTCTTGTCCTGCTGGAACTCCTACCGATGGGCTGATGCATTCGTACATTATAACAAACTCATATATATCATAATAACACAACAGGAATGATGTCTAAATTACAACATGGCCCAGACGATAAAAAGGGAAATTTCATAATCTTTGTTGAGACTCTTTCTTGTGCCAGTATGGGTGCAAAGCAGTCTTCCTTCCAGCTGATAATAAAATACACCTATAAATCAAATTCCAATCACAGCGTCAATCCAACTTTGAAAGGTCTCCAAGATCACAGGAGCCTCCTCACACACCTGCTAGGCATGTCAGTGTTTGGGTGAGGCTGGGTATGTTATTGCAACACACACGCACACATACACTTGTGGTACTTCCTGCCGCTAATGCTGTAAGTGTTCCAGTTTCTTTCAGACAGAAGGGGTGAGAGAGGTGAGCGAGGTGAGCGAGGGGGCGACCCAGCAGCTGGTTACCTTTGCTGACTCTCACACCTGTTAAAAGAAGAGACACACATCACACTTTATTACAGTGTTAACAGGCTGTAGTAAATGGCTGATGCAAGCACGCCGTAATGGCCAAAGCAGCCTTGGTTTCTGGTGTAGTTATTCAGCCATTTGTGGAAAACTCATCAACCATATAATCCAAAAGCAGAGAGCAGAGCATGTCTGGGTCATAAGAATGTCTACAGTACAGGCGGCATTTCATTCACAAAGTCCCACTTGTGGACCATATATTTAAAAATCGTACCATTTGGCAAATCAATGCTGTGTTTTGGAACAAAGGATTCTCCTTTTTATTCTATAGCAAAGACTGGAAGGGGCATTTTTTTATTGAAGTACTTCCGATACAAAGCTCAGTGTAACAAGAACTTGAGGCTCAATTTGTCAAATTCACTTTCTGCAGTGTGACAGGGTATATTAGCCTGGTGAGCAGCCAGGCTGAAAATGTGTGTGTGTGTGTGTGTGTGTGTGTGTGTGTGTGTGTGTGTGTGTGTGTGTGTGTGTGTGTGTGTGTGTGTGTGTGTGTGTGTGAACTTGTGTATCTAGTCACCCGTGTGTGTTTTTATGCAAAAAAAAATGTTTATGTAAAGATCTATACAATGTTTTGTGACATAAAGCCTCTTAATGTCCTCCTGTATAAAATAATGATTCATGCCAAGTTGTATGGGCTTTGATAACAGCTGCTCGAGGTACGGCAAGTCAGTGTGTCCAAACTGTATGGCACGTTGGCATTTCTTTAGGCTGAAACTGAATGCAGTAAAAGTATTCAGATGTATTCACATATCACTAAAATGATCAAAAATGTAAAAGTACATCAGTAAATGTACTTAAATATGAAAAAAATATTTAGCTCTATCTCATGATCCCTGTGGACAGCACAGCAGGAATAAAACACATCGTAGTCATCTTTATTCATACATATACAGTGATATGTAAGTACAATTGTACTGCTATAGCTAATTTGTACTCCTTTACATTGTACTCCTTTACATTGGGTGGTTTAATCTCATACAACTGATCAATTTGAGTAGCATAACTGGAACAAAGTAATAACTATAGTTCAAAATAAATGTACTTGCGTTGAAGATTCAATGTCTCTCACTGAAATAAAATTAAATTAAAGTATAAAGTTGCAGAAAATGGAAAAACTCAAGCAGTTCCTCAGAGCTGGACCGAACAACATCTCTTCAGTGAAGAGATGTTATTCGGTACATTGTCATGTACATTTTTCGCAACTGAGATTGTATTATAGAGTAGCCATTTTATGTAGCCATTATACTTAACCATAATTTATATACAGACAGTTCTCCAGTGTACCTCCATGATGGCGCCATGTGGTCACTGCCTGTGTTCATATGTCTACTGTATGTACATATTTGCGTATGAGTGTGTGCTAAATTATGTGTGTTTGGCTGAATTTCTGTATAAGCTCCAGTGGTGTCTGCCCTCTATCACCTGGTCCATGGTGTTTGCAATACTGCAGTGTGTGTGTGCGTCTGTGTGTACCTGTCCGGCCAGGCCCTGCAACGAGCGTTTTACTAGTTAGTGTGTGTGGTGCTTGTGTTTAATAATGCATGGCCCCAAGCCCAGGACGGGTCCTTTGATAAAGTACAGCTCCGTGGCACATGCATAAGCAGCTCCAGCCATATGCAGAAAGGAGAAATTGATGGTGGAGATAAAGTCTGCGCTGCTGCTGCTGCTCTCTCTTGTGTGTGTGTGTGTGTGTGTGTGTGTGTGTGTGTGTGTGTGTGTGTGTGTGTGTGTGTGTGTGTGTGTGTGTGTGTGTGTGGGTGTGTGTGTGTGTGTGTGTGTGTGTGTGTGTGCGTAAAAGAGAAAGAAAATGAGGCTGAGGAAGATTTATGGATTGTATCAATGTCTATATGCAAGTGTTTGATCAGGTGGCAATTTGAAGCTTTTTAGAATGAGTCTTTGTGCTGCGTGAACATGTTTGAAAATTGGTACTTTTTTGTAATATTTGATTAGCTGATACTGTACAAGCAAGCAAATATGGAAATGTACATAAATAACCGAGGCCATGCTGTGTGTGTGTGTAGGCGTCCGTGCGTGTGGGTTTGTTTATTTGAGAGACAGAAACCTGTGTGAGGGAAAGAAAATTAGTTTGTTTTGGTTTATGTGCATCAGAGAAAAGTGCCTTTAGTGACCAGCCTTGTAGATGCTGTGCTATTTTGTGTGTGTGTGTGTGTGTGTGTGTGTTTCTGAGAGTGTATGTACTTCTGCGCATGTTTGTGTGTGTACTCAGACTTACTGTTGGAGTGTGCTGAGCTGCAAGTCAAAGTCGAAAGGAGTCAGGGGTCAGGGGCCAGGGTGGGGGGTCCAAAGTCGCTGCCACCTTCTCGCCCATCTCAGCTATATTACAGGCAGGAGGGCAAAAATTAGGGCCAACATTCACAAACAAGCGATGCTGTGCATATACATGCAAACAAGCCTTTGTCTGCTAGTTCTGGTTCTCAACTCCAGCAAACATGACCCCAGAACCTTTAAAAATAATACTGATCTAACTCGTACCCTTTTTTTGACTTCTCCCTCAACTTCTTTGTCTCGTTTCCCTTCAACTGTTTTATTACTTCATGCCATCCTTTTCATGTCTTTGCTCTCTTTCTTGTGTGTCTTACTTATCAATTCCCCTCATTTCGTCTAGCTCTGTTAGATGGAAAGTCGTCCAGCTCATCACTATGGTCCAACGCTGTGCAAACTAACTTCTCTCTGCCCTAAGTCATTAGACAAGTCAGACTCTCTTTATCTGCCACCCACCTTCCTCACCTCCTCCCCTCCTCTATTCATCCACCCACTCTTTTTTTCTTCCTCTTTTGCACCGAGTGCCACCCTCACCCAGTCATAAAGAATAGACAGTCTGATATACAGGAAGAGACGGAGAAAACCATATCTCTTTTTGTTGCAGCTTTAATTTACTTTGTGCATTAATATTTCAGGGCCCTCTGCAGGCTTAGTGCGGGAGCCAGTGGGAGCAACTGTGTGTGTTGATGCAAGTGTGTGTGTGTGTGTGTGTGTGTGTGTGTGTGTGTGTGTGTGTGTGTGTGTGCGTGTGGCACATTCCAGCTGTAGGAGGGGAAAGGATTAATATTTTAACGGGCCTTATTGGAGACCCCTGTACCGCCTCCACCAAAACACCATGGCATGGGTGCACGGCGGTACCCCGGCTCACCTCGCTGCTCCAACCTTTGTGTCTTTGTCTATTTCACTATTTCCTCTGTCTTCCTTTCTCGTGTTTCTGCGTGTCATCATTTTAACATAACTTGCCACAGTGACTTATGAAGTGAATCAAATTCATATAAAATTATACATAATCCAAAAATAAAACATATTAAGCTTTACAACAGTTGAAGTCATCGGTTCACAAAAAATTGATGATGATGAAATTGATAATGAAGTTAAATAATTAAAATTCTAGATTATTACAACTTGTAAACCTATCATGATAATGTTGCCTGCCTGGCTTATTTTTAGCAATGTCGTAGCATTACCAGAGCTAAGCAATTAGCTTGGTCGGAGCAATTTAATTATTACCAACAAGAAGAATTGCCCAAACTAAAGAATAGGCCTAATAAACCAAAGTTATCCTTTTCAGGTTCATTCAAAGAAGCAAATATCAGGCACAATATGACCTCAAACAAATGTGGCCTCGTACAGGGGGGGTGCAGTGTACCGAAAGAAAAAAGACCGATAAGCAATTTGGAGGAGTTGAAATTGGATTCTGAAGTTGGAAGAGGATGATGAGGATGCAGGGGCAGCTTTTATCACAGATCAGTGGGCCTCTGAGCAGGGGTCTCCCGGTCGCTGCATCAGGGGCGCCCGGCAGGAGGCCATATTGAAATGATGTGCCATCCCCCAGGCTCTTAACCACCCCTGACATTTGAGTGTATGTGTGTTTGAGTGCTTGTGTGTAGGTGTGTGTGTGTGGGGGGGGTCTTGTGTTTCCGCCCAGAGACCCGATTGCCTCCGCTCCCCTGCTACTCGTCTCCCCCTCTGCTACCCCTACCGTCCTCACCCTCCTTCGATTGGACCCTGTTTCTCATTTGCCTATTCATTTAAAAGCACAAAATGCCTACTGAGATCCAATATGGGGTTGAGGTAGGGGGGCGCGAGTGGGCCCTCAGCAGGGGAGGCAAACACAGCAACATCACGATGAAGAGAAGGAGGAGGTAGAGAGTGAAGCAGAGGGGTGGAGGATACCCAGACCTCCAACAGGAGATGGCTTCAAATGGCGTCCCGGCTCCCTCTCTTCTTTTCCATCCCTCATCTTCCATGTCTCCCTCTCTGCCTTCACTCCATCTGACACTTTTATTCTCTATTTTTCCTCACTGATGCTCTGCTCACTGGGGTAGTGCTGATATTGGGAAGTGCAGCCCGCTTGACCCTGCTGCTAAGACCAAGCAGGGGTTCGAACAGGACCCAGTGTGTCTGTGAAGGTCTGTTTTTTAAAGAAACCACCCTCAGTCCACCTCGCTGTCATTATTTCACACTCTTTCTTCCCCTTTTCTCTAGCTCACCTTAGAGACTTCCAAGGCTCTAAAAGCCAAAGCAGAGCCCACCTTCTGAAAGTTCTTTCTGTGGGTTTTGAAAAGTCAAAGAAGATAGCACTTTGTATAAATGCTAAAGGAAAACGTGGTTAGCCCTGAGTAGCAGCGCAAGCACTGTAGGACATGTTTTATGCATGGCTGCTGGATCTCACAGGTCGGGGAGTTTCACATCAACAAAGTGCGGAGGGTGGCTAAAGGTGAGAGGCATACTGGCAGAGGGCATTTGGGGGGTGGGGAGGGCGGAGGGAGATAAGGAGTGGGTCGAGAGGAAAACGACTCAGAGTAAACAGTTGTAGATTCAAGCAGTAATTCAGTCAGTGAGGCTGGAAGAAAAGGCATTTAGCTCAGGAATGTGCTTGTAGCAGTTACACAAATACAACTTTTTTTAAATTACCATTAAAGTTCACTGTAATTGACTATGTGGAAACATAGTTGAAGTGTATGACAGCAAGGAGTGATTTGAGGACCACTTGGGTGTTAAATGATGAGTAATATGGTGGAGATGGCAGGTGGCTGACCAGTCAGTGCAAACAAAAATCACACAATTGTGTCAAACACGAGGGTCAGCAGTTCACCTGGGCACAAAGGAACTAAAATACAGAACTGAAAATAGCTGGTGACCTCTGATGTTCCAACGCTGGTGGCATACCAAGGGCAAAAACAGCCAGACCGCCCAACGATGGACCGGCTCAAGCTGCTGAACGTCATATTGAATTAGTCTGAGGAGGATTCGAGACAGTGAAGAAACGGCTTGTTTGTGCAGTAAATGCTTCTCTGACCTTATCTGTGTGACTAAACAGTGTTTGCACCATCTTGGAACTCAGCGCTCATTTAGATCTCAACTACACGCCTGTAGAGTTTCGTCGACTCCATCTTGCTCGGTTGCGATGCTATCGTGGTCACAAAATCTGTCTGGAGACAACAAACACCTGGCAAAGTACTCAAAACCACCTCTGTGGTAGTTCCTGCTGTGTTTTCAGTACACATTTTGCCATGATGACACACACACACACACATACACACACACACACTAAAAAGGTAGAAAAAATACCAGCGTCGCTGTCACGGCTGGTAAACAGTAAAGTATCAGATGGGTAGATGCTGCGTCTAACACTCACAATACTCAGACAGCCTCTTCTCTGATCTCTCACCATATTCTTTTATCTCTTTAAGTACACATAAACACAGACTCACTCGCTGCACCGGGCTAATTGCAAAGGCGATGCAATTTCCAGAACATAAACAAAATCAAAGGGAGCAGCACTTTCTCCCTTCTACGTTCTCTCTTTAATGTTATTCAGTTAGTGAATTTGGGGGCAACTCACAGAAACACCTCTCCTTGTTGCGAAAAAAAAACATATTGTTGCCCTTTTGCCAGAGCAAACCATAATGGAAGCTGTTTAAGAACCCAAATTAGCATTAATCAGAGCTTCTTTGCAGCTCATCCAGAAATGATAGAACACCACAAACCTAAAAATTGCAATTTAAATGGTGATCTAATTGCTTGCTAAATCATATCCATTTCAAAACTGAAAGTTTGCTGCAGCATTTTCTGCTTCTTTTATTCCTCCCCTGCAATATGTGGTTGCTTGTTTCAATGCATTCATTCATAGCGTGCCTGGTGTTTATATTCCGTGTGAATATTTAGAGCGTCAAAATGGGGAAAGCACAGCGTTTACAACTACATTGTCCCAAAACACTGCAATCAGGAGATGATCTCACGTATGCAAAAAAGGAAACACAAGCGGACCCTCTCGCTTTCACGTTTGACAGAGTACCTTTCCCTGTTGAATACATTAGAGGACCCGTAGAATGAGCGCAAATGAATGCCCGCTCACTTCCCCAGCGCCCCGGCCTCGAGGCAACGATGGATGGGATGGAAAACAACGATTCGTCCCCATTACATTTTTCATCATACCTGTGTGAGCAGATCTCCACCTCCCCGCCCACCAATAGACACCGCTGAAACAAGCTGAAACTCCTACCTATGGTGCTATAGTATCTACTCACACACTACATGTGTGCCTATAACTCCATGACAATCCTGAACGATAAGCACTAGGGTTAAGATCCAAAGCCTCACACGGTCCGGATCCTTAGGGGTAAAAAGACAGTGGGGAAGAACGAGAGAAAGCCAGCAACAAACACAAGGAAAGATGATGGGGAAGGGGGAGGGGGGGAGGATGGGGGACTGGGAAAGGGAAAGGGCATGGAGGACATCTATCCCCCTTTAAGCCCACCTTATTGGCGAGTGGTGACCCTGGACGTGGGGCTATTGTCTAGGCTCCTTATCATAATGTAGGCTGTGTTGTCTTCTCCATTACACCTCGGCCATTCAATTAGCCCCCATTACCATAGTAATAGAGCGCTGCGTCGCCAGGGTCAGGACTGACAAGGGGAGGAGGAGAGCGGTCAGAGGGAGAGAGAGGGAGACAGAGAAAGAGATGTCAGTATACCTGTCGGCACATCGGTGGTAGCCTCTATTTGGACCAAAAAAAGTAATGTTGAAATGATACAGGTACTGCTGGAGGACAGTGAAGGATGCCGACAGAAGGGAGGGATCTCACTGACATCCGGCAACAGTTAAATCCCTTTATTTCACCTTGGGATGTGACATTTTTTGATAAATGCAATGACCTTGTAAGCCATTGCACACTTTGAAAAAAGCAATGAATGCATCACAGAAATGAAAAAGGAAAGAGCAAAAGACAAGCGGCCAATTTGATGTGGCCGTTTACGGCGTCAATAGTGACTTGCAACAACTGGCACTAAGTGGTAGTGATTACCAATAATGAGCATTGCAAAGCAAACAGCTACGCGAGAAGACTCCTGTTAATAGAGCTTTTTTAAATGAGGGGAAAGGAAAGTGATGACATGAAGATAGTGTGAATACCAGTCTGTGAACATTCATCCGTTTGAGCTTGTTTGTTTGGCTGTTGCATCTGTTTTTTTGAGGGAGGGACAACACAGAGAATATGTGGAGTAAGAATAGATGAGTAGATGTTCCAGGAGAACAGATGTATGTTAGCTCGACAAAGATGTTGAGAGAAGGAAGCAATGTGAAAGTACTGATGAGCAGAGGTGCCACCGGGTGCCACCGCTTTTCTTTCCCTTTATTGCCATCATCTGTGCCTTTATCTCTTTATTCCCTCCATCCTTACTCTGCCTAAAACTCAATAATGTTTTCCTTTGTGTCCTAATTTTGCCGTTTTCTCTCATGTACTCCCTAACTTCCCTGCAGCCACAAACTCTTTCAAACGTGCTTCCTCGTCCTTTTTTGCTTCAATTTCTCCTTGTCAGAGCCCGTGCCAAGGCGTGTGCCAAACTACCAGTGCCTCTTGTCCCTGTCTGCATGTTGCCCTGTTGTGGCTGCCACTTTCTGGCATTGTACCCATGTGAGAGGGAGAGAGATGATGAGAGAGACGGAGAGAAAGGCGAGGGGCGAAGAATAAAGGCAAGGAAACAAGGGAATGCATGCAGATGCAGGGCCCATCTCGTTTACAAATATGCAAATGCTGTTGCCTTTGTGATATGCAAATGAGAGATTACAGAGCGCTAATTAGGGTCAAAAGAACTGTTCACGTCAATTAAGGGAGAATGAAAAAACGATCCGCACTCTTGCTGGCCTCTAGCCGCCAACCCCTGCCACGGATATCCTCAGCTTTTGTCTTTAAAAAAAATGGAGACATGAAAAAGACAAATAATGAGAGACATGTTTACAAGAGGCGGGGCACCAGCATTTGGATACCCAGCATGCGTACTGAAAAAGGGCAAAGGTCCAGGTTTGTTTCAGTAGAAGGACATGATTGGCTTTTTAGTTGAATAAACACAATACATGGAAATAGAAATCCTCTATCTCCAAACTGATGTTTGAAATTAGATTCCAAAGTTTTAAATATGTATTTTCGAAATCAGGCTGCCCACTCAATACTTGCATAATTAGAGGCCATCATGCATTTCTGCAAATAGCTATCACTGTGTTTGGTCAGGTTTTACATTTTTGAATATTTTAATATATATATAATATACAATACTTCTCCATCATATTGCATATCATTTAATTTCTACCCCAATATGATAAAAATAACTACACCATCCCAAGTCCGGCACGCAGCATCTCTGAACACCGCTAATTGAACATTACTTGAGATTTTGATACTCCAAATAATGTATCTGGCAGCCAATACATTTTAGAGCAAGGAGCCTATGCAAATAAATACTTTGATTCCAACATCTAAAAAAATTGTAAAGTCACAATGCAACCTGACCATGGGAGTATATTGGCATTAGAATATCTACTTGTAGTTGTTGGACCCGCACCTGCCAAATATCAAGAGCAAGAATCGAGCAAGTGAGATCTGGTCGAGGTAGCGGCACATTTAGATAGAACAACAGAAAAGCTGACATTATATCATACAGCAGGTTAAACATAATAAGGAGGACAAAAGGCAAGATCAGAAGGTGAATGACAGAAAGAGGCAGACCCCGCATCTCTGCCTCCCCTGTCCCTCTTCGTTCTGTAGCTCCCTCCTTTGTCAGTGTGTCTGTCTAATGTGTGCAGGAGGAACACGCTGGTATATTTGCATCCTAATGACCCCTCCAGTGGCCCCCGAGGCTGGGCCCTCTGCATTACCCAGAGATCAATTAGGGCCAGGGCCCGGCGTCTGCTGTGCCCCATTATAAACCCCTCCACCAACTTTCTCTCTTGCTGTCGCTTCCCTCTCTCTCCCACATGTCCTTCATCTGCACCTCTACCTTCTCACATCTCCTACATGTCTACCACAGCGTACGCACGCACACGCATAGAAACACACACATTTGCTTGTTATGCAGGCCAATCCCCCAGCACATACTGTAGAAACACACACACACACACACACACACACACACACACACACACACACACACACACACACACACACACACACATTTTGTCATTAATGGTTACAAAATCTACCTTCACATATGCACACACATGCACATAGCTGCTGCCACTCTCTCTATGAGGCTCTGTGGTGTGCTGGAGAGGTGAAGAATGAGTGGGATCTGCACACAGAGTTTTCTCTCTTGGTGATTCCATCTTGCAGCCTTGTTGCCGGGCAAAGCCCCACAAAGACCAGCTTGTGAAATGAACATCCTTTTGACAGAGCCGGGTGTTCATAAGGCTCTCGTGGCTGCCAATCATATTGATATAAAAGCACAGTGATTGACCGTGAGGATAAAGAACTTGACAGAGGATATACAGACTGCAATGCACCTTAGCTCTCCCTCTTTCCCTTCACATGTTGTGTGTGAGCTTTGGCTAAGACGAAGATGTAGAGCCAGTTGCTTGTCCCAGGAAGAGAATATTCATACTGCTCCAGCGGACAGCATGTTTAAATGTTTGTCCAGTTCTGTTTGACCACAACACAGGAGATCAAATCAGACAAACCTATCACACCCGTTGGTTTACAGGGTCGTGGAAAATGTAACTTTAATTGTGGATGAGGCTGTGGTCCATGGATTGGGAAGCAAGGCTGAGATCGTTAGAGCTGAATTGTAACATCTATTCCTAATAGCGTCACGTTCCTAAAATTATGGCCTAATTTTTTTGCCTAAATCATCTCCTCTTGATACTGGCCACCTCTGGTAAAATCGCCTAGATCCCTAGATTCTACCCCTATAATATAATGTCAGGAGTGTGACTTATGCTGCGTACACACCAAACGCGACACCATTTTTTGCACCGAGTTTACCGCTTAAGTTTACTCGTACGAGTGAAGGGGGCGACAAAGGGGGCGTGGCTTATCCCCGCCGCTTCTCTCCGTGAAAAATAGTTATCTTTTCGGTATCGACTATGGAATAAATAACCACTAGTTCTGCTTTATACTTGTTGTGGAAGTCCCAAAAATGTCGGAACATCAAACGCCCTCGTGTTTGGGTTCATAACACCATCCGTAGCCACACACAGCTCGTGAATTTCACCGACTCCTCCAGGAACTGCGTCTGGCTTATCTCCGTAAAACGGATACCGTTTTTGCCATCCACCATGGAAATAACCACTAGTTCTGCTTTATACTTGTTGTGTAAATTCCACATACATCGGAACATCAAATCCATCGTGTCTGGGTTCATAATATTATCCGTAGTCCCACAACAGTGTCTGAATGACGGCCGCTACCAGCGCTACTTCTGGCGGAGCAGCGACAGTTTGATTCAACAACGGCAAGACGGCGGTGGCGACGGGCGGAGCTTCTCAACGTTGATTCTCAACGCTGATTCTCAACGCTGATTGGCTGACGCAACTATGACTCACGCGATTTTGTCGCCAGAGTTGGGATATTTCAACTTGCGCAAATTCACGCGGCGTCCTGTTTGCCCCGCGTCAAACACGCTATTCGCGCCGCCTCAAACGCGTATGTCGCGCCGCCCGGCGGAAAATTTCCCGCCTTTGCAACCTATCGCATCTGTGCATTGACTTTGCATGTAATCTGGTCGCGTGAATAATTTGTGTCGCGTTTGGTGTGAACACAGCATTAGGCCATTTTATTTTTTTAAAGACAATGTGACTTAGGCAAAATTACAAGCTTTTTAATCATGCATTTTGAAGCTAGCGTTTAAGCTAGCAATTTAGTTAGCATTTTTGTTAATGAAAATCTCACTCGAACATAATATTAGTAATCATAACATAATTTGACCGGTAATACAGTATGACTGTGCAGTGTCTAGAGGCAGCTTGTGCAGCCCAATTACATTGGTATTACTTTTTTGTGTTTTCTGAAAAACCTGAAAAAATGACTTAAATCATTATTTTAGGAAGGTGACGATATGCAGTCTTGAGACACACACAATAGTCAACACACTGGTGCTTTGGATCAAACAAATGAACCTCTAGCGTAAGATCAGAAAGGAACACAACCCCCTCACGCTCACAGGCCTCTCACTCATACTGTCCCTGCAGCACACATCCCATACTGGAGGTCCCTGTCAGAAGTAGCGTTGGGTACCGAGAACCTACCGGACCGAAAAGCAATGCAGATTTCGGTGCTTCCTTCCGGTGCCTGAGCCGATTTAAATATTTTTTTTTTACACTACTCTGTAAAGTTGCACGATATATAGATAATAAAAAGGTAGCGCGGTGACCGTACGCTAAAAACGATTATTAAAATAGCGCGGATCAGAGAACAGAGAGCTGCTCTGCTCTCGAGGGGCTCGAGGGGGCGGGGCTTCCAGCGCTCACACACACACACACACACAGTGCGCGCACACAGAGATGGCTGGAGACACGAGCACGAGCTTTTGAACGTCCGTCCTTGGCTTGATGGAACAAATCTCTCCAGTTGATATGAATAATGACGTGTAGTCCAGTAAAGCAGCAGTTTTAGGATCCAACAGTGTCTGAGTTCTGTTGCACACGGTCCCATCAGGCCACCTGATTGGACTGGTGTCTGTTCTTTTTTTAAATATATATTTTTATAGTTTGAAGTTAAAAGGTTTGAAGCTGTAGTTTGAAGTGTGTTTTGTATGTACTTATTTATTTATATCTATAGTATACTTAAAACAGTTAATAATATTATTCAATTTGAAGAAAAAAAATTGCCTTGGCAATAAAAAAGTATCGGTTCAGGCACCGTTTAGGCACCGGTATCATTTTAAAAGTATCGGTTTAGCACCGGTATCGGAAAAAACCCAAACGATACCCATCCCTAGTCAGAAGTGTCCGAAGTGTCATTAGCGTCAGACTCTATCAGCTGGTCAGCAGCTGGGCGCTTCCAGCCAATAGGACAGATTCACGCCCTCTTCGCTAGCCTATCAGCCTGCTGCCGTCTCCTTTTTAGATGTTCTCTATTCCCGCCTCTAGTGTCCTACTGCTGTCTCATGCAACCCGCCGCCTCCCCAGCATCATCCGCCTTCTCAGATTCAGCACACCTTCTGCATCTCTAGCAACTCCAGCAGAACCTCCAGCCACCACCACCAGTGTCTGGACTCCTCTGGGGGGATCTACAGATTGCTGCCGGTCAGGGCAAACACAGCGCAATCTCAATCTCCTCGTGGAGTTCAAGCGCCAAATAAATTATGTGTAACCCATGAGCGCATCATCTGGCATAATAAACATTAACTACTAACCACTCACTGTCTCTCCTGATTGAAATGAATAGCGGTGTCTCTATCTCAGTATTTAGCACATCATTAAGATGCTGCTATTTTTTTTTTGCAATGACCTAAACAAAAACGTAACTGCATGGCTGGAGATTAGGAATTACTAGTAAATCCCTCTTTTCACCACTAAAACAGTTTTTACGTGAGGAGTGTGGCCAGCTTGGTCAATCCTCAAGCTATGTTGCCAACTGTCTTTATGTGGTCTGCAGCGAGGCCAGATCTGACAACCGCTGGGGACTTGTTGCTGCCAGAGGGCAGAGGCCACACTGGAGTCTGAGCTGAAGGACGTTCTAGTGAACATGCAGGATTTACTAAATAGACAATCTTTCGCTGATGGACCAATTTACTTATGTTGATTATCTCGAGGCATCAGTCTTCAAAAGAGACTGTTTCATAACCAGTCAAAAGTTCCTCATAGCAACTTTAATTCATACAGAAACCGAAGTGTAAAATGGTGGTTTTCGTTGGGGGGACATGCAGGACTATAGTTGGCCAGGTGCAGTGACTTCTGAGAGTCTTGTCGTCACTGTGAGGTAACCAGCGGAGCCCCTGGTAGCTACAGTGCCTGGATAATAAATAATTTCTCATATAACCCACCAAACACACCAACATATCATTATTTGGAGTTCAAATGTGAATGCAAGTAACATTTTCATTGCCTTGAATGTGCAACTATCCTTTCTCTGATATGACCTTAATGCAAAGCGTTGTCCTTGAATCAAAGAACGCCTGGTGAGCTTGGTTGGGATGTTATGTGATTCTCTTCATACTTACTTCATATGTCACAAATCCGTGAATAAGAGGAGTGCATTGGGATTGTCTTTTACAAACAGTGATACAATTATTTATTTGTTTAGTACACAATACAATATGCATCACAACTTTTCCTGAGGTAGGACGACAAAAGGGAGAGGACATGATTACAAATGTTTCAAGATCTTGAGTGTGGTCCTTCCATGGATTAGGAGGCAAGTCATAGAGCAGAGTAATAACGTCCAAAAAAAGGTTCACATCTAATGCAAAGTCTCTGACTATGTATGCTACATTCGGGGTACTATCTGTAATTTGATCTTTGCAAGTTATGAACAATTCCAAAGTAAAATTGCTGTGCCAGCAAAGGTAGAGACAAAAAAGATGAATTAATTTAAAAAAACATTATAAAATGCAATTATTTTTCAAACCACTTTGCGAGGGCACAACTTTGAAACAGTTATGGCCTAAAGACAGATAAACCAAATTAGTCCTGTATTCTGCAGGCACCCTAACATGCAATGCATTGTGCAGCATGGCTGTGAGAGCGGTTCTGAGTGGTCAAACCTCAGAACCACATGAAAAACTAAACCTCAGAGCATTTAGATATGTTAAATAAGTACAATTAACTTTAACAGTTAGTAATTGTGCACATCAAACTCAGTTCATGAGGAATTAGGACTCATAAGGAGTACTGATCTGATGAAAGAAGAAAAAAAAACATGCCATCACCAGGTTAGAAGGGTCTGCTGAAAAGATGCTACAGAGTTGCATTGAGTGACCAATACACTCAGCGACTAACGCTTTGATTGAGAGAGTTATTTTCTTTTCGAGCTGTCTCTTGTAAGCCCTCAACATTATGAAAGGACATAACTTTTGAAGGTTAAGGAAAGATTGTGGTCACGTTTACAGTTTTGCATTGTTCACCAGCGCTCCAGAGTGTTGCAACACAATGCATTTGTGAATGAGAGGGACAGGTTTTGCATCTCTGGATAAAAGGGTTGGTTTTCTTTGTGTGTACATAGAAACAAATGTGGCTTTCTCAGGGCTCAAACATGGACAAAATCTAAATGGAAAGTGTAGGCTGACTTCTATACTCACTTGAATCAGAGAAAAGCAACCTGTGCACTTCACCATGAGCGGCAGGAATGTCACACATCTTTATACTACAGCAGAATAAACTGTATCACAAAATCAACAAAGAGCATTTTTCTTCCATCAAACTCTGTAGATCTGGTAAAGCAACAAGTCACAGTACACACAACAGCAATATTTACACCTGTCTTTAAATGATTTTCCTAATGGCCCTTCTGCACATCCACCCACATCAGGGACATTCTACTCCGAAGGGCACTTTTACTGTGAGCATGTATTTTGAGTGTTCAAAAGCCATTATGTTTGAAGTGGCTTTTGATCTGTTGGTCATTCATCGTTTCAATTATCTACAGAATAAGGTCATTTTTTACTGGTATACATTGTTAGTTTAAAATCCTTTTAGAAAAGTAACGACTTTGGATGAAAACTTTTCAGTAATACCCTCCTTGTAACTGCCTACACTGTCATGAATTTTAATTTAGATATGTTGGATGAAAAGAGGATTTTATTTCTTTTGTTTTCTTTTTAGCTGACATAAAACTGATATTTATCGATATTTTAGACAGAAAATACAATTATATATTCTATTGTCACTGATAATGTGCTAATGGTAATGATTACTGCATGTTGATTTTCTAGCTTTTGAGCTTTTAATTGTTTTCATGCAGGAAATTAAGTGTATTACAAACAAATACAATGTCATAACTAGTTACTGTGGTGGCTCAGTTTTCCATATGACTTGGATGCATTAAGAAGTAGCTGAGGTAATTGCTTTTATTCCATTGTTTCACCAGGTGGTGAAAAGTCCCCTTGTTTTTTCCTCCTGAGATTAACTGGGTGTGCACAGATTCTGTGCTGCTGCTTCAGCTGCAATGCAACCACCCTCCTGCAATATTCATGCACATATCTGGGCCCCGCTGACTTAAGATTACACCTCTTAGAGAACGATACTGCTTTCTGCCGCCAAGTTTAGAAAGACATGTTTAGCTGCAGCTGAATGGCATTGTATCTTGTCTGGGCAGGCTTGAACCTGAGAAAACTCAATATCAAAATGATTTTCTCCCTTCAACGATCCACTAAACTACTCAGTTTAATCATCATTGTTGGGACAAAACGCGTGTGCCTTGATAAGTATGTCATAGTTTCAGCCACTCAAAGACTTTCATTTTCATTTTAGAGTTATGATTCTGAAGTTTGAAGTTGTTGATAGCCTCCACCATACAGAATATTCAGAAACGGTTATTACCTGCAACTATCAATTCAATATGATAGAATAATGGCTCAGGATTACAGAAATGCCAAAATGTAATGACCTTTCTCAGTGAATCTTAAATCTTAAAACTGTCAAAGCTGGTGAAATTTTACGTAAACATTTGTTAAAAAATAAAACAGCATATTAATGCTCTTGTTTCAGTCTTAATTAAATTAATTCTGTTTACATTCACCACATTGCCACACAAACAAACAAAAAAGCAAAGTTACAGTTACCCTATTTTACCATGCATGTGTATTTATGAGACTGAATGAGTACCAGAAAAGCATGGCCCCTAAGAGAGAGACACGGGCTGACAGAAAAAAGAGAGGCAAAGTAAAGACGCCAAAACAGAGAAAACCTTCTGTCAGGAGATACTTTGTGATTTTGCTATAAATAAGAGGACCTGGATATGACATGCATGTATTCTTTTGAGGCTTTGTCTGATCAATAGCCATTAACCTTAAACTTATCTTAATTCTTCCCTAACCCTTTCCCTGAAGGCAAACCTTCCCAAAACAAAAACAATCTTGACTAGTTGACACATGGCTAGTGGGCTATGTATTGTGGCCATCTCAAGCATGGCTAAATCAGACCACACACACACACACACACACACACACACACACACACACACACACACACACACACACACACACACACAGACACACACACATACATACATCGCCATGCCCACACACTCGCAAAGGCAGACAAGTCAACGTATTCTCTGGAAATCATCCCTTAAAAGTCTCCTCTTTTACTGCAGATAGCTCCGTTTGAGCTGAGGGACAGAGTAGAGTGGCAGTAATAGAGTGGTTTGTAGTGTGTGTGTGTGTGTGTGTGTGTGTGTGTGTGTGTGTGTGTGTGTGTGTGTGTGTGTGTGTGTGTGTGTGTTTATCGGAGTGTGAATGCCTCTCTGCTCATGTGGCTCATGCAAATGTTCCGCACAGACACATTGGTGCACGGCAAGTATATTTGTTGCACACCTTGCCAGAGGACATTTCTATGTGTGTGTTCGTCACTTACACTTCCCACAACATGTCACAACATTATTTGACTTTTTGCTTTGACATGCGAGGGCCTCACGGACAATGCAGGTTTCCGATCTGCATCTCTCTGCCCCTGCACGGGCCTCTCGGCCTGGAATAGAGGTGGAGGAGGCGGAGGAGGAATAGGAGGAGGAGGAGGAGGCGAGCCCCCGGGGCCCGGGGACTCGACCCCTGCAGCCTGCCTTCTCATCCCTGCACTGAAGGTCCCTTTCCTCTTCTCAGCAGCTGTCAATCAAAAGCCACAGATGGAGTGTGTTGGGAAAACTATGAGAGAGGCTAGATGGACTACGTGTCGAAGTGTTTTAAGGTTGTATAACGCATGTTTCTTTGTGTGTCACAGATACAGATTCGGAAAATGAGAACGCAAAATACTTTTTTTTCCTCATAATTTGGTGTGGCTTATGGTATCGGACATAAACAAACACGACTTAGGGTTGCATTCGTTTCCTCAGGTTATTTAGTTTTCGTCATTAGGTTTATAATTTGACTTTCCTGTTACAATGTGTTTTAGCGTTAATGTTACATAATTTTGCTTTAGGTCACAATTTACTCCGTTAATGAGACAAAATGTTTTTATTACCAAAAGATGTCCTGCCTTTCATTCAAAAGCAGTACCACTGAGGTCAAATCAGTGCCTTCATTAAGCGCTAAAAAGAGCAACATCTGGTTAGCTGGAGAAGTTAAGGCATTGTGCAAATTATTGGACTTCAGGGGCCTGCTGATCAGTAGCATTGATTCCTGCCTCTCCAGTCAATTAGATCGATGGGGCATCTTTAGGTCTGCTTAGCCATGTGTCAACCGTCACACTCTACTATCCCCTTCATTTGTACTCCAGCACATGCTGCCAGTGCACAGATGGTAACCTATACAGTCTACTGCAGCCTGCAGCACAATGATCTGAAACGGATGATCAAAATGTCTTAAGAAATGACAGCAACTTAAAAGGGGAGTTTGAGGTATGATACCCTAAATTTAAGCAAGATATGTTGAAGTGTTCCCAACTTTAAGAAACCATGATCAGTAGACGTTTATTTTAAGTTTGAAATCATATAAAATACAAGCCCAAAAGAAAGGAAAATAACAGTCTCAAAACGTATTGCACTTTGAACATTTTAACCACACGTGCTGGGAATATGTTAAAAAGACACTTAAACAACTATTGACTATTGCCCTTGCAGCCTGACTCAAGGGCAATTTTAGACAAGTGGTTTATACTACTGCCCTTGAGCAAGGCCAGAATACCTAACAGCAAACTCCTTCACTGAAGCTATTCACTGTTTCTGAGTTGACCTTCGAACAACTCTTCCTCTTCCTAATAGCAGGCCAACATGTTGTCAGGGAACTGACACGTGATTTCTGTTACTGGAAAACTTAACCTTCCATTTTTTTTATCTGGGCAGAATTGGCTCTAACTTAGTGGTAGCTACTGTGCATGGAGAGGGGAACTTGTTAAATATCTATTGGCAGAAAACATTTTGACGCCTGACATACAGAAAACAAAAGCAGTGGGCTGACGGATCGGCGCAGTAATGAGTTTCCACAACACAAACTTGCAAATGTAGACCACATGCCACCACTGGAGTGCTGCTACCTTCTGACCTCCTTGCCCCTCTGCAGCCAACCTGTGTGCACGTACACCCACCAACACACAGTTTTCGGCTACCTCCCAACAGCGGCTTGCGTCAAGACCCTGGGAGGCTGACCCCCCTCCCCCTGCACACCCCTCTCCCCTCCCAGTGACCCCCTCAGCGACGGACCATTGTTTACTTTCACTCTCCTCCATGGCCCTGCTGGTCCGGGGGGCCGGCCGAATCGTTACATTATTGTCTGGTCCTCCCTTGCACCCCCCCTCCCCTCCCGACCCGGCCTGACCCCATTCACAGTCCTCAAAAGCACCATCTGTATCACCCAACAGTCAGGGAGTGAGAGAGAGGGAGAGATGGGGCAAGAAGGGGAAAGAAAACAAGGCGGGGAGAAAGGAGATGACGGCCGAGGAGGGAGGGAAGGAAAGGGAGCGAGAACGAGAGGCATCTGAATGGGTGTTACGCTGTCTGTCGGAAAGAATCTGTCAAATAGTTTTCACAGTGTGAAGGCTTCCCTGCTGCTTTCCTTTCATCAAACATGGTCCTTATTGATTTTTTTTACTGCCTCCTTTTATATCATCCTTCAATTTCTACGATCCAAAATCTCCTAATCCTCCATGCTTTTTCCCACTCTGCGTATTTCCTCGCTTAAAGTTTTCTCAGACTATCCTACATCGCTGTTCCCTTGACCCGCTTCTCTGCTTTCCTCCCTCCCGTCTCCATCCATCCCTCGACCCCCCTCCTCGGAGTACATCCTTCATCTTGCTGTAGTGTTGCACGAGCATTCCAGGGCCTCTTGTATGGCCGCATGTGTGAGGAAGGCGGATTTTTCCCATGGGGCCGCAGGTGAAAACTGGGACTCACTCTGTCCGCCGAGGGACGCCATCTGTCCCTGTCGCCGCACTTGCTAGAGGGGAGCCCTGTCACCCCTCCTCCTACCCCTCGCCCCATACATCCATCCCACCCTCTGTCCATCCACTCGCCGGCCCTCCCTCACGCTGGTCTACCGTGCTGAATCACCCAGGAATGCGTCCCCCCCTTCTCCTTTCTTCCCTCTCGTTCTCCCTCCATCCCGTCACTAATTCATCCCTCGCTCCCCCTTCGTTGCCCCCCTACTCTGCCTCCTTTCGACTCGACAACACCGATCTCTCTCCCCTTTCTCTCCATCTCTAATCAATCATCCATATATGACACCAGTGGCAAAATTATTAAATTATCATACATTTGTGATGAGCCGAGTGAGAACAAGGGATACTGTTTTAATTGCCAGCCCATGACCTCTAATTATGCGTATCAATGTATTAGTTTGATATTTGGAGAGAATGAACTCAACTGAGTTTGACATTTTCCAGTAGATAAAGCAATAATATACATACAATGAATGTGATTTATTTAACAAATTACCAGACATTACAAAAAGAAAAGCATGACATCGCACTCACCTGTGCGACTGTCTGGAATAAAAATATATATGTCACCTGAGGAAATGTGTTTCAGTCGACTGCAGGCTTTGCCTTATTAAATTATTATTTTCTAAATAAACAATGGCAAAGATATTTTCAGACAGTGTTTTGTTTGAAATATGGGATATTTCCAACGGCAAAACATGTTTGAAAAATAGACTTAATTTGTGATTACGTCGTAGCCACAAAACAGCATGCCGTGTAATTAGTGCCTCAGACCCAAGTAAACAAACTCATGAGGTCACCAAGTGGGCCGCTTGCATGGGAACCAGGGGGAGTCCCTCTGAGGTGCTATGTGCTCTATGTCTGCAGACCTGGGCCCAGCTGTCAGTGTCTGTATATCTCCGTCTCAGCTCTGGTTCTGACTGCTGTGACGCCCAACGGTCAGATGAGTGCAGGAGGACAGTGAGAGCGCACTTTCACGTGGGAACCTGATCGAGGCGCGCAGACAAAAAAAACGCAGGGGCAGCTAAGTGTGAAACCTCCAAACTGTCACGGAGAGGGGTGAGAGAATGGGTGTGGATGCCCCCCCCCCTTCAGCCTCGCACTTCCTCCCCACGACTCTCCCATCCTCCCTCCTCCCCCTCCCACCCACTCCGGTCCACAAACTCCCACAATCCTCCCCCCACAAAGCGTCCAGACAGACATGCACAGAGACACGCAGTCACTTTGCCCCCCTCCCCAACACACAGACACACACACACACGCACACATACACTTCCACGCCCCCTGTCAATCAGAAACCCAAGTGTCACGCAGTCACAGACACCGTCGGAGAGAAAGGGAAAAAAAAAAAAATGGGAGGAAAAATGGCCCGTCAGTCACTTTATCACTCTCTGCCCCCTCGGTTCCCCCTCTCTGGGCGATGGAACAAAGAGGGACAAGAAAAGAGTGTGAAGGGAGCAAATGAGAAGGCGATAGGGAAGGGAAAGAGAGTGGCGGGATTGTTGGAGAGAGGTGGATACAGAGGAGAGTTAAAGTGTTCCCATTTTCTCACTGGCCGACCGCAACAAAGAGCTAAGCGGGAGACTGCACTGGGGTGGCGGTTTTTCGCCAGGGCCTCCCTTCGATCCCTACCCCCCAAGCGCTCCGAGGTCATCCCTCCGGTGACCCCGCCTCGATTGTTTCCCGTCGCTCTGTCAGCTCTGATTGTTGCTGACTGGTTAAATGGCTGAAAACCAAAATGGAGAGAGTCTGTGGGTGGAAAAAAAAAAGTGGACAAGAAAGAAAAGGAGGGTGAGGATTTGGGAAAAGGGATGGCTTGGGTGGAAGATGCCCCCTCTTCTTTTCCCTGAGATAACTGACTATTTGACCCAAATAAACAATGTCTCTACACCAGAAAAAGTGGCAGGAGAAGGAGGAGGAAGAGGGTTCAGAGGGTTTGAGGTTCGAATTGTTGGGTAAAGATGGGGAAATAGTGCCCCCTTTGTATTGAGACATGTAAGGGGAGAAGCCCGCGGCTAGAGGATTCTGACAGGCCTTCACATGTTCCCATAATTTGGGAATCCCAGGAATTAAACACATGAATGAAAACTTCCTTCAGCTGATTCATGTTTGGGTTTCCACTGCATCTCAACAACCATGAAGATTAGACAAATCAGTCCAACTTTGTTTGGGAGATTGACTTTATACTGGACCAGATGTTCATCTATCAGCCCAACAAACTAATATGTAGAGCCCTCTATCAAAAAACACAGAAACCTGTCCTGCAAATGTTTTACAACCAGACACAGTGAGTAAAAAACGATGAAAAACACTTGGTTTCTTTATTACAAGCCACAGATTTCCTTGCCTCCCGATATGACTTGGATGAGATAAGTGTTTAAAGACCTGGTCCTTAATCAATTATGCAAGCATATCCATTCCAACCGCTCCCTTCCAATCAAACAGCTGAATAAGCCATGGTCTGGATGGACCCTTTGCTCTAATTGGACAAATGGTTTGCTTAATTGATCATTGATTGATGATCAATAGGCACATGTGTTCTTGTTCTTTACACGGCAGGTGATTGAAAGCCAGCTATAAAATCAGCCAGATAGCTTGACAGATGCCAATGGGCTCTCATCACCTTACTGTAAGGAGAAAAGCAGCGCGCGAGGGAGACAAGGAGACATGGGAAAGCTTGTTTTTCCTTCTCCACGCTTAGTTGAGATGCTCCTACCTTCAAAATGAACTAAACTAAAGGAGTAAACCCTTTAATTAATTTACGCTACGAGCAAAAGGCATATGAGAGAGTGAGGGAGTGTACTGCAGACTGAATGCCATGAAGAGGGAGGAAGAGCAGAGATGAAGGTAGATTCTCTTTGCCACTCCTCATGTGTATCACTTATCAGTCAAGACACCTGTTTGAAAGCGGGCAAGTGTGTGTGTGCGTATGGGGGGGACTGTGCCATCCCGGCAGAATAGGGGGACATCATTGTGGATCCCTTTGATCTGCTGCTCATAGATTCGCTTGAAAGGATCATGGTAGAGACAGAGAGAGATGCAGACCGAGGCACTTCACCCAGGCATCAGTGGGCCTTCGCCCTCAGCCTCAGGTACCTATCCTTGCCTCTGTTTCTGAGCCAGCTCTATTAAATATGAAACGCTAAGACAAAAGGAGGGAGAGTGAAAAGGGAGGCGGCGAGGGCCATAAAGGACACCACTCAATGCCTTTGAAGAGACACTGAGACGAGGGGCGTCGTGAGCGCAAATGTGTGCACCTTTCACACACACAAACACACACACACACACACAAACGCACCAGCCCTCTAAATGATGTGGGTGGATAGAACGGCGAATATCCACATTTGCATGCTTGTGTGTTTTGGATCACTTTTTACAGAAATACCACAAAAGGAACACCGTCAGTGAAATTAGACCAAAAGCCTTAATTAGTAGATGATAATACATGTGCTTTGAGTGGTGTATGTCTTTAAATAGACATTAAGACCGGTGAGATTAAAGCGCCTTTAAAGATGATAGGGTATGTAGTAGAAGAGATGGGTTTTTGTATTGCAACAAATGAAGAAAATAACCATCTAATTGCACAATTTAGTGTATTTTGAAATAAAATGGGGACATATTCTTGATTTTCAAATAATTGAAAGGCTAATTCTTTCCGCAATTGGCAAAATGTGAAGCTGGATTTCTCTGTAATTCGAACAGAAAAGTATTTCTATTTAGTTTTTGTGTACTTTTTAATAATCTTCTTGTTGGATTTTCAACCAAAGCATCACCTTTTAATTCAAAAGTCTTGAATGCATTTGTGCTCATTGTAGTGGAGAAACTCAGATGAAATTCTGAGAATCCTTTTCGATGGTGTACAAAATCCTCACTGGTGGGTGAGTCGTCTTCAAGCTGAAAACATAAATGCAAAAGGGATGGTCCAAGATCATCCCTGTGGTTTTGATGTGCAGAAAGTTACTCTTGTGTTGCTTTCACATTTCTACTTTGGAGAGAAGAAGGGCACCAATGTAGCAGTGATTTAGGAAAGATGTTGCACAGATGCTATCTTGACTGCCAACAGTTATAACTTTATAACTTCAATGACCAGAAGTTTTTTCCTTAATTTTGCTTAATTCTTAACTGCAAAAGTAAAAGGCACGTTAGTGCAAGATATTATTACTTCTCTGTCATTAATCAATCAAAATGACAGGAAGCAGTATGATGGACAGCCTGTTCATCAGTGAGAGTTAAAAACTACGATGATCATTTGCTTTTAGATCGAATGATACATTAATTAAATAATTGAAAATCCGACAAAGGTTGAAATAGAATTCATAAAAGGCAAAAATCATTCATTTTCGCATAAACAGCGCTGTTAGAGGAGGGAGCAGCATTGACACAGACTGATAACTTAGCCTCTGAACGTGTCTTAAACCAAATGACCCCTATCAGACAAACTTCAATGGGCTGCCTTTGGAAAACAATCAGCAATGTGCTCCTCCCTGACCTTTAGCGACTCAACAGGCTCGGTCCAATCACAGAGTATTGACATTATCCACCACACGCCATTTATAACGGGAGCTGCCGCTCGCCTCAAAGGTCCAGTCGAAATACCAGCACAGTCATGTTGTGTTTTGGTTGTGTTGAGTTTGAAGGAGAAGAATGGGGTCTGCGGGTGATTCAGGTGATTTTGTGAGCCCAGGCTAGGTGATTAGAGTGATTGCTCCAGGTCAATATTGGTTTGTTTTTTGTATTCCCTTCTACTTGAACACATAAACACTCACATACACATCCAGGTGCACAAAGATGGACTTACGCATTCAGAAACCAAGAGATGGATGCACAAACAGACATATCACACACTATCCATCTCTCATCCAGCCAAACCCTGTGAAAATTAGACCATGTTTCAAATCAATCTCCCATCATCTACCCTCCACCCAGACCTATAAGGAAGGGTGGAGGTTTGGGTGTCTAATTTTGGTCACCGGGTCTTCTAAAAGCACCTCAAGGCCTCGTCAATCCCGCCAGATCACCCATTTCATCCCCATCTGGGGGTGATCCATCTCGGCGGGCCCAGCCAGGCTCCATTACCCCCAGACGAGCTGTGAAATGGCCATTATGTGTGTGCAGGCATGTGGGGGGAATGGGCCTCTGTGTCGGCCATCAGCCTTTACCAGCCAACAATGGGCCTCATATATATGGTTGAATACCCTGCTCAGGCCACTAGATACAAATACATTGAAATAGTACTGGCTGACCGTTCAGGAAAGATGGATGAAAACAAGACTTGACAGCAACTGTTTGAGATGTTGATGTCTGAATTGGATTAGATGCAAGGAAGTGTTTGTTTTTTGTCAACAAGCAGATGGAGGTCAAATTATAAAAAGCATGTCCAAACGGGGATATATTGGACTAACATGTTCAAGACAGTGCTTTCCGCTAACATTGTTAAAACACCAAACGATGAATATCCTTTGAAAGACTTGTGTTCATCCCTCCGGTAAACTTTCATAGACCACCTGACTAAGGCCTTGGTTACACTTTTGTCATGAGATCATGCCATGAGAACTCCTATGTTAGCCAGACCACAGGTGGTCTGGCTAACATAGGAGTTCTCATCTCAGTAAGGTGTGGACAGCATGTGGGCACAATCCGACCAATTTATGAAGCGTAGATCTCCATCATCTTCCACCCACAACATCTCCTGTATTTTCTGCTTCAAAAACAAATGCTTTCAAATAAAAAAACAATAGAAAAGTGCACTCAGTAGAGAGCAGATCTCCGCCAGGTGCCAAACGCACCGTTCAAAACACTTATGTGAATGCACTCAGCTGTGTTATCACTTGCGGCCCCTATCGTCCGGGGGCCGATTAAGAGAAGTGAGTGAGGAGTCAGCAGGCAGTCAATGGCAGCATAAAACAGGCAACAAAAGGTGCATGCAGCCATAACTGGGCACCCACAATAGCATGCAGTTTGCTGCAACAAATGCAAGGTAAACCATGGACAGACAAAGAGGGCCACACTCACTCGCACACAACCGATCGCATGATCCTCCTAGCAGGGATAAAAGCGCGACTATTATTGTGAAGATCTAATAGGACAATGTGATTATCATCTAATTAGTAGATGTTTGTTAGCGGCTATTCTTCAATTAAACAAACTGACTAATACCGCAGGGAGGAGTAAGCAGCAAAAATAATGGGGACTTCAATTGCGAAGAATTTATAGAATATTAAATATTTGTATGCACCGTTTTACAGCCGCTCCTTTGCCCACAAAATATATCCGATCCGTCAGGTCACATATGTGGACACATAAGTTTTCACTTACATTAAATATTCTTTTTTCGTAGATCAGTGTAAAAAAAGGCATCTATTTTGATTACGTTTTTGTAAGATAATACAACTATAAAACTGCCACCGGGGTGAATATATTTTTTTACAATTTAATTCTGGGGTAAAGGTATTCAAATTAGTACACTGCATTGGGACAGCATCCACAAATATGTTATACCACTTAATCTGTCCGTGTTTGTCCGACATGGGTCCATATTTCCAGAGAAACTATTTAATCGACCAAGAGGGCATCAGCGTTACACTCCCTTGTCTAACGTCTCCAGGATGGCACATCATTACCGAGTCACAGTATCAAGGATTACATGACACCAATATCATGAAGGAGTGGATAAAGACAAAGACGGGTAGAAGACAAGAAGAAGAGAGACACTTCCCCTGTGAGCCCTCTTGTTAGCACTGAAACAATGTGGGCTTAATACAGAGACCAAGGGTTTGCTTGTCACACCTAAAGTGCTTTGCATTAATTACACCCCATATAAACTCTATTAATAAGACTTCCATAAGGCCACAGCACGTGGTCTGTGAGTTTGCACGCATTTGTGTAAGATCTTGTGGTGTTTGTGCCAATGTCACAGAGGGGGAGAGCAGATGCCACACTACAAATTAGTATAAAGAGTAATAATATCGCGTTTTATGGTTCATTAAAATCTTGGGGTCGAGAACATCGGGGTCTAGAACATGCCACAGGCCACATGCCAATCACCGTAACGGTTATTGACCCAAGCAGCAGCACGAAACTAAGCCTGTCAAACCTGGGTATAGCGAAAGCAATTCTCAGGAGCACATGAGCACAAGTTGCCGTAATCAAAAGTATACTCTTGTGAATGCTCTATCCACTGCTGTAATTATGAACAACAGAATATATATCGTCACATATAGTGGAAATGTCCCATACAGTGAATAATCCCTGTTACAATTTCAGCCAGAGTCTTCATATGTCTTGTTTGTCTGACAAACACTAATGCCCAATTAAACAATTAATGACTGTATTTTTTTAATTTAATGAATTTACCATTCCATAAAGACTAACTACAAATTCTCGCAATTGAGAAGCTGGAGCAAGACAATATTCTGAATTTAATAAAATAAAAAAAAACATATATTGGCTGATGAATCTATTGTTAAAATAATCACGAGTTGCAGCTCCAGATCATTCCGTCTGCCACTCACTATGCTGACCTGTGATGGAAACACCACCAAGGATTTATTAAGCAAAATGAATCGACTGTGTGTATTCATGCCTGCACGTGTGTTTGAGTGACAAAGAGACTGAATGCTTGTGTGCATGAGCATCATTTATGTTTGTCAGCACAAGTGTAGATATTGGTATCCTTGCATATGCGCGTGTGAGTCTGTACGTGCTACTGCCAGTGTGTGGTGTGTGTCTGATGTATCTTTTAAGCTGCGGATAGATAAACAGTGGAGACAAACATACGCTGCATCAGTTTAATGACCCATCCCTGTAGAGTCCCTCTACATTCAATTAGCAGGAAGATAATTAATCGGGCCAAGTCTCTGGCTGCTGAGCTGGCTGGCGGACTGGCAGCGGGAAGCCAGGTGGTCTTACAGGAAAGGGTGTGTGTGTGTGTGTGTGTGTGTGTGTGTGTGTGTGTGTGTGTGTGTGTGTGTGTGTGTGTGTGTGTGTGTGTGTGTGGATGAAAAACTAAGACAGATTCAGTGATAGACTCTTCGTATCTCTCTCGTTCTCCAGAGACAATGGTCAAAAACAAACACGGGGACATGAAAACAGCAAAACAAAGGGGCTTTACATGTGAACAATGCCAGCCCACAAGCACATAAACACCTACTCATTCACACACACACACACACACACACACACACACACACACACACACACACACACACACACACACACACACACACATATTGGAAAAGTTTAACAAGAATGCATGTTTGTTTTGACTGGCATGCACATTTGCTGTCTGTTTCTATCACTTGGTGCTGGTCTTTTTGCATTTCCTCCTGTCACTCTTTCTCTCTACTCACACACACACACACACACACACACACACACACACACACACACATACACACACACATACACACACACACACAGACAGACAATGCTGTGATCCGTAAGCCCCTGGTGGCTATATGCTGTCACTGCACCAACACCAGTGCGCCGTGGGAGCGAGTGGCTCTCCATCAATCTTCTGCTGACTGAAGGACAAGTCTGAGGTAAACACACCATGGGGGTTTCTCTGTGGCATCAAACACCTGTATTCTCTCACAATGGAAATACAGCCAACAGAGTAAACAGTGTGTCAGGTTCTATCGCTTTCTGTTCTCATATCAATTAAGGCAACTTTGGAATTTGTTCTCCGATTGTTTGAATCCACAGAGAGCAAAAACGGAACCTTGGGAGGACCAGGTGTCTCTTATCATCTAACAATAATGGGAAAATGGAATTGATACAAGTTCAGGACAATCCGCGGGACACTATATTTTCTTTGAAACTAATGACTGAGTCAGAAAACACTATTACAAAATATTTTTACCATCTGTTTTAATCTGCAGGGGATCGCAGGTGGGTCGGGTTTGCTGCAGCAGGAGTGTAATTCAAGTCATTTTTGTTGAGCTATCAATCACACAGAGATGGATTAAATTGACTTTCAAATATTTTCCTGTGACTGATGAAATTTTGTGGCACTGATTTCATTGTTGGCACCGACTGTATAGAGTTTAACATTTACCATGATGTACTGTAAGTGTTTGAAAACACTTTCCGTGCCTTTATCTGCTGACCTAATCACTTCCACAAAGTTTGAAGGTTCAAAGCTAAGAGCACAAACAAATCCAAGCCCATGGGTTTAATTTTGTGCTGATAATCAATGTCATGCATTGTGGAACCTAACAGTATTCGATTTAGCTTATTTTGGCAATCATTAAAGCATATTCAAATTTTGCACAACTTTGTGGTGACACTCAAGGACTTAATACTTGAGTGTTCAGATTGTTCCTTAAAATCAGGGGTAAGAATCCATGTAGTTTGTCAGTGACAAGCCATCTTGGTTTGTCTTAGGTGCCCTCTCAAATACTCTTCATAGCATTGTCATCCTCTTCCTCATACCCTTCTTCCCTCTTCCTCCTGTCTTTCTCAGCTTGTTATGCAGATTCCCAGATTTGCCTCCTTCAACACTCACTCACTCACACACACACACACACACACACACACATACATACACATACACACACACACACACACACACACACACACACACACACACACACACACACACACACACACACAAACTGCCTCCACCTCCCCAGGGGCACCGGGGAAGGGCAGAGCGAAGATGGAAATGAATTCAGCCATGTTGCAAGTGGCAACGCAAATCTGCATCTGTAATTACCCCCAGAAATACACAGCGAGCTTTCTTTCTCTCTCCTCCTCATGCCTTCTGCCCTCCCTCTCTTCCGTCTTCCCGATCTCCTCCTTCTTTTCAAGACTATCTCTTTCCTTTTTCTGTCTGTATCTCTGAACTCCCCCCACCCACCCTACCCCTTCTCCTCCTCCATGTCTATCTCACACTGTCTCTCTCTCAAAGGCTTCTTAAGTGATGCTTGGTGGGCCAATTAAGGTGAGTAGAAGTATGGGCCTGCATATATGTGTGTGCGTGTGTGTGTTGTGTGTCTGTGTGTTCATGCATGCATGAGTGTATTTATGCATGCATAAAACACCTTACACACTCTTGTGTCCACACTGTCTGTGTTTGTGTCTGTGTTTCCACATATATCTGTTTGCGTGTGCGTGAATGCTATGTGTGTGCATGTGTGTGTGAGTGTGTGTTTATGTATGGTGTCATCTCTTTGTGTCTGGGTCGGGGCATATTCATGTGTTTATAAGTGTCCCCTCAGGCCAAATACGGCTAAGCTGTCTCTTGGAACGGGACAATATTCCAAATATTAAACTCAAAATAACTGTCTGTGTCTGCAGTACACAGACCCACAACCAGCAGCTCCGGTTCAAAACTCATAAATAATGTGGAGTTCGATAAAAGCTGTCTGAACTATGACCTCCAGCCAGTGATGAAGCATCACAACCAAAATATATTTATATAAATATTTTCTACAAACTACTGAAAAATTCCCCTGACAAAACATATGCAGTAACTTTAATGAGTTGCATGTTAATTTATTGAAAAATGTCATACATGTAAATATAATTGTTGTTATAATGTCAGCCTGCAAGATTAGTATCTTCTATCCTCTCCCTGATTAGTGTATGACATAAAACACCCACACACCTCATAGAAGGAAAAAAGCACATATGACTTACAAATAATTTCACCCTCTTTTACATATCTTTATCTAATGTATATTTTATATTTGAAAAAAAAGTGGTGTTTGCAAAAACAAAATGGCACATTTGCAGCCATAACGAAGTGTCACATTTACTACAAATGTGGCATTTATCTGATATATTTGTGATTCCAATGCAAACTCTGGTGTTGTTGCCATTACAGGTAAACACCTTGGCTTGCAGTGAGCTCGCTGCTTTCAAACAGCCGAAACGCCTTCGCAAATACACCAATTTTGATCTTGTTTTGGATTAT
Source organism: Taurulus bubalis (assembly GCF_910589615.1). NCBI lineage: Eukaryota > Metazoa > Chordata > Actinopteri > Perciformes > Cottidae > Taurulus > Taurulus bubalis. Next base: position 14,034,560 of record NC_136600.1, on the reverse strand, counting down.
GCTGCCGGCCTCAGTGTGCTCGAGGAGAGGCGAGTGGGAAGACTAGGGTGAGGGTAAAGGGTGGAAGGAAGGATGGAAGGAAGCAAAGAGAGAGAGACACGCCCTGAGACTCGATGGCTCCGCTGCAAAAGGAGCCAATTAAGGGAAGGCAGGACACACAGGGGCTAAGTATACAAACCCTACTGCGACTGGGCCAGTGTTGGTGTGTGTGTGTGAATTAACCTATCATTATTTTCATGCCAAGTCGGGGGCATATAATCTGATCGCAACCTTCACTTTCCTGTTTTTAAGAGTCTTGTTTATGTATGTATCACAGAAAAGAAAATGTCAAATGACACCTAACATACTGGTCGAATGTGATTTTCTTTTATTTTTAACATGGAGTAGAGTCTCTGAGAAAGGCTGTTGCAACTGCCAGTGATGTTAATTCATATTGAAGAAAGGAACACCAATAAAATAAAATAGCTCTAATTTCAGAATAGATTAGTGTCTGTTGAACACTTGAGTCCGTCGTCCTCTTCATTGTTCCAATCCGTCAGATTATTTTACTAATAGCTCTGTTAATGAATATTTTATCTGGGTGTAATTAGTGTATTGGACACTACGGGGTGATGGAGAGTGTATTTCAGTGTGAGACACAGATACACAGACAAAGAGACATTCAAATGCACAAGGAGAAAACATTTTACAGCAGGGCTCATTTTTCTATCCATCTACAGAATATCAGAAGTTCTAAACAGATCGTGCAAACAGGGACTATTTGTATGTAATACATTTTATTTGCGATGAAAATACATATTACTATCAGGCACGTTAATGAATACACACAACCTAAAAACATCTTCCTACTGGACGGCAGCAAAATATTTTTGTCAGGTGCTATTTGAAACACACTGAGATTAATAGAATTTGAGAAAGCAGTTTTGACCAAAAGAGTACCTCAATTAGCTCAAGTGCGCTAATTCAATGAAAACAGAGATACATATCAATTATTTGAATTACAAGAAAATCCTGTCGGACTGGTCGTGGGGCCTAGGAGAGAGCCAACAGTGAGTGAGTGTGTGTGTGTGTGTGTGTGGGTGTGCACTTTACACACACACATAAGTGCAAATGAGCCTTTGCGTGTACGTGTACGTGTGTGTGTGTGTGCATATGTGTGCGTGTGTGTGTGTGTGTGTGTGTGCGTGTTTGTGTGTGTGTGCGTGTGTGTTTGTGGGAGCATTGCGGAGGTTGTGTGATATGAAAAACAAGGCACTCTGAATAATGCATGAGTCTTTTGGTCAATGCATTGTGATTTGCTTTAAGGAGGCCTTCTCTCAGCCATTATAAGATTAAACCCAACCTTGGTTCGTCGAGAGTGGCTGGGACATGCAAGAGACCTGTCAACACTGCAGGAACTTGGACCTCACACACACACACACACACACAAACACACACACACATACTCACAGACACACACAAACATACGGTATATATATAACAGCTATATATCCCACCACATAAACACACACCAACATGTAGCCACACAAAACTCACAATTAACCAGATACAGTTACGTATACAGATACACGAACATACAAACGTAGGACATATGACAATTTATTGTTACAATTAAGTGAGGGAACGCTAATGAGAAAAAAAAGGGAAATAAAAAAAGGAGAGATAAACAGTTAAACGAGTACAAAAAGAAGAAGAAAACAAATATCTGGAAAGAAGGAAGAAAAGAATGAACACAGGAGTGAAAGCAATCTGTCAGTTCCACTGGGGATGTTGCTAAATTGTGGTCCCTCGCTGTTTCGATTTCTGTCCAGCCAGTGCGCCTGCTGTGTGACATGCTTCAATCATTCTTTATTGAGCCCTCAGTCTCTCTCCTGCTTTCTCTCTCCCTCCATCTGTCTTTCTCCCTCCCCTTTCAATCAGTTATGTTGTTGTTCCCAATCAATAATCAATTTCCTTGAGAAATAATGGGCCATTGCTATTTTGGGTCTTGCACATAGCCCTTGACCTTATGATAGTCTAATGGCAAATTCAAGGAGGCTGGAATGAAGGACTGGTCCTGGCCCATTAAGAATCATGACCCTGGAACATGGAAAATTAGGGAATGAAGAGAAAAGCTGGATGGGCTCTGAATGGAATCCAGGCCAGAGCACTAACACAACTATATGTTAGTGTGCAATTCACCACTTGATTATGGCAAAAATGTGCATCAAAATCAAGTTTACAGAATAGATTGGTTATTATATGAATAGCATCACAACTTCTCCATGATTTCCAATTCAAATCAAAACCACAAACAAAACAAAAAAGATGCTTTGGCGGGCCTCGCCCTGTCACGAAAAAAACAAAAACAATCTGTGTAGAAAGTGACAAAGAATGTGCAGCGCTAACAGCCTCCATGTGTGAAACAAAAGGTAATGAGAGCAACAGAGAAAGGTAGCGAGTGAACGAGAAACAGAGAGAGGGAAAAGCACATACAGTTTAGCAGGACATTTAAGATTCCTCGCCTCTTGTTCTTCGCTTGTTGGCGTGTTACATGAAACCATCATCCCATGGGACCTCCTCTGCATAAGATGAGGGAGGGAATGATGAGAAGAAGAGAGAGGAGACATGAAAAGAGAGTGGAGGAAGGAGGGAAAAGGTGGGGATGCGGTGGCTGAGGGGGAGGGAAGGGAAACCTAGTTAGAGGAGAAGATCGAGAGCGAAAGAGGGGGGAACTCTTAAGGAGTTCGAGATGAGATAGAGACACAGGAATTCTATACGTAACATGTTATGACATAGTTTCTAAAGTTATGTTCCAAATCTGTACAGTGTAAAACCTTTTGGGAGGTTTATTAACACTTGACAGATCTTCTTGTCAACTGGCCTATCCTATCACACTCTATAATTCAGCTCCTTTTCTTCCAAAATAATGCATATTTCATTTTTGCAACAATATACAGCAGCACGTATACATGCATATGAAGAAAAAGATACAATACAATCAATTTCAATACAATAATCAGCACAGCTTTTTTTCTTTCTAGATCTGTTTATTCAGACGTGTTTGAGGAAAACAATGGGCGTCCGTGGAAGGCTTCTTTTGACTTGCTTTTCAAGAAACCACTGTTTTTTCAAACAACAGTCTGACTGTTTATTTAATCCCAAAACCCAGTGATTTATGTTCATTTTACAATCTAAAATTGGAGAATTTCTAAAAATTTAAACAGTAACTTCACATTATCTCGATTGATCCACCAATTATTTTTCTTGGTTAATCTATTAATCATTTTATCTACAAAATGTCGAGCCAAAGGTGATGTTTACAAACTAAATCCCTAAAACATTCAGGTTGTGACCGAGAAAAGCATCAAATCCTCTAATTTGAGAAATTGAGGCCTGTGAATTGTGTGTATTTCATTATGAAAGATGATGCATAGTGGATTGTCAAAATAGTTCCAATAAATGTTCTGTCAATAAACTAATTGATGAAATTGTTTTCAGCTCTTAGACAAAATAAGTGAAGGGTGATGGAAACAATATTTTAAACATGGTCATATTTTTGAGTGAAATTAAACAGATTGTCTATGTTTACAGTTTTATGCTAAATGTGACACTGGTTTTTAAGAAAACATACAACACTGTATGAATAACAGCTGGGAAATTATCAATATGAGGCCATAAAAACAACATATGGAAGTCAATTAACAATACTATATAAATACTTAAAACTGTCACATGTAGCAATATTAAAGAGGAAAGCTAAGCTGATCAGTGGCACGGCCTTTTAATCACCCCCCCTCCGTCGCAACGTTAGCCGCCGCCCGACAGAGAAAGTTAAATATTCAAGATACGAGGCAAGCTTCTCAATGTTCAAACAAAGTGCTCTGCCAAGTTCACCCATGTATGTAGAGGTGCTGTGACGGGAGAGAGTGTGGCAGGGAAAGAGAGTGTTAGAAGGATAGTTAAAAACGAAGAGGAGAGAAAGAGAGAGAGAGAGAGAGAGAGAGAGAGAGAGAGAGATGTTTTATTATTCACACAGGGCATAATAAACCAGGCACGCTCGGTTAGCAACACTTAAACTCCCCGTGCTGTAGCGGTTAGCCGCTAATGCGACAGCAGTGATTTGGACATGTCCTATTAATAGTGCAGAGGAGGTTTCCATGCATGCTAATGGTGGTGTGTATTAGCTATTAATAGAATTGCATAGGGGGCCTGAGATGGGAGAACATTTCTGTATAGAAAAGAGTGTGGATTTGTTCTCAGTGTGTGTGTGTGTGTGTGTGTGTGTGTGTGTGTGTGTGTGTGTGTGTGTGTGTGTGTGTGTGTGTGTGTGTGTGTATGTGTGTGTGTGTGTGTGTGTGTGTAAGAGAGAGAGAGTAAGGCTACACCCTGTATCTTTCTCCAACCGTTAGTAGTGATGCAAAGTCAGTGTGTGTGAGTCAATTCACAGGGGAAAGCAGAGAGAAAGAGATGCTGGATGGAGCGGGTAAGGATTTTGGCTGAGGTATGATTTTTTGGTTGTGCAGGTGTGTGTGTGCGTGTGCGTGTGTTGTTGTCACAGTGTGTTAGAGAGAGAGAGAGAGAGAGAGATAGAGAGAGAGAAAGAGAGAGAGAGAGAGAAAGAGAGAGAGAGAGAATGGGGAAAGAGGGGAAGGTGAGGGAAACAGGGAGGAGTGTGTGAGACAGAAAGCGGATGGTGTGGTTTTGAAGCCAGTGTGATGCAGCTGGAAGTTTGGAAGTGTTGAGCGCTCCTCCTCAGCATGGATATTTAATGACCTGAGACCTGAACCAGGCCCCAAGATTCTTCCTCTCCCTCCCTCTGAACCACACATCCTTCTGGTTCTCCACCCCCTACATCGAGATGAGGAGAGAAAGCTTCCCTTCTTTGCTCGGAGTCAATGAATCTGGCAAGAGCTTAGAAACATCAAGGAGAATATAGAGAGCCACAAGTCAAACTAAAGAAAATAATATCATGTGTGAAACAATTATCAGAATAATCAAAATGCAGAAAAATGCAATTGTCTACACTGGAATCAGTTATCCATTATTGTTTGATCTGTAACCTTGTTGGTCTAAGAATTAGTATCTTAATGATGATGTTAATTGTTTTAGATTAGACCATGTAAAGCTGCCTTTTACATTATATTTGACATTGTCTTATTATTACATCATTGTATAAATACAGTTATACACAACCTTATTACCATTCATAATACACAACATCATGTATGGTAATATTAATAGGAGGACAGTTTGAGGATTTGATAAGTATGCTGCTGTCAACTCTGCAGTATATATATATATATATCATGTGGTCAAACAAAAAGAAAACATGTATAAGTGCAAAATGTCAAAGCCCAAAGAGAACCGGTTTAACTCTTTAAAAAGGAAACATATTCATTCAGTTGTAGGAAAGGTGAATAATTCAACATTAAGTAGGAGGTGAATAGTGCAGTATTTTAATACTATAATAGTCAGTGTCATCTACCTCTGACAGCTGTTATTTGATTATTATATATATTTAAAATATTGTAAAACATGTTTACTTTGTGCAAAAACAGCATGGTCATATCTAGGAAAACAGATATTGACAACTCAACGCTTCAATGCAAAGATACTGGAATTTGGGCATTTGTTTTCAAAATGGCACATCTAACTAACCCTGTAGAAGTGAACCTGTAGTATTCTCTTTTTTGCCAACCAGCTTTTCTTGAGCAGAAGGTGTACATAATGTTGTGATATCAATGTCATCTCAAAGAGCTCCGTGGCAGTGAGAGAGTGAAGGGGGATGAGCGTGTGTGTGTGTGTGTGTGTGTGTGTGTATATGTTTGTGAGTGTGCGAATGCATGCACTGGGCAGGTGTGTGTTAACAGAGGTGACTGTTTTCGCTCTCCATATTTTTACACATAAGCGTTACACTCCCACATTAAAAACAGACACATATATGTGCAGCACACACACACACACACACACACACACACACACACACACACACACACACACACACACACACTCTAACACTCTTCCTCTCACTTTATTTCATATTTGGATCCTGAAATCACTGCAACTCTGACGGCCCAAACACACAATACTTATTAATCCCATATTGTGCATCTATTCCTGCATGTGTGTGTGTGTGTGTGTGTGTGTGTGTTTGTGTGTGTGTGCGTAGGTGTGCGGGCATGCGTGTCATTGGGCACGTTCACGCATGTGTGTGTATGCATCATGCTGCTGAATAGGTATTGTTTTCCCCTGCGCTTCTGATCGGGCAATTTGGCAGCGGGCTCAGGGAGGGGATGCTAATGCGGATCTAATGAGTCGGCGGGCCTGCAGGATTGAGAAGTGTATCGGCGCAGTAATGTGCGGAGATGGGCCCGTGTCGCCTTGAGGGATTAGGCTTTTGAGCTGCAGTGGATGGGGCACCCCAGCACGGCCACATCCTTCCGCCTCTTCCCTCCTCCCATCGTATACCGTTCCTTCGCTCTCCTGAACCGTTCCCCTGGTGGGTGTATGGACTCCCGCCAGAAGCCGGACACACCCTAGGTGTAATTGATTTCTTCAGACCTCCCTGTTATGACGGTGATGGTGATGGTCAGAGTGAATGTTGCAATGGTTGAAGAAGCCCTTAGTCTTGTTTTTTTGTCAGTGCACACTGATGCATGGGTAAAAGAAACCAGGATTGAAAGATTAGTTGCCAGTGAGTGAAAGCGGGTGTTTAGTGGTGTTGGTGGGTGTTCTGAGGTCATGAATGGAGACAATGAAGTGTGAATGTGCTGTTCACAAAAATTACAAAAAGAAAAAAAAACTATTTCCTCCATCATGCAGATAATTTTGTTTTCATTTGTTCAGGTTTTGCATCTCTGAAATGTCTGTCTCCAACCACAACACTAGTATTATATTATTCACAGTATTAAAATATCAAATAGCAACTTTTCTTTCCAGAAACAATATCCGTGTTACTCTCGATAATCCACAAAACAAGAAAACAAATATTTTGAAATTGGGTGAACCGTCCTGTTAACTGCATAGTGAAGCCTGCGTTTATGTTTAAATGTAGGTGTGCACATTTGAGAGATGAGTGATGAGTGTTTGATCATTCCCCTTTTACTGTACCTCTAAAGGCCTGCTGGTGTGTGTGTGTGTGTGTGTGTGTGTGTGTGTGTGTGTGTGTGTGTGTGTGTGTGTGTGTGTGTGTGTGTGTGCATGCGTGCGTGTGTGTGGGAGTGCTGGCGAGGGTATGTGTGGTCGGGCTGTGCTAGTGGGGTGATCATGTCTCAGCATTGATATTCAAATATGCCCTGAAAATACAAACCCTTATGTCAGGGATCAAGGACTCGCCTGGTTTCAACACAATCACTTCACTGTGTATGCTTCTCTCATAAATAAAGGAGCAGCGCTCTACTTCATACCACTGTGTTTTAATTATTAAGATAGAACCACGGAGGTTATCTCTCTGTTCACTGCCAGCAACTAGAGAGACGGAAAAAAATTTGAATTTTTGCCAGCACAGTGCTTCGAGAGCAACACTATAAAGGTGGCACAAATGAAGGACAATAGAATTCAAGTACTGAACTCTGAATCTTATAAAAAAAAAAAAAATAACACTGCACAACTAACTAAACAGAGCCAGGGATGACACTGTAATGCATAACTCTGATGTTATGGCTACGATGTTAAATAAGACTCCACAGCTCATTTAAAGACTAATAAAACAGCCACATGATAGAAAAGCGTAGAAAACGTGTCATATTTGGCTTTGGGATAAATTATACTTCTTGTCTCACGCGTCTCCATGTTGGAGGCGTACACTGGTGAAACCGCAGGTGACTAGATAGATTCATCTTGATGCGTGAGCCTACATGAAGTGAATTATCATTATGGCGAACACCCACATCCAAGCTGTAAAGCTGGTCAGCATTATAAAATACGAACGTTAGGCGAGGCGCATTTCCTCTCTCATTAATTTAACCGGAGGACCATTATTTGTTTTCCTAGTGTTCATTAGTCAGGTGAGGCTGACATGGCGGGCCACCGCAGTTGGGAGGCGAGGACATTTCCTCCGTTTGTAACCAGGCCGACAGGAGGTGTGCCTTTGGGTTTAGAAGTGCATTACATATTGCTTGTTGCCGAAGAGCGGAGGTAGTTGGGTGAAATGGTAAAGGGTGAGAAGGAGAGGAGGGCAGAGAAGGAGAAGAAGGGGGAGGTAGTTACGTGGTAGTTTTAACCACATTGATTCCCTGTTTTTAATCGAGCATAACAAATATAACTTCCCTTGAACTGAATTCCCCAGGTAAACCGTTATAAAACTAACCTTGTTATATCTATTGATAGGGCCTTTAAATAAATATTAGAGGCATCTGGAGGAGGGGGGGAAGGTTCCAATCCATTGATTTCTGTGAAAAAAATAAAATACCATAGTACTCATCTGACGAGGCACACCTCCACTGCTCCTCTCCCTCCCTCCGACTTCTTTTCCATCCCCCCTTACCCACTCTCCTTAGCATATTAGGTGGAGAATAATGTGAAAAAATGCTTAGCACACGGGAACGAGGCCGGTGAGCACAGACGTGGGAGTGGGTCCCCCGGGGGTGCGGTGGAGCCCCTATCCCATAAATCCCGGCTCTGGTGCAAACAATCAATTTTCAATTTTAATTATTTACCACGGCCTGCCGGACAGAGGCATTTATTTTCCCGCTCTGTCCGGGTTAAAAAATAAAAAATTAAGAGATTATTATTTGGTAGAGTGGGCAGAAAAACAAAAAAAGACCCTCTCAAAAAAATCTTTATTATCTTTCTCCCCCTTTCCTTATGCGACAGTCGAAGGTTAGCGATAGCCGAACGAGTCAATCAATAACTTCATAAATTCTCTCGGACCTCTATCGGCTGGCCCCTGCCACTCTTGCACCCATTGCTGTTTTAGCCGGGCTCCATCTATCGGGACCAGTAACATTAAGCCTGTGTGAGGGGAGAGACTGACAAAATGTACAGCTCAGCACTTTCTGTCCGAGCTCTCCAGGTTCTGGCCTCTACTCTCACTAGCGCTCCGATATTTCATCTGTAGATTTAATTACAGAACCTGGAGCAATACAGCCGAGGTATCCCCTGTCAAGCTCTCATTCACACAGAACTACTATTACAAGTGGCAACCTGCAATAAACTGCAGTGTGAAAACACAGTGCAGCCCAACCGTGCAGCTAAAAGAGCTTCAGACAAACCAAATAAAATTGGTGACGGTTTACAACAGAATATGTCTGTTTAAATAACATATGACCATGTATAAAAATGTTCCTGCAGCAAAATATTTTCCGACACCGCACTTTCTGAGTGGTGTTACCATCTCACGGCCTGAAATAAAAAACAGGCAACAATACCTTTTAACCAAAGGCAGCAAGCTTAAAATAAAAGACCTGCACATTGTCAATTAACAAACAACAATTAAGGGTTCATCACTCACATCTTTGGCCTTGTTGGACAGAAGTGGAAAGCAACACACCAACACTTTAGTGTCACACTTTTCTCCATGATGTATCCAGCAGTCTATAGGAGGGACTCTAATGTGTCCATAAATTTCCGCGGCTGAGCACACCGGCTTCTCCAGAGTGAAGGCTTTAATGCCGATCAATGGGGTGCTGCTGATGATCTCATGCTTGGTATTTGTGGTGAACGTTTTGTGCTTTAAAACATGTACCTGCATGACTTTGTTCGCCGTCAACCTCTGGAATAATCTGTATTTCCTGGGATCATTAAGCTGTTCCATAGTATTTTGTACTGTATGTTTTTATGGGAAGATGTTCAACAGCACTTATGAAGCGTAAGGTCAAACTAGCTTTGGCAACGGATGAAAAGTGGTGTCTAAACGAATAAAAGCAAAGGATGAAACACGCTCAGCAAGTCATTTTATCACGTTTTAGAATCAATTATTAGTTTTACTAGGTCCCCTCTAACCACTGTGGGCTTTCCGTGAGCATTAATTCAAAAATAATCAGGTGCAGTTGAATAGGAACAAGATTTCATTTACAAAACAATGTTTTGTCAAAGCCTAGAAAGAGCTGTGTAGATGAAGTCATATGATAACTATTGATCTGATAATAGTGAGTAAAAGCCACATGGCCAGAATAGTCCTTCAAGTACTGGAAGAATAAAGCGTTCCGAGGGTTCCCCTTTCCAGGGCTTTTCCAGGACATTTTTAAAGATGATCTAGCTGGTCTGACAGACAGGGGTCGCGCCATACACTAATATGTTCCTTTGAACACATGATGTCTGATTTAAAAGATGTGCAGACTATGGCTATAACTTATCTATGAAAGCATCTCCCACATGCCAAGAAATTAGAAGGAACTGATCATAGAAAAAGACAAGCACACCTGCAGCAAAACAACTGAGCAAGCATGTCGACTTTAGCAACTGAACCAAACATGCAAACCAATTTCAGGTTATTCCATCGTTTAAAACAAGTTGGGAAGAAGGTTTCCACAACATAACTGAGAGAAGCCAACTCAAGATACTCTTGTCCGTAAACTACCATTTGAACGTCAATATGATCCTGAACCCAATTTAGCCCTTTTACATGGCAATGTTATCCAGTTTGGGAGCTCTTATAGCCTTGTAGTTCATTCTCAGCTAAAGGAACATATGAGACATTTTACTTTTAATCAAATTTTCCATGTGTTTTCAATGACTGGAAAATGGGTTTTCCAGGACGTCATTTAAAAAAAAAAAAAAGAATGTCAAACTTGGTTTGCTCATATCCACGTAATCAGGATACAACTGGGGCTATTTGTTAGGTATCACGCTGTCACATCCAGTCTTTATCCTATATAAATATAAAGAGCAAGAGGGCCAAAATAGACATATGAAAATTAATAAAACTTGTCTGCTGTTCTGAAAAATACCATGTGGCTGACATTTTTTTTTTTGCAATCTTGGAAGTGAACCTTGCATGGCTATTTACATATTCAGTTACTTTGTTCAGACTCCTGAAAAACACCACTTTGCAGATATGTGGTTTCTATACGACTCCAGTGAGTCAGAAAGGTAGCGAAACCGGGTGAGGAGGAGACATTACAATTCATAGCGGAGGAAAGAAACAGCTAGCCTCTGGCTGTGTGAGTAGCTGTAGACAGGTAGACATAGAGAGCAACAAAGATACAAATAACTGTCAAGGCCCAGAAAGAAACAAAGCGAGCAATGGATGCGGTGGGGGAAAGGGAGATCTGAGCAGGAAAGAGACTAAGAGACAGAGGGAGACGGAGAGTGTTTTAGTTCAGAGCAGAATGTTGTTATTTATCTGGTGGCTGCTAAACAAATAAGGAGACTCCCAGTTCTGTGATTGTCTCTGTGGGGTGCTGTCGGATTTATCTTCCCTCAGCATGCAACGAACCCTCAACTCTCCATCTGTGCTCTCTCTGCTCTCACAACATGTTCCCCAGAGATTCTCCTATATATATATATATATATATATATATATATATATATATATATATATATATATATATGGGGATATATGTTTTTTTGTGGGTTATGTGTCTGTTTCACCATTCCTCAATGTCCTTCACAATGTTCCTCAAGTATTGCTTTAACATTTTTCCTGTAGGTCATAGAAAAAGGCTAAAACAGCAGTTGAGTCCACTCGATGTCAATCGCCACTTAGATCTGCATCTTTAAATTTAAGATTTTCTATCGTTTTGTATAAAAAAAGAGAGGAGCATGGAGAGGAATGCAAAAGTGTCCATCAGATCAGTGAAACTCCTGCACCTACAGATCCAGCACCTGCTATCCCTGCGTCGACACTGTCTCCTGCAGCTCTCGGAGAAGCCAACCATAGCCCGATCCAACGCCTTAAAGTGGACCCCCTATTGCAGTGGGACCTCTGACCTTTAGCTAGGACTGGGGCCTCTGACACCTGTGTGGCCAGAGGAAGCAAAGGTGGAGAAGGCTTGACCTCTCTTTCTGCATCTCTCCGAGGTGTCCGGTCGCAGATAAGGGTCAAGGGTTTGACCTCTGAGCCAGAGGGGTTATTGAGAACTGTTGACCCCTGCGACAAACCACTTGACCCCGCTTACCGTTGGGCTCAGGGAGCTTTCCTTGGTCCAGGACCCTGTGGCAGTAGCTTCCACCCCAAGCTCAGAGTAAGAATCGGTCAGGGCCAAACAAACGAGGTCAGGGCAGCAGTGCTGAGAGATGTATGTCCCTCTGAGGCTCCGTTAGCCTTCTGGCGGGGAGACTGAGCTCAAAGCTAAGGTTAGTGTGCAGCTGCCTTGGTACTGACATTGTTGCAAACAAGAGGCTAAATTGTAACATAGGAAGGAAATTACCTCTTCAACTGAGGTACATGCTAAACATTGAGTTATCACTTTTTGCAGTAAACTGAATTTTCTCTGGTGGCACAAGAAATAGTTACCTACAGGCTAAACAAGCCGTTAAAGCAAGTGCTCAGTTGAAAATGGAGAAGTTTATAATATAAGAGCTTGAGGGCATCTGATGTAACTGTTGAGACACAGCAACAGAAAGATGGACAGGAGTAGAAACTAGAAACTGGGTGGAAAACACAACTATTTCTGTCACAGTTCTTTCTCTAATTGTTGCATGCCTTGAACCATGCTTTCTGACAATCGTTTTTTTTAGGTCACTAGGAAGGAAAAATAGCAGGCTATATAGATAATGACCTCACACTGCTGATCACACCAACTCTCTGAAAGCAATAAAGTAACAATAAGTCAACCTGCAACACTAAAACTTACTAACTCTCCCTCATTCTTCCTTGAGCCCCATAACATAAAAATAAATAAGTGCAGAACACACATATCAATCTATCTCCCTTTCCCTGTGCACAACCCTCTTTTAAAGCAGTGCTGCGGGCTTTTACCCAAATGGCGTCAGGGCCATCGGTATCATTTATAACAGGACTTCAGCGCTAATGCAGCGCATGGTTCAGCCAGGATGTTTTATTCATGCTGTTTTATTATTAGGGCCCCACTTAAAAAGGTGAGGCACTCTCCTCTCCTCTTCTCTCCTCTGGCCGCCTCTTGCCGGGGCTGACTGAAGCACGAGCTTTATCTATCACCCTGACAAGAGCGTCTTCCCTGGGAAGTCTTTCAGAAAACTTCAAACACCCTCACTATCGATTTCTCCCCCTCTCCACCTGGGCACCGGCATACATCTTCACCCCACCGTGCAGGGAGACAGAGAGGGTGGAGGGAGGAGGCAGTGGAAGTAGAAAGAGAAGTAAGGAAAAAAAATAAAAAAGGATGGAAGTAAAGTAACAGACTCAGAGATAAAAGTGAAAGAGAAGAAGCCTGGCCACTGCATAACAATATGGGTGACCTCACTTTGCTTCATTGCTCCAATTCGCGTTAGCTCCACATAACCGTGGCTGGCAAGCAGACAAGCACAGTGATTACAACATCCCCACTATGCTAATTATGCGTTCAAACAACACTTTGTGACATGGGATTAATTCAAACTGAAAGATCATATGCACATTGTACATCCTATGCCAAGTGATTGTTGGCGAAGCCTTTGTAGACATACAAAGATTCTTGGCCATGAAAGCAACACCTTGAAAGGGGAGAACGGTCCTTGAATACCAGAGACAATGGAGACACTATCATTTTCTACTACAAGGGGAAACATGAAGAGGTTGCAATTAAATCTTGAATTAATACCGCCACCACAACGATTGCCCCTTGATATCCTTTTCAAGCCACTTCTTTAAAATAACAGTCTTGTCTTTATTACCAGAAGGACAGGGAGAGAGGAAACTAGGGCAGATCTGTACAATTGTATAGTGAGATGGACAACGTTCACGTCATCTGCACAAGACTCCCGTCTCTATTGTATCTTTTTGTCGCAATTTTAACAGGATACATAGGACCCTTATTCTCTCTAATCAATGTCTCTCCTTGATAACAAAGAGACGCCACCGTGTCTACGATTTGAGGTCGTTTGATGATGGGATTTATTACCTTGCCCATTTGTTGGCAGAAGAGACGGCTCATTGATACGGAAGGAGATATGATTTAATGAGTTGTTAATGATTTGTCCTCAGATGGTTAATGAGAAATGGTGGGCCTATGAACTATTTGAAAGTGCAGCCATATTTAAAGAAGGTTTTAGAGCCCTGCACTCACTCTAAGGGGCACCGATAAATTAAATAATAGACTTGAGCTGATAAGCAAGTAATTAACTGCATAAAGTAGTAAGACAAACAGTAAGGAAGGATGTGAAAGCACAGGATCAATTAAATTTCATGTCATTGGGCCGCCTTTCTGACCGACATAAGTTTTAGCTCTATAAACATCTTTAATTGCAGTGTTTCTTTGTAGAATAGTCTTTAACTACACCATTAATCCATTAATTTACTTGGGTGGTAAAGAGCTTACAGTGTATGTTCTGAAGATCTTTTTCTGTGGTGTGAATCTTCTGCGTGGTTGTAAGGACCCCCTGGCACTCTAACACACTCTGAAATCAATAGCACAAGGCCCCATAGGAGAAGCTGGGAGGAAGCCATTGATTGACACGTTACTCTCATGTCAAACAGTAGAACATGGCATGGCAGCAACCACCTGCCGTCTGCTCCACCTGCCGCTCTCACCTCTCCACCAGACTTCACTAAACGAATGTTGAATTCCACAAAAAAAAAAGAGTGTATGCTTGCGTATTTTGAAAGAAATACTATGCGATACATGTATGTTGTTGTTTTTTAAGAACTGTCAAATTGAATTGTTCAGTTTCAGCTCCCGTCCTCATCAGTGATAGTAAATGCCTCACAGCAAACAAACTGTCACTAAACCTGACTTGTAACAAATGTCTTTATCGCTTCAAAGTATTTCCGGAGACTAAGCACTGTTTCGAAGCGGAGAAAAATGTCTTGCTTGTACGTGTTTGTCTGTTGTGTTAGCTCCGACATCCACCCTTCTCCACCCTCTCAAATCTCTTTACCCTGCGACGTTGTAGCCTACGGCCATCTCACCTCGGCCTAGGTGGCTTGTTTTTCTTTAGAGCGGGGCTCACGTCCCTCTTTAATGCCATTGATTCTCGTTTGCACTTTGGTTGGAAAGAGGGAGGAAGTGCACCTGAGTGTTTACCCATGCTGCGATGTTTGCTGTGCCTGGTGTTGTGCGCCCTGAAAGAGGCATAAATTAGCGCCCTCTACAATGGCACCCTGAAGCAACCTCCTGGTGCGCAACATCAATATGGAGCGAGAAGCAAGCTGCGAGCATACTGTCAGAGGCCAAATGGTTGGGAGTAGATGTCACTATTCAGCAGATGCTAGACAATCACCAACTCTCACACGTATTCACTAAAGTAGCCTTCCAGAAATGGACACATGAGCATCTGTATATGCACACAAAAGCATGTGAAAACACATACAATTAAATGGGTTGATATAAATAAGTACACAGAAACACCAATTAAGTATATCCCCGAAGTCTGCCTCCTTAATTTAGAATTTGCATAGACACTTGTGAAAGTGCAAACACAGTCACACATGCACACATCTTTCCTTCAGCCCTGAGTTCTCCTTTCCTCACTCATGACGCACGTTGTTCCTTCAAATAACGATCCTGAAACGACACTTAAGATGAAATTGATGTATTACAAGTGATATGTAAATAAAGAGCAGCCAAATGAAAGGCAAAAAAAACAAACAAGCAAATTAATATTTCATCATCAGTGAAATATTCATGCCTGAGACCTTTTAGCAACCCTTTGTGTCGCATTTGTGTGTGTGTGTGTGTGTGTGTGTGTGTGTGTGTGTGTGTGTGTGTGTGTGTGTGTGTGTGTGTGTGTGGAAGGTGAGCAAGAGGAGGGAGCATCTGGGCATCTAAGACGTCCCACAAATGTGTCCCACACCGGGAAGGAAGACAAAGACTCCCGAGTATTCATTAGGGGCACTCATACAGTACATTAAAGAGACAGAGGGTGCAGTGGTTGGTAATATATATATATATATATATATATATATATATATATATATATATATTTGTTATGGCTGTTCTCACACAACATATACATGACATAAAATACATGCCCTCTGCCTTTCAGTCCCACTCTCCTTGTTTCTCTGTATGTGAATTAGCAATAAGAGCAAATGCAGCTTGATCTGCAGACCGCTTTTTTTCCCAGTCAGTTGTCTTTCACACACAAGATTATTCTACAGACATCGGACCATCATGACAGCAATATTCAAAACAAGTGTGGTATGTTTCTGGATGTCCCAGAAGCAGAAATGTTCCATGTGTTGTGATAGTGAGGCAAAAAAAGAATTTGGTATTTCTGTTTGTGTGCATTGAAGACTGTTTGCGATGATTGCACACTCAAACATGACATCACATAAAAAAAGCGTATTAATTGGGATGAAACAAAGCATAAATTATAAATTCAATAGGTTTATGGCACACAAAAACTAAAAGTCTTTTAGTTTTTAAATTCAAATCTGACATGATTGTGTTTGTTTGATGTGCGCCACATAAACAGCGGTTGAGCTATCGTGCCTAACAGTGTGTCCTGTAGAGGGAGAGAGCTCCGCGGCATGAGGTAAGCCCTCGCTGTTGTCTTGAAAATCAATTCTCCCTCTCTTCCTTTAAGTGGTCAATATTTTTTGTTTCTCGCAGCGAGCTCCACCACGGCCCCTTTAATTCAATGGGCCAATTAGAGATACCGTCATGTCTAATTCTGACTGCAGGGATGCTTGTTTGTGCTGTTACCTCATCCCTGGTGAGCATCAGGAGGGGCAGAGCGAGGGAGTAAATGGCACACTCTGTCCAGTTTAACCCTGGCACCCGCTTGTCCTCACAGGCCAACCCGCCCCTTTTATTTCTTCCTCAGCCCTCCTGCTTTCTCCGTTCTTCCCGGAGTCAAGGACGAAAGCAATTGATGCGAAACTTTCAAAAATGAATTTGGCCACGTGTGTCACTTACGGAGCAGGAAGGAGGGGGTGGCGGGGGCCAGGCCACCACCACTCCGTCGGGATCATTTGTTACTCAGCCCTGATTGGCCCTGACAAAACAATACCCTAAAAACTCACCAAAGTAAATTATGGTCCCGGTAAATGGCCAGCGAGGGTGGGGCGGAGAGGAAGGAAGGAAGCGGCCGTCGGTCGGGAGAGGGCCCTCGAGCCGCTTTGGCCCACTGCCAGACGCAAAACAAAGTAATGCGCTTTTGATATTAATAACGGAGATGATATTGATCCGCACTGGGGCCAGAGTCACTCTGCCTCCCTTCAGGGTGGGCCCCCATCGAGAAGGAGGAGGAGGGAGGGAGGTAAAGAGGAGGGGTGCTCCTTGAAGAACCAATACCCCACTCCCAGCTCTCTGACTCTCATCCACCTTCTCCTCCACAACCTCCTCCTTGCTGAAAGCCACTTTTCCTGAGGGTCCATTTCATTTGAGTGTCTTTAATTATGTGAAATGGATTCTATGGGAAAAAGAGAAATGGTGGCAGTGGTGGGTACTGACAGAAGGAGAGGTAAAAGAGAGAGAGAGGTAAAGAGGTGGCTGTGCGCTTCCATTTTCTGTGTCAGATTTCTGTCAGCAGCCGTGTCCGCTTCATCCGCTTCTTTTTTTGTTGGGATAGATTTTCTTTCTCTGTGAGTGTGTGTGTGTGTGTGTGTGTTTGTGTGTGTGTGTGTGTGTGTGTGTTTGAGTGTGTGTCTCCTGTGCTTTCGGGACAAATACGGGGAGAGTGGGGAGGAAGCGAGTGAGATAGAGAGGGAGGACTGAACATAAAAATAGAAAATGGGCAACATAGTGAGGTGAAACGGTTTAAGGAATGTGGTTACGCACACATACGACTTGAAGGACATGAAATTCTCCAAATTGTGGTGGACATTTTTCGGGGAGATATTGAACGAGTGAGGCTCCTCTCTTTCTTGGAAACCTCAGCTGGTTGCCCTTGAGTAACCTTCTACTACTGAATTGGAGTGTGGCAGCTTTGTGTGACCAGTGTTGAGCAAGAACGTGCTCGTTGAATTGAATCTAGTTTTTGGTGAATGGTGAAATAAAAGTAGCCGTTTGTAACTAATGACAACACACCCACTGTTGTTTTATGCTGCACCTGAGGATTTAGGGCACCCTGCATGGCTATTGCCTCACGAATACTGTGACGCATCTGGACCCGCTACATTTACTGAGATTTACTTCTTTCTTTGCATTGTAGAGCGAATGAACACGCAGTGTGTGTGTGTGTGTGTGTGTGTGTGTGTGTGTGTGTGTGTGTGTGTGTGTGTGTGTGTGTGTGTGTGTGTGTGAGAAAGAGAAATAAATGAATGGGAAAAAACACAGAAACTTCCTCTGGGTTACTGTACAGCTTGCAACCATTCAACATGGAAACAATGTAAACAAATGAGGCACTGCATTAAATAATTAGTGGGTCCACACTAACAGCTTTGACTCCGCCGGCAACAGTGTTGTTGGGCGCAGTGGAAAAGCCAAGCACTGACACACTGAAGTCATAAATTCCCACCAAACACACACACAAACACACACACACACACACAAACAGATTGGCCTTGCGCTGCTGTAGGCTGGTTTAATTTTTTAATGGAGTTTATTTATTTTCCCCCTTCCCCTTTGTCGTTTTCGTTTACCATCTCTGGTGACAGCCATCAAGTATTGTCAATTTATGAAGCAGCACTACTCTCTGTACCGGGGGGGGGGGGGGTTCTTCCGCAAGTTTAAAAGACACCGTGCCATGAAGTCGTACTATATCTTCTTCTAGAAACGGGAACCCAGGGAGCTGTATGACTAGAGTTGGTCAGACGGCGTTTATCTAGGTAATTTATATCACCCCTGAAAAAGAGATTTTAACACAACCTGAAAAATGACACCGCCTGAGGAGCTTTCTCATAAAGTGAATAACTCTATACTGTAAGCGCAGCATTTTGCCGCTGTGCCATTTCACGAATGACAAGAAAAGTTGTGCAATACTGTACAAGGCGTAAGAAAGATACACTTAGAAGACAGACATGCAGGACAAGGGCAATGAAAACAAAATGAAAACACAAGAGAACTAGAAGACAGACATGTGCAGGAAGAGGAGATGGAGGGACTGACTGATTGACTGACCAAGTGATTAATGAGAAACAGCAAAGTACACACAGTGAGACTGAGCATGATTTGCATCTCGCTTCCTCATGGATGGTGTCTGAGCATTATTTACACTGGCTAAGGGTTTTCCCACATGGCAAAGCAGAGAACAAGCCTCCCTCTTTCTCCCCATTTCTCTCTCTCCCTGTATCACTCTCTCTGTTTCCTTGCTCCTTCTTTTGTCACGGGGACAGAGGTGAGCCCTGACAAGCCAGGGCCAAATATTTGCATACAAAGAGCCCACGTTCTTTCTACATGTCCTTCCCCTCCTTCGGCCGCAACTAATGATACACGAGCATGACATATATGCCAGGTTAAAAGCCATTGGTCTTAAGCCAACTGCTACAGTGTGTCAAACCAGATGGTGATTAAAGCACATACATACTGTATATCTGTCCATGAATCATATATACTGTATATATATATATATATGTATGGGTGTACTGTACATAAATTAGCACATGCTTATACTAGTTCCATGATTGCATACACACGTGTGGACAGAAACGCACAGGGGCAAACACTTTCTTGCAGTTAATTGAGGATTCATTACTCCCAATGAAAAGTTAATTGAAAGTGTGATAAATATTTCATGTGAATTGGCCCCACTGTTAAACACACTCAGGTAAAAAGGTGCAAATTCCCTCCGTCTTATAAATTGCTGGCATAGGCGATGTTGGCTACCAACCTGTTAACCACCTTGCAGCATTCTTAAGGAGTCACCTCACACGCACACCTTTCATTGAAATGTTTGTGTTGCATGCTATCTCAGTTTACTAACAAACGAATATATTAGTAAACCACTGCCACAAAAAAAGCTTCATTTTCACTGTTTTAACGAGGCTAACGATAACAGTATAATATATAGTGAAAATGAATGTGAAAGAAGGTCATGGAGGTGAATTATGTTGGTTATAACACCAGTATGTGTTTGATTTCATGAATGAGCTTCTATCCGTGTGTCTGTTTATAAGTCCGGTGTTCCAAAATTCCGTTTCACTGTTGGGTGGTGACTGAAATCAAAAACTTGTCATTGCATCTTAAAAAATGCATTGCCAATGTCCATTTCCTAAGGCTTGAAAAAGAACCCAAGATTATAATTGCAAATCATAAATCATGAGCATGCTATATTTTAATTTTAGTCAATATAGGTACCACCTAAAACAGTCCTGTATATATATCCAATACAAGAGTCATATAAGCAACCAAAATACATCTGGATTTTCTGATTCACTCTCAATTGCACTGTCAATACATGATTTAAGGGTTAACCACAATGGTGAGAACATGACCTGCCTCTTCCAACTCTGTCAGACAGCTGAACAGGATCAAAGACTGAAAGTAACCGGCATGCATGTGCAGTGCAGTGGGCAGCACTCTGATAGTGGCCAACAAATACTTCCTCTCTGTTTGGATGGAGTCAAATCTTTGACCCTGAGGTGTTGCTGTGACAGACAAAAGGGAGAGTTGTGGTGGGTTGAGGGGCCGTCGGTTGGCAAACCAGAACTCGTCTGTCCATCCCACAAATACACACAACCTCCCACCCATCAACCCACTCACATGAACACCTCTCTTGTCTGTTCCTCGGCACGCAACCCAGTAGAACAAAAGAGAGGGAGGTCAAGACGAGGCGTAGTGCTGTGTGTTTATAAGCTATTTCACTTCCTGTCTGCGTAAGACCATCTACATATCAGCCCTCCAACACACACACACACACACATCATTTGTCCATTTTTCATGTCGATGTGCTTTCTCCTTTTTCATTAGGCCAATATACAAACTAACAGGGGAAAATCAAGCGGGTGTGAATATTAGAGAATGCCCTCCCTCTCCTACTGCTGTATTAAATATTGAGTCAGAAATGAGCTGGAAGGTGTCTGTAAATGCTAAATAATGGAGAGGCTGCATTCGTCTGGGTCAGAGCTCTCTCTCCCTCTCTGTCTTCTCTCTGATACATTATTAAATGAGGATGCACTTCCCCATCGCAGCAGGAGAGAACAAGGGGCAGGGGGGCACCCTGTCTTCTCCACAGGAATGGTGGGGGCGGGGAGAGGCAGGGGAGAGGTAGTGGGGGGAGGGGCGAGTGATAGGTGCAGATTCACAGACTAGGTGTGTGTGTATGTGTGTGTGTGTGTGTGTGTGTGTAGTGAGGATTAGGTACGCACACCAAACAACAGGCAGAAGAGACATAAGCATCCTCCAGCTCCGCCCCCCTCCCCTTCTACATCCCCATTACACACACACACACACACACACACACACACACACACACACACACACACACACACACACACACACACAGCCTCCTTACAGAAGTACCTTGAGCCCATTTGTACTAATGACTCTCCGTGCCTAATGCACTTTATGGAGGACGGGGCTGGATATTCATTTGGAGGGAGGGAAGGGGTGGGGGACGTGTCGAGACGAAGTGCTCTGCCATACGGTTTCCCGTCCGCCCGTTTTAGCTGGCCGATTTTTCAGCAAGGGGCTCGGCCGGCACTCGGTCCAGCGGTAATGCGATTCATCACAGGTAAAGTAGGTAGGAGCCCTGATTGTCTCAAGCCTTTCTGAGCTGTCGAGCAGTCCATATGCACAAGCAGGGAAAGTGCCCGGTCGATAACTAATCAAAGAATTGCAAAAACAAGTCTGCCGCACAGGGAAGGCCGAGTAAACCACAGGAAGATGTTCAAGTTTGACACATACGTACATCGTGTATCCTGCTTTTCGTCAAAGTGACAGATTTTTGGGGTTTTTCTTCTTTATTTTGATGTTACGCATTCAGTCTTGGCTGTAAATACAAACCACATGCTCTATTTTCTATGTTAAATTTAGAGCAATTGCAAAAAGACAAAGTAATATCGAATAAATGAGTGGGTATGAATGTTTGCTTTGGTAGTTGGAGCCATGTCCGCCAGCCTCCGACGATTTCCCTTGTCACACGTGCCTTTGTTCGGTGACTTTTGCATGTTCCAACTCCACCAGGGGACGGTTTCATATGTGAAGCGTTCCCAGTGTGCGTGGCATGAAGCAATTCTTAGAAAAACACACTCATTCAAGGTGACAGTGCCAATAAACATCTCTCTTCCTCGGTTTTATGTGTTCCTGTGTAACTGCCAGCTCTGGGACGGTAGTTACGGCAGAGGAGGGAGGTTCCTGTATCCTTTGAACACAGTGGAGGCTGGAGCACAGAGACCGGTGGCGGTCCCAAAGTTGGAGTTACAGGGACCCCCCACTCTCCCTCGGCTCCCTTTGCTCGCCACCAGGGAGGACGTTGCTGCAACCGGTGGCGGCGTCTCAGGACAGAATGAAAACAAACTGGCACAGAAGACAAATGCACACAAGCCTGTTCAAGTATGAACTCACACTCTCTCTTTTTCT
Organism: Taurulus bubalis; assembly: GCF_910589615.1. Taxonomy (NCBI): domain Eukaryota; kingdom Metazoa; phylum Chordata; class Actinopteri; order Perciformes; family Cottidae; genus Taurulus; species Taurulus bubalis. The sequence continues at coordinate 14,012,115 of NC_136600.1, read as the reverse complement.
CTCTCCTACACGCACACAGACTCGATATAATAAATAAATAAGTCATAAAGAGAAGAATCGTTTGATGTTACCTTGTGCTGCCTGGGGCCAACACTACACTGGGGAGCACTGCCACCCCTGGCACACGCACACTCTCTGACACACACATATACACACACACACACTCCTTGGAGATGTAACTAATATACGGGGCGGAGGGAGAGAAGCAGGCTCTCGACCCAAGGGGCCCTGTGGACCACCTTTGGATCTGGGAGGGAGTTTCAATACAGATTGGAGGCAGAGGTGTGAACAAGAGCAGGTGTGGTACCAGCTCTGATGCCCTGAATGCACTGGAAAAAGCACCAGTAGAGTACATATACTATATATACATACACATAGCATTGATAAAAAGCCACACAAAAAAACCATTCTTGCACTGGGATAAAGAAAACCAGAGCATTGCACCTTTCAGACCCACAAACATAAAAGTAATGGAAGAAATCTGGATAAACAATTGTATTTGATTGATTAATACAAATATAGATGCATGAGATGCATTGGCATTTTGCTGCTGGTCAAATCAAAACTGAGCCCTCAATATTCAACACTTAAAATGCTAAAATGACTCAATGGCCTTGTTATCACAGGATCCCATGACCCTTAAGCTAGACCCATCAATTCCATGGCCGATATTACCTTATTGTAGAAATATTGGTATTATGTATGTTGGCCAATAAGTAACAATACATTCTACAGAAATGCTAACGATATGTTTATGGATGTTTTAAAACACTGTCGCCATGTCCACTAAAGAGGATTATTCAGTGTACTGATCATTGCTCACTTAGTAAGGAAACCTTTTGTACAGATGAACTACTTTAAATTAGGATGGTAGGTATTCGTGGTCCATCCTGAGTCTTGCTAAGTGACTTCTTCTCTTACTTTTTTTTCTTTCTTGTTCTTCCTCCTCTCTGCACAGCAGTGATCCAATTGTTGGCCTAGACTTATTTTGGCACCTTTCCCTCAGTTAAAATGACTCTTTCCCAGGGCACTGACAGCCATCCGCACCTCATTCTGTGAGTTGCTGTGTAAGTTTTTGTATCAGCTGCATACACGTCAGCACATGTCGGGGTGGAACTGTGTGTGCTAGTATTTGATTGAGAAGGTACTCTGTAGAACAGGCAGCAAAGGGAATTATTACCAATCATCATTATTATCAACTCATTAGAAGAGGCTATTAATCACATCAAACATATCTGCCGCATAGCTCTGAAGAGGATTTCTTCAACATACAGAGGGAGAGTCAATCAGATGAGCAAAACAAGTTGATAAGCACCTGCAATATTAAGGTGCGATGTGTAATCTCGAGGCATCATCAGGAAACAACTTCGTAGTGAGGTAAAAGATGGATGGATATACTCTGCTTAAGATGAGGACTGGATAAGATTTAATTAGGTAGAATGAATGACTAATAGACTGAACTTCATAAAACAAATGTACTTGTTTTTCCTGTTCATTACAATTCACTCGGTAAAGACAATAACCTTGTAGTCAGGCTGCACATAAACTTTCTAGATTAACTGCCATAGCCTGACCTTAAGTCACTGTCTTTTGTGTAACGTAGCAAATTAGCAAGGTTGCTTTAATTGGAAAAACTAATCAATAAAGTTCCGTCGGAGCTCGCAATCAACCCCTGCAGCAGACACAAGCTTTCTTAGCGCATCAATTGAAGTTCATACAGCCTTCAAACGAAGAATTATTGGTGATGCAGCAAAAGTCCAACAGGACGCACTGCAATCTGATGAGCTCCCATCAGCTGATGTCCATGAATACTTGAACCATGTTTGCAAGCTTGTTGACTTTCTACACATCGGCTGAGTCTTTCAGCTCTGCATAAAATTAATGGACTTTTGGTGATTTGATGATTGTGTTGCTTACACTGTTAACATGGAGTAAATTGATTCAAAGTATTAAGATATTATTTCATAGCATTTTTTTTTAGTTGAACTTAGATAAAAGAATATGGTATAATTGCTGAAAAAAAAATGGTCTTACATGTTTTAAAAGGGTCTGTAAGTCAATTACTGTTGCTTTTTTTACTGGCCATTCACTATAGTTGTGTATGCATCTGCTCTTCCCCTAAAAGAGAGATTTTAGTCCGCAGTTTGAGAAATCCGCGATAACTTTCATAATTTCTTTTGCAAAAAGAAAAATGAGTGTGTGTGTGTGTGTGTGTTAAAGTCTTAGAGAGACTGTGTAAAAAAACTAAGCCCAATATTCCAACAGTCTAATATGCTGGTGCAGTCAGTGGCTTGTGTTGCAGGCTGCAAACAAACTCAAGGATAATATATTCAATTCTAAGACCATTAACTATAGGCCATTTTTTAGCCAATATATAATGGATTGAGTAGTGAAGTTTGGCCTGTGGCAGACATGTAGCTGCCACATTTGATCACTAAATGTTAATCTGTGTCAGGCTTGATCTTCTCAAAGGGTTAGAAGACTATCATGAAGTACACAAGTGCTACTTAACTGTTGTTTCAGTTAGTTTTTGCCTGGTGGCACTGGCCCACACCAGTGTTAGTCTTTTAGTTGGCATATGTTAGAATGTGTGGGATTTAATCTTCTATGCCTCACAGCTGGAGCCTTGTTGAATAATGCAAGACACACGGGGGCAGTCTGTGGCTCGATTTTACATTTGCCCTCTTCAAATAGGCCTACTTGCTCTTTGCCAATGGCGTCTGTCAAGAGTTGTGTGGGCAAATAACAAGAAAGAGATGATTGAATGTTCTAGAATTGTAGGATGTTATCTCTGTTCTTTATTGAAAAAGGCATCGTTATGATACGTTTACACATGGAATGGTGTCAATAAATGGAGAAGCAACCAGTGGAATGAAGGATTGGAGATGGAAAGGTGTGTGTGGAATTAAACAATTAACAATCTTGTGGGCATTTACATCCTTCCAGCACATTTCTTGCTATTTGGATTTGAAATGATAATCTGTGATGTAGTCCTACGGCTGCTGCGAGTTTTGATTTTTAATGCCAAGGTTAGTACGTTCTTCTATGGAGCTACATTTTCACGAGTATTTCGAAATTCCTGATTTAGCGTAGACACGCCCATAAAAAAAAAGAAGTTATATTTCCATTATGGCATTAATGATTTTTACCTGGTCTGCAATCCCCAAATATACTCACACTTTGGGTATTCTTGTAGCCCATGACGCATTGGGCAGGGTTTACGGAAATTGGGCCCTCAGGCAAAGGATAATGGAGAGCAGCCAGGTGATGTTTACATCTCCAAATGTTCACGACCCTGCCACGACACACTGCGCATCCAATGAGGGCGACCCACAGGAAGGTCACAGAGAAAGGGGATATTAATGGTGTGATTACTCAGACACACATTTATAAAAAACAGACCAAAAAATATACATAGACGAACTGTGCAAACACGTGCCATTTTCACCATTTAAAGTGCATTCTGTCTTTACATACAACCTTGCAAACCCTCAGACACTTCATCTTACTCCCCCCTCTCCCAGCAGAAACTCTCACATGTCACCGGGACGGCGGCATCTTTAAATAATCCTTCAGTGTGTTTACATGTAATGAGTGGTCGTGGACTGATGTGCGGTGCTGATAGCTGGAGGGAAATGAATGGGCCTTCCATGTTTAAACAGGAGCATTAGGGTAAGGAGGTTGTTGGGATTTGCATGGATTTCCTCCTTGCGTGTCAGTCAGCTCATGACTAGCCATAGAGATTGGGTTAAATTACAAACAAACACAAATACAGACGGGGAGTAATGGGGTCTGGTCTGGGATGATGTCTGTCTGGGTGCCTTGGTTTTGGGATAGTTAGAATGTGTGTTTTTTTAGAATGTGTGTTGAATGTGTGTTTTTGGACGCATTTGGATTTTATGTGTGTTGTGCATTTGCATGTGTGAATATTTCTAAGTTTGTATGCATGTGTGCATGTTTACATGCAGCCATACTTTGTGTGTGAATGATTGTGTGTCCTTCTGGAGGTGTACGTCTAAATGTGCCAGACTGTGTTTATGTGTACCGTGTGTCCATTTGATGAGGGCCAAAACACACAAGTGGAAAGCTGCCCAAAGGGTGATTGAAGTTGCTGACATTTTAAGGCTATTGAAAACAAAAGCTAATAGGCAGCGCCACGTGCCGGAATCGTGTCTGGTTCATGTTTAACAAAACAAGGTCACAGAGGTTGTCGGGCCATGAATACCATAAATAACTTGATAATGGGATTTTAAAACAAGCCGTCCACCAGTCATCTCCCCTCCTCTCGCACCCCCCTTCTGCCCGCAACGGGCCCAGTGTGTGTGTGTGTGTGTTGGTGTGTGCGCATGTCTGTGTCTTTCAGAATAGAGGGAATATTAGAATGCAAATGGATTCACACCGCATCCTCATAAACAACGGTGTTCATTTAACCCCCGACCTCTGCATTTAACTGCCCATCAAGTCATTTGTGTTGGGCAAGACACGTGGAAGTAGGCTGAGGGAGGCCAAGAGGGGTGTGTGTGTGTGTGTGTGTGTGTGTGTGTGTGTTAGCGCAAGCACACTGGTGTGCGTACTAGTGGGTATGTGCAATTATGTATGTGTCTGCATGCATATATGAGTCTTTACGCCTGTTAGTGTGTGTATGTGCAGCATAGTGTCAACACCTGGATGTGTGTGCATCTGTGTGCATGCGTGTTCGTTTTTTGAGGTGTGGGTTGCAGAGTTTACCATTTGCAATGCTCAATTAATCTTGTCAGCATGCATTTACAGGGGAATTGAACACCTTTTAAAGTGGGCCTGGCTTTGTCACTCTCTCCTTCTCCATCCATTACAGAGACAGTCCTTTGGAAGACCTTCTGCAGAACGCAGCTGATTAAAACATATTAGAGGCTCTTTTACTACACAGCACTGGCAAGAATAAAAGTTACCCTCGCTTTAACCGTTTCACACTGTTTCGGGTCCTTTTGTTAATCTCTCTATACGTTTTAATCTGTCTCCATTTTTTTTTTTCACTCCTTTTCCTCGGCTATTCTAAAAATGGAACACATGCACTTTCTTCATGTTCTTTCACTGTTAGGCTGTAAAAGCTAGCCAGTGAGGTATAGAAAGTGGACAAAACCGAAAAGGGAGGCCAGATTATGGTCTCAGAACAACACATGCTGGTAAAAGAGAAGAATAAATAGAGACTGAAGATCAGTGGAGAAATAGGTTGACTCCTCAGGGGGAAAAAATGTAGGATTTAGTGAGAGGAGAACTTGTATCCCTGCTGGTAAGGTCTGAACCAGAAGTCGCTGCCTCAGAGACTTCAATCTTTCCACTGCCTCGGAACAAATATAGTTTACATCCAGAAAGACAAAAAGAAACGCAACAGTGAGTTATAAAAGAAAAGAGAGGCAGTGAAGTTGTCAGCCAAAGAGACAGGCGATAGAAACAACGCAGTTAGTCATGCTGTTAAAGAGAGAATATAAGTGGAGTCAGTCAAAGAGGGACAGAGTGAGAGCAAGCGGGCCCCATTTTAAGAGGGCACACTGTGTTCGGCCCCTGTCTCTTAATCCTGGGCGTTTGTCGTGGCTAATTATGGTGGACAAGCCTCTTTATCGAACCTGCTCCTGCCATCGGCATTAGGATGCATGAGCTGCGCCTGTTGTTTTAAACGCTCTCATTAACCACACAAATCAGTGCTGTTGACAGAGTGCTTTTGAATTAAGCGTCTCGCCCCCACCACTGCGCGCCAATGCGTGCAGGGCCCAGGACAAGGAGCAATTTATAACACCATTAGCCACACTCGCCGAGGTTACAGGCATCAAAATTGTTCCCGTCTAATTATTCTTAATGGATACAGGGAGGGAGCGACGCTCAGGACAGCTTTTTCATTAGCCCTCAATCAAGAGGGTCGGGGGAGAGAGGGGTGGGCCAAATGTACTGCTCAGGCAAACGGGAAATCAAAAATAATCGTGTTTGCTTTTTTCATAATACAACACGAACGCATAGATGGAGAGAGAGAGGGAGGGAGGGGGAAGGGAGGGGTGAGGGAAGGGAGATGCAGAGAGAAAAGGAAAGCACAGCTCTTGACATTAGAAGAATTCTTACTGTTGTCTAACGAAAACACATGCATATTGGGAAGTGACAGTTCACTTGCTTTTACTGCCTTGCAGACTAATGGCAGAGCAAAGTTATGCTGCGTAATAGATTTCGAAGACGTGGTTATTGGTTAATGAATGCAGACGTGGGGTTTAAAACAAAAACATTTAATTGTTCAGATGGGGAGCTGCTGATGAGGTTTCACTTATGTGCACTCATGTCATTGGTCATTGTTAATGATTATGGAATAGCTGTGTTAAAACTGTATTTTATTAATGAAGCAGCCTGGTCTGCTGAATAATTTAGTAATAGACAACTAATAATTTCTCACCTCATATATCTATTTAGCCTGTGGCTGGACAGACAACACCCTAACGAGTCACCCGTATAAAAATTGTGACTACGACTGGTTTAACATTCTAACATATAGCCAAGGGGCCAATCATTTACCTTCTCTCAACTATAACACTTCACCCACCAAGGCACTGACTGCCCGCAACTAACTTACCCCAAAGAGCGCTCGATCCTACTGTATCTGTCATCTATAGCTGTGGCGTCGAGAAGAAAAAAGGAGGGAAGCCAAATAGTGAGTGTTAACCATCTTTTTACAAGCCATTAAACGGGAGGACATTACCGCACGGCATAGTCCCTTAACGAGGACTGACATATGCGAGGGAGGCAGTTAGCACCTAACATTAAGACGCGGCGGCCCACTGATGAGATGGGACATTGTCCATGGGGGAGGTATCAGCGTTAATTAGGGGATAATCGGCCACGCTCTACATCTCCCCTCACCACCATAACCACCGCACTCTCCTCCTGCCTTGAAGATGATATGGTATGGGGGGAGAGGGTGCGGGGGGCAGCTGCTATCACAGTAAAGATAGGTACTCCTGTTCTCTGCAGGAATGAGAACCAGCTGGCAATACCTACCGGTTTATGCATCATGCCAGGATGTGGCAAAGGAACTACAGTACATTAATCACTTTCCTGCAGCGCACCGTGCCCATCCTTCTCTTTTTTACAGATATCAGAGACAGGGGAGGTTTCATAATGTTTTGTTTTGTTTGTTTGTTTTTTAAAGCAATAATAACACAAAAAAATCTAATTCTTCACTCTGAGGAATATTACTTTTCTTATATTTGCTGGTTGGATGACACATATTTGAAATAGTGCACCAAAGACGTTGGTATGCAACCCAATTTGAAAGAGTAATACAGTGAGAGCGAAACATAATAATATGAGCATCAGTGAAATAACAGGATTCCTGGTTCACTGGCAATTCATTCATTGCTCAAGAAAAACTTCACTGGAGCTCAAATATTGGAGACCATTAGCAAAACCATAAAGCATTTAATTGATGTATTTTTACAATGGCGGACAGAGTAACATAGTTTTGCAGTGGTAAGGGAGTGGACTGGTTATATATGATGGAAGCAGGGCACATGGCGAAGTCTCCCAGGCCATTTTCTCAAGCCTGCGGGGCATCCGAGGGCACTGAGAGAGACAGAATCGGGCTAAGCATCCCTCGCGCTGCCCAGTTTGGCCCATAGCACTTTTTGTCACAATCAAGAAACAAAAGAGGAGCACATGCTAGAGCGCACACCGTTCGCACGTGTGTGTATGTGTGTATAACAAGCGAGGGAGGAAACTGTGTGAGAGACCAAGACAGAAGAAAGTGTCCGGACAGCACAAACATGAGAGAGAAAAATCTCCAAACGAATGACAAGTAGAACATGTTGGTATGGGAGGATTTTCATCCAAAAATACTTTTTTTTCATTTTCTTTTTCAACGCATAGGCTTTTCCTTCATCTAAATCACCGGTGTTAACTGGGCCAGGATAACATGCTCCTCCCCCATTCCCACGATGCCCCTGGGCCACAGTGATGTACGGTGCCGGACAGGCCAGAATCATGCCTTCCAGCAGAGCTGGCCAATCAGGTTGAATTATACTCTCTAGGCGCCGGAGCGACATGTCAGGGGATATTCGGGTTGGACACAGCGAAGCTTGCTTCGTGTGGTCAGTCAATGCCCTGGAGACAAATGCCTAAGCTTCCACATGTGATAGGTTGGCTAAAACGTCCGTCTCTTTGGATAGCCACAGGTAATGGATGGGTAGTGGGAGTGAGAGTGAAACTCACCTTGTAAATCTACATTAACAATAAATGTTAGATTTATCTTGTTCAAAACCTTGAAGTCCAGTTCAGTATCCATCGTTTGAGTTTTTTTTCCCATGCTGTTTTCCTATTTTTTTTTTTCCAAAATTGCTTTAATGTATAGCATTACAGGGAATACGCATTCAAGGTCAGACCAATACACCATATAAAACAGGGTTTTGATGGAGTAAAAAATAGATGGATAAAGAAGACAATCAAGCATATTAGAAAGAAAGGCAGTGATTCAGCCATGCAGAACACTAACTGTTTTATCTTTGCACAGCCCAGAAAAAGAGGCAAAGAGCGGAAAGGCATGCTAATTAAGTGTGACTAAAAGACAACGATAAGCAGTGATTAATATTCGATTAGAGCTAGAGGAATTTCCTTTTAAAGTAATTAAGCGTTTATTAATCCGATTTGTAACCCCTGAAGTGTCACAAAATATGCTGAATGCCAAAATGCAATTGGCTCCACACCCTAGCCATCAAAGAAATGTTCCACTTCTGCGTTGTTTTCCAACACCTCGGTCGACAGGCAGGCTGCAGACATGCCAGATGAAGACGTTCCCTTACTCCATGTATGTCAGATAACCGCACACCTTTCATAGCAAGGTTTTAGAGCCGCACAGCACAATAGAGTCAGACTGAGGGTTGAATGGCATTCTCTTGCACCTTGAAGCAGACAAAGCAGGTTCAGCAGAATCATTGGATACAGAGAGAAGATAGCAAGAGAAATGGTGCAAGGACATGTACATATTAAATGTCTCAATACAGTGTGATAAGACTTTCTGTGGGGACCATTATCGAAAAGGAAAAAAAAGCAGATTCATCAAAACTGTCTTAAGATACATCTAATTTATGAGCAGCATCCTATCTGCCCACAATGAAAATAATGCAGTTCTGCTAGGTCAGCTAGCATCCTATAGTACTTAACCATTATGCTGTCAGAAAATATGGGTCAACAAACAATACGAATAATCAGGATGATGTGAACCTCGTTTCAGTTAATAATACAACTGACGAGTCCTGAAAGTTGGACCGGAACAAACCACAACAGGTGTCAGCTTCGTGTAGAAAGCAGTGTCAGGCAAGTCAAACATTTTAAGACACAAACACATTTAGAAAAGAAATAAAAGATCCATAGTCAGTTCCTCGTCACCAGATTTGATCAAAGGCCTCCGTTTTAATAACTTGATGGATGCTGTTGCCGCGAGCTGAATGAGAAGGAAACACCTGCTTTATGTTGAGACGGCTGACACTTTTAATGCATGTAAATGCTTGTTGCTGGTTTACTGAGTAGAGCAACAGTTTGTCAGGCTGTATGATCAATGCTTTGCTGATCAATAAGCTGAGTGGGGAGGCTGTATATGGAGTTTCAGTGTGGTACTCTGTGGCAGCTGCAAAATGGTTGTAATTCATATTTGAAGATGGTGACATACTTATCAAGACATTGACGTTCTAATGCAATTTATCACAGAAAAATCTCAAACTATTGTGTCGTAAAAACTGATTTAAATAACTAATATCTTTATTTTTTTCCAGCCATGTAAGATGTGGCTCGTATTGTTTTCACCTTATATAACATATGCTAAGTAATTTATATTAAAGATGGGCGGTGGTGAAAACAATAAAGGGCAGAAAGAAGAATTGGTCGACCATGTGCAAAACACCAGAGGTTAATGAGGAAGAAGATAGAGTCCACGGTTCTCTTTCCCTCACGTGCCCTTTAATCTCTCCTTTTCCCTGTAGTGTGTGGTGTGTGTATGTGTGTGTGTGTGTGTGTGTGTGTGTGTGTGTGTGTGTGTGTGTGTGTGTGTGTGTGTGTGTGTGTGTGTGTGTGTGTGTGTGAGCGTCTGTGTGTGGTTGCACAATGCGGTCATGAGGCCTGACAGGGCACTCCGGGGGGCACAGAGCAGTGCCACGTCCATCCGCTGCACTCTCCGCAACGCCACGCCATGTCCTGACAGGGTCCCGCTATCTCCTTCTGCGTAATTTAACACTACTTTCCAAGGCTCCCCAGACGAGTGAAGTCCAGACACACAGCGACACGTTAAACACTGCTCATATGTCTTGTCGAGTCTACTCTGAGATTTTCACTGCCTGGCCCTTTATGCCTTCCAACGCAAATGGTTTTCAGTTTAAGTTAAGTTTAAGTGGCAGCTGATTCCAGGAGCGTTACCCGTTTCCGCACCGTAGGCTCCTGTAACAATGAAGGGCCCCGCTCATAATATAAATCAAGTCAAAATTGAGTTTAACCTAGTTTCTTAATCTGATCTTTGTGGGAATTATTTTGAGTTAAACTTTCCATTTCTTCACCTCATTGATTCTCTAGTCACACGCTATCTTGGCTCCCTTTCTCTCCGTACCTTTGACAGTTTCCTGTAAAACAACCCTGATCCTCAGCCTAAGCTCTCTGTCTCTGCTATCCGCTGAGCTTCCCTGCCTGGCCTCCATCTCCAAGCTCCCTCTCCCCATGGCTCTCTCATCTCGCTGCCCTGCTTGACAGCTTCATCTGATCCACAGGACTTTTAGCTACAATATCTGGCATTCTGCCCTACCCACAGGACTCTAAATCCCACGGTTCATCCTCTCAGGGCTACCTTCCTCTGACTTCTTCCTCCCACTGGCTCTCAATGTGTGGCAAAGAGTTTTTGTTTCACTCCTGACTCGAGCACAGGTAAGGCTCACAGGGGTTAGCTCGACTGTTCTCCCAATCCTGTAATACTAGGACACATAAGAGGAGGCAGAGATGGCGTCCTCTGTTTGCAGGAAATGGTGTGTCTCCATGTAAAGCGACAACGTTCTTTTTTCTGCCGACTCCTTGATGTGAAAACTGACTCACGCAGTGCCGCATCTATTCCAGAAGGAACAGTGATTTTGTGAGGAGGAAAAGCCATCTGTGCCTTGTCACCAACGAGAAAAAGGGGGGGGGGGAGATAGGTTTCTCATGTTTGAAAGTATAAACTTTATGTAATATCTAAGCTACGACAAAACTGCTACTTCATAATATGTTTCTTTAAGGCTGACTATGCAGGAACTTGCTTTATGTCAAATGCCAACATTATGACAAATTATATTTGAATTGTAATGCTCATGGTTATGGTAAATTAAATTATATTAAATTATGGTTACGGTTAGGCAAGATTTACTGTTAGTGAAACTAAATGTTTGCCTAAAAAGGCCAACATTAATTGCAATGTCCGCAGTAAATGTTGATTCAACACAAACGTTTTAAGTCAATGATATTACAGCCTTGGCGCCTTGCTGGTCGGTAATGCCTTCAGTGGAGTCAGTGGCTGTGACTAATGACAAACTGGATATCCCTTCTACTTTTATTTTTGTTCCTTTTTAATGTTGGTTGTCAAAATCTCTGTCAGGACAAAACATCAGTGAACGCTGGCACTGGATGTAAATGCGGAGGTCCAAATTCATCCAAAAAGGACACATGTTCAAGGGATGTTTGACATCAGTACTTTGTTACAATAGTAAGAAAGATAAGTGGGGCTGTAACAGAGCCGGGAGCGAAATTACAATATACTTGAGGACGTTTATCTTCAAAATGCTCAGAATGTAGCATATTGACAATTTTGCCGAGCAACTTTAAGTACACAGAGTGAAAGCGTGTTAAGTGTAAAACTGTACAAAGTGAAATCGTAGAAGTTTGCAAGCTCACTCCAGGACAGGAGAAGCATCAGCGTGCTGTCCGACAGCGACAGAGATCACATCACTAGGCTTGGGCTGGCCAACTCCTCCCCCTTCTGGTCAGCTAGACATACCCCCCTCCCATCCAAACACGCACAGACACACTCTCTCCATCTCTCTCACGTACAACACAGACCCTGCAGCCCCCACCCTCCTTTAGCCAGACAGTGAGGGTCCCCCCTGGCCCTAAGCCCCTGTTAAAACCACTCCTCACCTCCCATGTCACTGGGCGATGTCTGTCATTTTGAATCCGCCCATCCTTTCCCGCTCTCGCACAGAGGGCCAAGAGGTTAATAGGGACCGAAACAATGGTCCGGAGCAGACACAACAAACAATGGCCCGTGGGAGCGGTTTGCCTTCGGGCTGCATCATCTCCCACCATTCCCTGCATGTCTCTCTTTCTGCTTTTTCCCCGCCTCTTTATCCCCATCTCTCTTCTCTTTTGCTCCCTCTCTCGCTGTGACAGTCCCTGCCAATACTCTTGTCTCCTGGACAGTCATTTATACCTATTTGCAAGGTTAATTGCCATTTCATTGGCTGCTATTTATATTTTAAAAAGCCTTCTTAAGAGACTAATAAAGTGACTGTGAAGCTGCTGCAGAAAGGTAATTACCACATACGGTTAACAGTCGGGTGGTGTAAAGTGAAGAGGATGTCGCATTGTCATTTCAGTGGCAGAGTTGAGCGTAATTGTTTCTCTCTGCTGGTGTTGGGCGGGTGATAGGGAAGGGAAAAAAGCTGTTAAATATCCAGTTAGACAGGTCTGTGAAGCAATGAGGAGGGAGGAACAAGGTCCTGGAGGTACAGTGTTATATATGTGATGTTTATGTGTGTGTAGGCGTGTGTGCGTGTGTGTGTAAGTGTGTGTGGGCTGTGTGTGTGGGTGGTGTGTATGTGTGTGTGTGTGTGTGTGTGTGTGTGTGCGTGTGTGTGTGTGTGTGTGTGTGTGATCAGAAGGAATACAGAGAACCTGAAACTACTGGCTGATTAACTTAAACAACTGTCATTCAAGTTTGCGTCAGGATTTCAGTTCCATATTGCCTTCTGGTACATGCACACACAAACTATATATACACACCATCAAATATTGTATACTCATTTATAGAAAGAAGACCATTAAAGGGAAAAATTGGGGGAAAAACATGTTCACGTAAATGAGTAAAGTTGGAAACAATCTTCAATAAAAGTGAAAAACTACTGTACTGTACTATCACATAGTATTTAGCATCAGGTCAATGTACCCAATGAAGGTTGAAGTAGCACCTGTCACAAATTCAGAGGCAAAGATGCTTGTTTTTAAATCTATTTACATCTATTTAAATTTACAGGAGACTCGTTAATGCTGATTTTACAACTGTATGTTGTCTTTCGGGTCTCTAATTAAAAACAAATAGCATAGAAAACAACCTGCATGTATTTTAAGCTTGAACTAATAACACAAGTTTTTAAAGAATGGATACATCCATCTTACATATCTTTGCAGCGTTACACTTTTTGTCTATCTCCACTGTCTTAAGACGGTAAAACTGTAAAAATCGCCTTTTTTTAAATGCCAAGCAGATGTGTAGTCTTTCTATGACACCGCTTCTATATGTATGCGGACTAGACAGAGCCCAGACGAAGACAGTGTGAGAACAGCAAAAGACAGAGAGAGGGGAGAGGTGAGAGAGGGAAGATGGAGAAGAATACAATGAAGTGGCTTAGCAGGCTGAGGCTTCCCAAATCCTTCCATGCGCCCATACGGCGAGCTGAGGCAGAAAAAGAGTCGACTCTTTGCCTTCTGTTTGCTCAGCAACCTAACCCGGCAGGGAGGCAGCGGTAAGAGAAAAGGGGCAAATGTGTCGGGCGGGTGGGATGGGAGAGGAGGCGGGTGTAGGGATACAGATGGGGTCGGAGGAGGTCACATTGTCGATTTCATTCTCTATTTTTCGTCTGCTCGGCTTTTCCAAGCACCGTTCTTCAGCTCACCCCTCCCGACACACACAAACTTGTAGTGCACAGGCAGACACCCACACACACCTACAAAAACACACCAATCCTCTGGAACCCCCAGAGAGAAGTGATCAGGGGGTGTCCCCTCCAAACACATCCTCACACCTCCCCCCCTTCCACCACTTATACTGCTCTGCCATAGTGTTTTGTCAGAGTCAGCAACAAAACGGACGGTCAAGAAAAAAGATAGGGAGAAAAAAAAGAAAGAGAGTATCGATTAGCCTTCAGAGCTCCACGTGGGCCACTTTCATCGATTAGGAACGAGAGAGCAGCAAAGCACTAGCCATGTTCCTTCTCTCTCTCTCTCTCTCTCTCTCTCTCTCTCTCTCTCTCGCCCTCCCTCCCTCTCCCCCTGTCTCTCCAGGGTCCTTTGTCCATGAAGAGAGCGATATAATGGCCCTTTGAGAGGGAGTGAAGGAGGGAGGCAGAAGACGGAGGGGAGAGGCAAGGGACAAGATGGAGGAGGAGGAGGGGGGGATGACGGCTGTGGCGTCTAGAGCAGGATAGGAGAGTTCAGGCCTTGCGGCATGGGGGGAAGTGTACGTTGTGATGGTGGAAGGGGGAGAAGAGGAAGGGGGGTGGGGAGGGGGTAAAGAAAGACACCAAGGCGAGAAGAGAAAGTCTCAATGACAAAAGGTCGGGGCAGCTGGGCTTAGGGCGACGGGGACCAAAGGGAGCAGCGGGATAATCTGCTAAAGCCCAGAAAGGAGAGATTCAGCATGCGCGCCACCCTCGTAGGGCCTAAGAGCAAATTTGCACATAAATAAGGAGCCAACTTTGCTTTGAACGGGAGGTCGAGGGAGAAAGCATCAGAAAGAGAGAGGGAGAGAGAGAGAGAGAGAGAGAGTCGGAGATACAGAGCAAAGCGTTGGAGCCACAGCTGCCTGCTGGCTGGTCGTAACCGGACCTAGACAAAGTTCAGCATATTTAAAGCTCCGCAAGGGAAGAGTTTTCTTTTTTTTCTTGCTCATGTTTGAAAAAGTAAGCAAAGATATTTATCATTTATTCCACCTCAGTTTTTCTTCCTATCCCTGGCTCCCGGGGCCCAGAGCTTTCTAGCTAGTTTGGCGCTCAAAGACTCCTCTGTCTTCTGTGTCGACATCCCTGGGCTCAGGGGACAGGTTGTGTGTTTTTGAGGGCTGCAGGCTTTGTTGTGGCTGCACCTCACCTCTGAGACGCCAAGCCATTAACGGCCACACGCAAGCACAGTGCAGAAAACAGGGACGCACACAAACACACATGAAGCATATAAAGAATGTGTGCAAACACTTTTGAAAGACAGACTACAGAACACACTACTGACCATATATTTAGAATCAATAGCTCAGTTGTTGACTCAATACTTAAAAATCCCTTTTAACTGCCTCCCCTTCATCTACATCTCCCCTTCATGACTCACCATGGATTTACGGGATCAAAGACTTCACCTCAGTTCAGCTGATAGGTCGACGGTATGTAAAGTGCAGTAGTTCCTTGTTTCTTTCACGCTTACTGGAAAAATATCTGCACCAGTCAAACACAAACCCTCGCCAATGCATGATATTTATGAATGTATCCTCAGAAACCTTAAAATCCATGCACAAGTTTACACCATATAAATCACAGTACGCACACGCTTTACGTTCATAATTGGATTGACATTTTTTTCCGCAAAGCACCTGCGCAATCCACTTATATATCACCTGCTCAAAGGTCAACTGTAACAGCTTTTCTTGTGTTGAAGCACTTACTGTATCAGTCATTATCCCAGAGAACATATTACACAGCTTCTCGTAACATGGTAACTTCAAACTATTTCCACATATATTACGGCTTACTTTTCAATCAGGTGTGCTGTGCTTGAAAAAAATGTGCTTCTGGGGGGAAGCACATTGGAGAGACAAGTGATTCAGGATTGAGTTGAGCTGCAGCAGGTACTTATCGATCAGCCTTGAAAGTTATGAACTAGCTGTCATTTCCCTTTCAAGAAGAGCTCAATAGGTATTGACTGCAGATGAAAAGCGTGTGCAAGTATGGCCGGCCTTAAAGACAGGACAAAAAGAGGAGACAGGAGGACGGCATATGGGCCCTTGACACGCACGGTTGTCAGTGCACACAGATGGACGCACAAAGACTAAGCTCAGACAATAAATTCAAACCCATGCACCACGCCATAGTATTTTGTGTCGGGCCAAGCCTGTCATGGACACACAGGCAGACATGTAAACACCATGTAAACACACAACACATCCAGTGGCACATACATCTGGCTAAGTGGCCTAGTGCGGTTTTGAGGCGTGATGAGATCACAGTAAGAACACGTAGTCATGTGGAGAGGGAACAGGAGGGGAGATAAAGACGGGATTGGAAGTGGGAAGGGGGGGCGCTTGCCGGACAGAGGTGTGTAGATGAGCGTCACTGTGGGAGAGGGGGAATTTGCTGAGGTGGCGTGTGGCCATGTCATTGCGCGCAAGACCTTGAGTCCTTGTGTGTGCCGGCAGTGGACATTGACAGGCATGTGTCGCCCACTGAGCACCATCCAGATCACAGACGCCCTAAATGGCGCAGATGAAGGGAGGGCTTTGGGCCTCCCTAATCCCGGCTCATCCGTGTTCCATGTTCTGCGGCTCCCAACCATGCTTAGCAGAATTTCACGCCGGAGTCTTTCTGCAAACCTAAAACCAGAGCGCTACACTAAAGGGATAAGGCCGGGGTGGCAATAGGATGAGCAACCTTTTGTCACTCACAGACACCTCTTGGTCTCGTTTGACCATGGCTGAATGCTGTCTTTCTTCGCTATCCTCTTTCACATCTTCTTTTCACTTCTAGTCTTTGATCGCATTTCGGTCTGATGTTTGTTTGTTTGTTTTCCCCAGACTGGTGTTTTCTCTCTTACATTTGATCCAGCCTCACTTCGCTGTAGCCAGCAGAAAGATGTCTGTGCAGGGATGAGGCGCAGACACAGGGTGGGGGTAAATAATGGAATTAAAGAAAATCAAAAAAGGAAGAGGAAATAAAGGAAGGGAGGTAGATAGATAGCAACCTCCCCCAGCAATCTACTTTGCTGAACAGGAGCGCCCACAGAAAAAGAAACCATGTTTGAATTGCTGCCACCCGATGCCAGCTGATGCCATCCTTCCCAGAGACACAGGCACATTGCTGCCGGCGTGATGGGAGCAAATCCAAACCAGAACTAAGTCTCCCCGAAGAATGGTAAAGCAGGAAAACAACAACTAAGCATATTAGTTTCACCTCCACGAATATGCATGTGTGTTGGCAGGGAAATGAAAGATGAGTGGCCCTTTGCAAAACCTAAACAATTACAACAGAGCGACACTGTTATGTGCTGCACAAATAACGCCTCCCCAGGAATCACCAGTGATGGGAAGCAAATGTGAAAGCTGCCTTTGGATTTTTGTGATGAGCAGAAGAATGCGGGTATTTACTGCATGTTATCTCAAAACCCAAACACATTAGGGGCTATTCAACACATTGAGGGTTGAATCTTTCAGCCCATTCATTCTGGGCATTTTCATCATTCTGTTTGTCTTTAGGGCAATTTATCCTTTTCAGATTGGTTTTGATTCTACAAAAGTCTGAGAATCTGTATGATGAAATTCTTCACGATAGTTGAAATCCTATAAGGGATGCACCAATAGTTTTAAATCACCCAGTATATCATGCTATGTATGTACACAGCAAAGGTACACTTTGCAGCACACCGCAGACCCCAAATCAGGCTGATCATACACCAGAACACTTGGCTGCTTGTGAGCCTTAAGTTACCTCCCTGTAGCCTACTCACACATCCTAATTACAAGACAGATAGGCCCATCCGAGCAATATAGTGTGATCGCTAGCCTGTCTCTGTCTTTGTGCTTAGGCATACAGCCGACTGCTGAGCAGTTTACTTCAGCTTTGATAGCAACACCATCAACAGCAGGACCTAATGGGGTGCATGACCGAGAGATCTGAGCACAGGCCTTCCATATGCATCTCCCCACTGCATCACAAATCTCATGCAGCATTACCATGGGCCTCGGAGAGAGGGGTAAGCTACGCTACGCTGGCAAAGTTCAGTCACGTAGCATCACAGTAAATGGGATTTTTCAAATTTGTGTGTGCATTCTGTGTGTGTGTGTGTGTGTATGTTTGTCTGAGAGCACAGCCTCTTTGGGTTTGTAATTTGCGGAAGCTTCGCTAGTGTGTGTTTGAATTTCTTGTGTGTGAATGTGAGACTGAATGTGTGTGTGTGTGTGTAGAATATCATTATGCGTATGCGTGTTTGTAACCGCCTCTGTGCAAGTACATGGTGAGATGTTGTTTACTGCCTCTTCGGCGGCTAGACTGCATGACGGCAGCCAACACTGAAGGGGGGGTGGGAGCAGGAGGGGTGGGGTTGGGGGGGGATAGCGAATGGGTGAGGGGAGACAGCGCCAGGGTTATATAGCGGCTAACTGGGGAGCTGTTAACTTTTATGTTAATTGAAGGGGCTTACACAGAACTCTATTGACAGTTAACATGCCCTTCAAGGTGTTCTTTGTGGTTCAGCACTTCTGTCAAGACAGAGGCAGTCATTTTGCTTCACCTTTATTTATATGCTTGACTACTCAGAACATTATGGAACACTGTGGGGCCCAGTAATAGTTGTAGGAGGGGGGCAGGTTTGTGTATGGGAGGTCAGATGCCTCGCCGACGACCCAACCAGGTGTCTGGACCCTCCGCGAGTCATCCAATGGCTGTCCAAGACGGGGTAACTAGGGATAAGGGAAGAATAGAACATAATAGATAATAAAATGAATAGTTTTTCTGAATAGTATGCACATCTGACAAAGTGTGAAGAAGCTAAGAGAGGTCAAGGTTGACTGTCTTGAAAGAGTAATACTTGATTAATAACCTTTTTTGACCTTTGAAACCATCATGTTGACCTAGATACAAATAATACTGGCTGAATTTCACATGTCCCTGTCTGCATGTTTGAAGCAAAGAAGCATTTTTCATTTGAATTCATGAACACACTTGAAGACTGTTTTGATAAGTGGGGTGTGAGTGTCACTGCCATTTCATGTCTAATTGGTTGGACATACATCTCTAGACAGGACCAGACAGGGTTTCCCACTCGAAGATCAGAGGGCTCAAATACCAGCCCAGTCTTCCATCACGCCACCAAGGTCACCTGTCACTTAGCACCCCTCGACCACTGTGCATGTTTGATTTGGTTGACACATTAACAGACAACTGTGACATTTAGTTGTGGATGCTAAGAAGTCTATGCCCTTTAAACTCCATCTTCACACTCAACAACCCTGTGATTCTGCCACAGCAGCAACAGGGCATGCTTTAAAAGTGTAATCGCCAATTAGCAAGTGATTAAAAATGCATTGGAATCAATTAGTATTTAACATAAGGTGAAGTTAAACCACATACCACAGTCGCTTCTGTTGCTGTACCGCCACCCTATTAATCAAATACATGTAAAACTCATTATGCAACCACAAATTAGCATCAGCACTTTCGTGCAAAACGGAATTAAGGAAGCTCTGATACTCTAAACATTGTCATTTTCGGTCAATAAGACACAAAAGACCTCCCAGGAAAAGGACAGTGATGAAGTACAACAGGATAGAATGAAGTCACTATGCTTATATTAGCTTGGTTGAGAAATGTCAAGCTAGTGAGGTGTGCTACATGGCTACAGCTAATCATTTAGGTTAATTGAGGTTTCCAGAAACCAAGGTCTTGTAGATTCTCCATCTCTGCCTCATGTGACTGCTCCCCCACAAAGCCTCCATGTGTCAGTAGTGACAGGGAGGTACCCACTCTAATTATGTAACCCACTATTATCACAGTATGACCTACAACTAATTGGAGGAGATGCCAATTGATGTTACAGGCTAAAGTGGGCAAGGTTAAACATTTCTTCACACATCGCCTTCTACATCAACGGATAAAATGGCTTCATGACCCTAAGTTTAATTTTGGGGATGACTGGTAAACTTGTCGATGGGGTAGCAAAGTCCCTCTAATCACTGCGCCTCTCCAGAGTCTATTTTGCTCCCATCTTGTTCACCTATGTGCCCTGGTCAGGTTGGCAAATCAATGACCCAGGGGTCAAAAAGTGTGTGTCCATGACCCTGGGGTGGCTGACCAGAAGCCGAACATACACTCCACTCCACTATGGCACTGGACCCCGAGAACAAGCACAAACCTGCTCGTCGTGCAATAAAGATGATTTAGCACTGTAACTCTACCTGCCCGCCACCACTCTTAGGTTTGTGTGCCTTTTGATTAATCATGGGCCAAGAGGGATTTATTGTATGGGGGATATTTGCCTCAGCGATTTAATAATGGTGGAGGAGGAACACAATTAATCAGAGGGGGTCCACGCATGCCCCTGTTCTAGAAAAAAATGTGTAAAATTAATGACTATGAATATGTATATTTGTTTGTGAGATGCGGTGCACAGTGTGTGCATACCTGAATTTGAGCTGCATTGGTGAAAACAGTGCTCAGTAGCAGTTCTGTGCTCAGTGAATAACATTGCCCATTGTGTGCTATGAATATATATCCATCTCATGGGTGGCCTGGTATCATTCCACTAGCATGTGCTGGGGGACCTGCTTATTATTGTGTTTTGATTCGGCATCTACAGGTCCATCAAATATCTCAACTCCTTGTTGTACACATGTACACACTGACAAATTGAGTGAAAACACACACACACACACACACACACACACATTCCCCACATTTGTTCCTCTTCCCTTCCCCTGTGCAGCGAATGCATTCTCAGGCTCTTGCAGGTAGGGGAACCTCCCTCCCACTCTCATAATCATGTACGAGCAGCCTGGCACTATAGAAAAATAATGATGTGCCGTCCTGTTGGCTCATTTATCAGCATGTTTTACAACAGGCGCCGGGTGGAAGTAATTAAACTCTGCCATCATTACAATGAGCCTGGCCCCCCTCTTAATAGACACCCAATGAGACACTAGAGGCCTGCCTAGTAATTGTAGCACCAACTATCTCTATCTCTCTCTCTCTTTCTGTGTAAGTGTGTGTGTGTGTGTGTGTGTGTGTGTGTGTGTGTGTGTGTGTGTGTGTGTCTGTCTGTGTTTGTCTGTCTACAATCCCCTTGTTTCATGTGTGATTTTAATTAGTGGAGGAACAGAGCTGATAAGCAATTGAGTAAAAGAGAACAAGCAAATAAATTAGAGGAATAAGGAAAGGGTCTTTGCTCCGCTGAGAGTTACTTTGACCCCTCCATTTAACAATGGACAAGCAAAATTAATCCACTCAGTAGAAATTGTGGATTACAAATTGAAACTAAGAATCACATCAGCTAACCAACATTACTTGATAAAATATTTGATTATCCGGTCATCATCTGCACACAGTGTAGAGACAGCAGGCTATTGATAAAAAACTGTTCATAATTTTCAGTGTCCACATGAATATCAACCGAGCCCACTGTAAAAAAAGAAAAAGAAAAGAAAAGGACACTGAGGAGGAAAAGAAGAGAGAGGTTATGATCCCAGCCATTCGATAAACAGATAAATACCTTCCACGGCTAATCCGGCACTTATACGATTTCCATAATAATCTAATAAAAACATAAATGGATCTTTTCGGGGGACTGTGCAATCCTAGAGCAATATAGTTGCATATACTCAGTACAATGTGGAGTCGTCTCTGTACGTGCTTTTACAACAGTGTTATTAAGAAACTGGCCTCCAAGGCTCAACACTGTAAAAACCTCCTTGCTTGCATGAGAAAGAACTCTCTGCAAATAAAATTAATGACATTTATTTGGTCTCTGCTCCTGAGACCAAATCGAATGACTCAGGCAGGTTGGTTTGGCCAGACTGAGATATTTTAAGCTCATCTGTCATGATGGTACTGGTGCTTATCTCAAGGATAAATCAGCTATTAAGATCCCTGATTGGAGATTTACATTAGATCCCTTGCCAGCTCACAAAACGCAGTATTTCCTTTACCATACCTGCGCCATTTAGTATCACTTACAGCTCTAATGGAACAATTACCCTTCACCACCAGCACTAATAGTGCTCTAAGAGAACCTTTTGACTAAGGGCTGATGTTGTGACCCTCGAACGTACCCCTTCAAGCCCCCATCTAGCTCCCACACCAATGTCTGCACTCAGCCCCTCCAAAGCCCCCGATCTCTAGATATCGATTAGGCCCACGACCCCAACTGCAACTTCTACTCTCTAACACCGGTCCTCCCCCTATTTATGCAGCTCCTTCCTCTATGTGCTTTCTCCACCCATCCTAATCCCATGATAATCAAATAGGCCCTGGCTGGCTTTTCAGCGTTGTACCAATTAGCCGGTGAATGGGTCTGGGGCTAGCGATAGCGGTACCAGCAGAGGTGGCGGGAAACACAGTAGCATCCAGGGAGGCTGTAAACATCCATTAGCGGTTAACCGTCCCTACTCATTTTTCCTCCCCAAAGCTCTCTCATTAGTGCAGTGAGCCCTGACAGGTAAACAGCACTAATGGGAATGGCCTATCAATAAACGCCTCGTGTGTTAACAGGAAGTGCTAGCAAGGGGACGGAAGATGCGGACCAACAGCAATAAAGAGGGAGGGGGGAGGGGTTCACTGATATAAATAGCAATAAACATGGGGAGGTGGTGGGTTATTAGTGATAGATGTTGCATTGTGTGCTCCGATTTTGTTCCTAGGTGCTTTGCTTGGAGGTGGGATGAATGTTCAGTTGCAGAAAGCATTTGCAATTTTGGCCAAGAAAAGATCTAAGACATAGCCTAATAATATATGATCTAAAGTCTTACGAAAGTCACTTTGATGTGACTGTGGCAATGTTGGCATACAGTTGCCGTGTGCTAGCAAGGGTACTTCAAGGCACGACCTCAGGTGTTCCCAAGACTGTGTTCATGTGTGGGAACCGCGAGCCGCAGAATGCGCAACATCCCTTTGTGTTTAATGCTTATACTTTACGTATCGCCGCTCACATGAAAGAGTGAGGGAAACTGGAAGGGAGGAACAGGGAGTGACTTAAGAGAAAGAAAGAGAGAAAGTGAGGGTTGGAAGAAAGACTGAGGGGAGGGATGAGAGAGAGATGTTATTTATGTTTGGAGCAGGTTCACTCCGAGTTCACCTTACCATGAGACGTCCCCGGGCGGTGACAACCACACTACTGCTGATGTGTGTGTCTGCGAGTGTGTGGGTGCGTGTGTGCAAGGGACTCATGCAACAGCTTGTGAGTACATCCATGCTGGTGTGTTTCTTTATCTTTACATAAACATGTGTGCATATGTGTGTCTGGACTGAGGGTCAACCAGTGAGCAGTAACATCTTAGAGAGGACAACGCATGCGGGGTGGATGCACTACATGGTGTACTGTGTGTGCTCTGCGTCTGTGTCAGGGGCCCATTACTTAGGCCGCGGAGCACTAAATCAGCAGTGCTACTGCAGTGGATAAAGCCAATGATACACGGATTACAGCCACACTCAGTCTCCGCTGCCCGCATCTATCCACAGCCAGACAGATAAAGAGACAGCGCATGCATGTGTGTGTCTGTGGGTGTGTGCAGGACCGCATATGGGCCAGTGCCTGTATGAACATCCACATATGCTTGGGAATGCGTCTGTGTCGCTAATCCGTGTGTGTGAGGTTGCGTGATTGTATGCACCACACACACTTCCCTTGATTTAAGTGTGTATTATTAACTGTTGAGAGATAGACGGACAGATAGACAGGGAAAGAGACATTTAGAGTAAGCGTCAACTGCTATTGCTATTGCTGTAGCCCCGGGGTTGTATGGACTCTAATCCACCGCTCACTCCAATAAACACCTTATCCATGTTGCACTGAGCGCACATTAACCACTTCAACTCCCGCCACACAAAATCCCTGGCATAGTACTAATTTTTTACACAAAAAAAAGAAGCTTTTTAAAAAGCTCACCAGGATGGAAACTGCAGCAATTCCTGATAAAAGTACACGAAGCACTCAAGATTTTTTTAATTCTGAAAGTAAAAGTTAAAAATAACTTTTTGGTGACAGTTGGTGCACAATGTTTAGCATTTTTAATTATTCTTTATGTATACTATCCACATCTAAGGAACAAGTATAACAACATCCTTCCTAGCGCCAGCCTTATCCTCCAGCAGCCTCATCGCCAGTTCAGCGTTAGACCTCCACTGGTCTAATTACACAGGCTGACCTCCCACAGGTCGCCTGAGTAAAGGCCCCCTAAAGATCAATATTCATTCTTTTAGATCTGTCATCCGCTTTTGACACTATCGACCATGTTCTGTGTCTGTTCCCCCCCCCCTCTCTGTTCTTTATTCATCTATTTACCCCTCCAACCTCTATATCGTTGCTCGAATTGGACTCACTGGTACGGAGCAATTTTGCCCACTTGCATATTGTTCCTTCCAACTATTTATTGCCACTTACAGATGGCATTAGGTACATGCGGCAGTTATAATAGCAGGCTGATTTTTCAGCCCCAAAACACCAAGAGCCGGAGAGGAATGTTTTGCCAGACATCTGGTGGTGAAAAGTACAGCCTCTTGCTCTTAGCTTCACACCCAAATGGAGACACCACGTGAGCCGTCATATTGGGTGTGTCATTTCTGGAAATGAGAAACAAACAAAATAACAGACCTTGTTGATCATTCATCCTAAATCATGCATTTTACACGATGCCTCCGGAAGAACTGCATGTGAATCATGTGCTTATTTTGCGTGAAAGCACCATTGTCATTTCAGTTTAAACTCCACTCCCCATGTCCTGCATCCT
Organism: Taurulus bubalis; assembly: GCF_910589615.1. NCBI lineage: Eukaryota > Metazoa > Chordata > Actinopteri > Perciformes > Cottidae > Taurulus > Taurulus bubalis. The sequence continues at coordinate 13,987,412 of NC_136600.1, read as the reverse complement.
TTCAGACTGCAATAGACACATCACTGATAATACTGTATGCATAAATGCATAGAAATATACAAGCAAAGGTATGCAAGCTTTCTTTAACACTCTGTCTTCCTTATAATTCTACAAGAAAAGTTGAAAGTTAACTTGATATTACGTACTGTATGAACTTGAGATATGTTTTAAATGTTTTTAATGAGACTTCTGGGAGATTGGGGCGGAAGGGGTAATAGGGTAAAAGTCCGGCACCCTAAGCTAAATTTACACAATCATCTCCCCACCTGTAGTGCATCATTGACTTTGGCCGGGCCCGCTGGCCTCATATTCTCTTCAGCAGTGTTATTGTAGATAAGCACCACGTGGCTAATGAACAGAGAAAGGGCTTGTTGAAGGTCAGCCTCTTCATTTAGGGGCCCTCCAATGGGCTGGCCCACTCTGCATGGCTAAACGCATCATCATAATAATAATGCCAAGGACCCACCATTTTAAAACTCTTCCATCGTTTTTTTTCCACTCCCCCCACCCCACCCAATATTCTTGCCTGACATACTTAACTTTACATCGACGATATATCCCCTTCATCTGAATTATGTTGATTTCCCGGTTTCTTTCTGAAAGGCTTTTAAAGGTCTTGGCAATTATCCTTTTCTGGATGTGCTTAGAGAAGGATGCTGTCCATCCAGTGTCTGCTGATGTTAGGGAAACATGATTTAACACAATCAGAGATGCAAAGCTAGCCTGGATGAGGGTGCTGATGTGACCGGGTGCCAAGGCCGGCCAAGGTCATGTTCATCTGCATGATTAAGGGTGATGAATTCTGGCCTGACCTCTGAATTATGCCATAAGGGAGTACTAGAGTCTGAATATGTGTGCATGTGTGTGTTTATGTGTGACCACAAGTGCTGTGTGTCGTTTTTTGAAAATAATTTTTGGAAATAATATTTGGAATTTCATTTTCATTCTTTTTTCTTTCTTTTTTTTATCAAAACATGCATGTTATCTTTTACCTCTGCTCTACACTAAGCTATCTCCTTCCTTGGTGGCTATTTGCTGCCATGTTGCTCCTTCTTTTGGTCCTGCTCCTGGATAAAGAGGAGGCAGATGTGGTCTCCCTGCTCTCTACTGTCCCCTCCTGGAGGGACCAGGCAGCTGGTTTCCACACACTGACACCTGTCCATCACACTCACAGTGCAGAGAAACTCATTCATTAGGACCCTGTACTTATTGAAACAATACAGAATTGTGTTAAATGCTACTTCTTCTTACATATCTGATTAATATTAAACAATACCTTTCTCACTTTGTCCAAGGGTCTCAGTGATAGACATTTCCCAGTAAGGAACCAGAGTTTATGTCTGCATTAATAGGAAGTCGCAAGAAAGCCCAGCGCGCTAAACTTTTATTGTTTTTTGATTACCAAACTCAGAAGTGAACTGTGTATTTGTTCACACTGTGTGCTATTTTAATCTATCTGCTTTATTGTCCTTCAAATAATGAAATGTGAGTACCATACTGCATTTCTTTGCTGAAAGCATTCATTTAAGGGATAATTCTGTGTCTGCAATCAGGAGACGGTGACAGTGCCCCCTTTTAGCATAGTACGTACATAAGGCGACGGAAAGTAGGTTTCACTGTAAGGTATAGCAGATGAAGGTTATTTCAGTTTAAACTAAAACAGTCTGAACCATTTTACTGTAATTCTTGCCCCATTTCTTGATTCTTCCCAGTATATATTGCTTGTTTCTGTAAGTGCCCAGTCCAGCCCCAGTATGCCAGCTGGCTGAGGAAATATCCCCCCCCCACCCCCCCCCCCCCACACACACACACACACAAACACACTGCCCAACATAGTCCCCCCTATGAATACTAATGTTGTAAGGCGTCTGGGCCGCAGTGGTGAATAAGATGGGAGCAAGGAAAAGGAAAGATGGACAGAGGGAAGGAAAGACACAGAAGGGCAGGTTAAAATGTGCGTGTTTGTGTGTGTGTGGGGGCGGCTTGAGATTTCACATGCCTACACATGCACTCATACACACAAACACACAGAGTACCCCCTACCTTGCCAGTTAAGGAGGAGCGAGGATCATTTTGTGTTAGAATAAGGGCTCCTTTAGCTTCGCCTCATGAATTAGAATTCTCATTTGATATCATTGTTTCTAAACCAGTGAGGAAAGCAGGAAAATACCAGCAAATTACTTCAGGCAAATCTTAAGCCACTACTTCCTCTCCCTCCTCTTTTATAACCTATCTTTCTTTCCTTCCAACTCCCAGAGACTTGTGCTGTTCCTCCAATGCCCCGACGGACACAAGAACAATGGCTGGAGAAGGGGGAGAAAGGAGGGAAGGTGATGGGAAGGGAGAAAATAGGAATGAGAGGCCTCCTCAGCAGAGGGCCAGGTGTCAATCACCTCCTCAGGTGGGCTTTAGAGACGCGCACACATGCATGCACCGCGCACCACCAATATCTAGGGGAATTAAAAATACACTGGCTGAGAGCAGAGGGGAGAGAGAAGGGGAGAGACAGTGAGATGGTAAAAGAGGGAAATGAGGGGGGGGGGGGTAGGAGAGCAAATGGGACAAAGGGGATGAGCAGGGAGATGGGCCTGGATGATGCAAAGGTCGAAAAAAGAATTCAAAGAGTGCAAAGTAGATTCACTGAAAGTCATTACCTGCCACAAATTACCTGGGCAACAAGCTTAAAATAAATAAATAAATCAGTTTGCATCAACAACAGAGGAGAGCGGGAGGGACTGGGGCGATGCAGGCGAAGAGCTGGGGGGAGAGGCGAGAGGGAGAGAGGGGTGGAGGAGGACGGGAAGGAGGCGGAGGGGGGCAGCGGCTGGAGAGGGATGAAAAATCGATGGACAAACAAGTGAGAGGGCGCTTGCAAAAAGGAAGCCAAAGGGGGGAAAAATTAAGCATTTAAAGAAATTCTGTTTTGGCGGTGTGGAGGAGGATGAGGAAAGGAGAGGGGGGGGGGAGGACGTGGGAGGCCAGGAGCACAAAGCGCCTGAGGGTGGAGGGGAGGAGGGACGGGGGGAGTGTGGCAGAAACGGACAGACCACAATGCCCCGCAGCTCGATAGGGTTGAGTGACCACATCAGGTCTAGAGGCGAGCGTCGAGACATGGGCGAAACCTGATGGCTTTAAGTCAAGAGGATTAGGGGTCTCTCTCTCCCTCTCTCTTTAACCCCATTTTTTTCTACACCTCTACCCCCCACCCTCTCACCGTGTCTGTTAGGTGGAGTGCCCCAGTGCAGGTCGTCCAATCAGTAAAGAGAAGGACCAAAGTATTACTAATAGTCTGGTTTTAATGCTTCAAGTGGTAAACCGGAGAGCTGGCCTGTATGCGCGGCACCAAGGTAAACAGGTCAATAGTATTGATCCTGATTCTGACTCTCTCTTTCTCACACACACACACACACACACACACACACACACACACACACACACGCACGCACAGCTTCTCGGCTCAGAAACATGGAATGTATTAAGAAGCTTTCTGCATTGCGCCGAAGTTGAGGATGGGGAGTTGACGCATGCACACAGTTAAATGGAAACGCAAACACGTTATTATTATTTTCTTCAATATTCACACATGTAAAACAGCAAGGCACACCCTAATACTGAATCCCACAGGCTTCGACACACAGATGCGAGAATACAGGTGTCACGATGTTGGTTTGTCTGGTGTCCTGTCTTATTGTGAAGCCCTTGTCTTGTGTGTCTTCTGTGTTCCTGCACTTCCTCCCTTGTGATTGTCCGTGATTGTCTGTCTGCCCTGTTCCTTGATTGTGCATTCCTTTCACCTGTGCTGCCCTCAGTGTTTCCACCTGTTCCTCGTTACCCTCCTCTTGTATTTAAACCCTGTTTGTCTTCTGTCCCCTTGTCGGATTCCCCCCCGTCTTATCCTTGTCTTTTGAGTCCTGGTTTTGTTTTGTACTTTCCACGTTCCGTTTTTGAAGCCTGTCTTAAGTTTTGTTTATGGAAATAAATTTACTTTGAAAACGTTGCTCCGGCATTTGGGTCCTCTCCTTACCCACCCTGTGACAACAGGTACACACAACACAAACACATATCGTCTCTCTCACATTGTCATGTCTAATTTTGCTTCGTCTAACAATACAATAACAATATGTGGCGGGTAGCAGCCCACACAGCAGCAGCTGCACCCAAACACGAGGGCAGAGCAAGTCATTTGAATACAGATTCCTATTGTCCTTCTTATGTCAATAAAACTCAGCAGTGCTGAGGAACTAGCATGGTCAGCAACATTATGGGACTAATTAGCATTTTTCTTCTTTCTTCTGCTGGTTGATCTGTTTAAACAAGCCTGGGGGGTCCTGCTGTACTTACTGTAATTAAAGCAAAAGGAGCGACTCTTGCTTGAGAGAAGGCACACACAAAAGCTTCCTCACTATAGGGGCACCTCGAAACTGCACAACTAAGTATCCCAGAGTGGCTTTTGTACATGGACATACAAGGGGCTATACAATAGGTAAAGTTGGCAGGTTAGTGCAGTGGTTAGTGAGTTGTATCACCCAACGGGATGCCGATTTGTTCCTCAATATGGCCATACCTGTGGAAGCATCCCTGAATGATACTTACTTAACCCCTAGCCACTCCGGGAGCACAGCAAAGTTGCTGAAGCTGCACCCCAGCTTGGCAAAAAGGAAATTCCTCTTGGGCAATGCATAAAGAATAAAAAATAAAAAAAAGATAGTGAAAGGCGCTGCAATAAATACAGTGTGAGTTGTAAAAAGACTGAGGAGGAAGGGTTTCTCGCTGGCTCTTTTTCTATCACGAGCAGAAAGGAGGTGAAATAAAAAAAGTATGAAAAGAAATGTAGGAGAAAAGTAATATTTTGGAAAAAAAGGCAATTTTAGTGGCCAGTAGGAAATCAAACAGACAACTCCTCTCCTCTGATAGTTCTCAGTCTGCTCTGGCTGTGGGCCAGGTTAGCAGGAATGATGATCACTGAGGCATTAAAAGCACAGCAATGACACCAATGTAATGTAGCCACTCTGATCTGAATTATGACACTTAGCATGGATTGGATAACCCTTATTATGGCGTTCATTTAGGCTGACGTGCGGCAAATTATAGGCTGTCATAACGCCGATACCCCGGCTGTTTGGACAAGAGCTGACACTAAGGAACTGCTGTTGCGTGATATGGCCTGATGTGATTGATGCAACAGTTTCTCTGATGTGAAGTATCTCTGATCTGAAGTATGTAATTATTTTATAAGTGTATCATTAATTCTCAAAGGGCTTTTTTTATGAATGAGATGTTCTCAAACTTCAGTTTTTTTCAGACTCATTAAATCATTTTGAATATAAGCATGCCCTGCTGAAACACACACACACACACACACACACAGACCACCATCCAGGAGCAAAATAAGAGCGTGTTCTTGTTCTAACGGCTCAATGGTCTCAATCTTGGCTTCCTGCTTGTTACAGCTCTGTTCCTGCTCAAGCGGAGCTCTTTAAGCATATGCAACTGTTACTGCCGCTTCTACACACACACACGTGCGCAGTGACACTGATTATTTGTTTGACGTGCAAAGCCTTCTTCATTGTCCAACGAGCCTTTAACAAATCCTGGACACTGCAGTCAGTTTCACAACAAATCAGATACTGTAACTTCACTGATCTGGCTCTTGATCATCATAACACCAGCAGTAAGCAATATAAATATTGTGGATCATAGATTTACTCAGTTGATTTGTATATTCTTGAAAAGGTCCTTTACTGCTTATTTTATCATATATTTTGGGAGGGAAACTACAATTAAAGAGTGCATAAAATACTGTGTATAGAAACAAATCATCTTTGTCTGGTCTCATCATTATTCTTGCACAATCATCTATGACGGACAGCCTCATAAGTGATCATAGCAGAAATAGACGGTCTACTCACAATCTTATGTATATTTCTAAGAATATGCAATACCTCCAAACCTTTCAGGTTTCAGAGAGGAAGGTGTAAACAGTCAAATTGGTTTAATGAAAAAAGGTTATGAATTGTTCAACCATTTGCATCATCAACTTAATTACAGCAATGAAAAGCCTCCTAAAAACAAAGGAAGAGGTAATGTGTGTGCAAATGTGTTCCCTGTCGTGCTGATGAACAGATTCCGATGTTTGATATTTTACCGCTATTATTTAATTTAATGTCTTCTCAGCAGTCTGAATGAGACAGGTTCTGCAGTATTTGTAAATAGAACGTGACAGAAGTAATGCAGCAACAATCACATGTTACAAATGCAGTGTGTCAGTCACAGTAGTCCATAGAGTATGCACTGACATGTAAACAGTGCTTGTGTGTGTGTGTGTGTGTGTGTGTGTGTGTGTGTGTGTGTGTGTGTGTGTGTGTGTGTGTGTGTGTGTTGTGACATATTTGTAAACATGTGTACATTATTGTCTGTTTCCACATGCTTACATGATGCATGATGTGTATAAGTGCATGCAACTTGTGTGTGTGTGTGTGTGTGTGTGTATAAGCCCTGGGGAGAACCCCAGTCTTAGGGTTGTGTGTGACCGCCATCCTGCCAGATCAAGACCTGTCAGCCATGCAACCCAGCCCCAGCCACATCCCCTCTGTTCCTCCTCCTCTTTTTCCTTCCCTCTCAATCTCATCCCTCCATCCATGCTGCAGCCTTAAACAAGCACTAGCACTTATCAGCCAGAAAAATAATTGGGAGGTCTGCCGTCTGCAATACGTTGGTCCCCCCACTCCGTCCATCCGGGTCGCTTCAACAGTGTCAGGTCCCATTAGGGGGAACGCCGGGCGGCGGGGCAAAGTCTGACTATCTCTATCAGCGGCTCTCTGTCTGTCTACCTTTCACGGTTAGTTTTTTCTCATTCTGAGCCATTGACGGTGTCTATGCATCTACCGACCAACCTACGAATACAGCTGTGCATCTATTAGTAAAAGTGTTTATTTAGATCATTTTGAGACCCAACTCTTGTACAGTATTGTCTATGAGAGGAAAAACTCCCCAAACTTGAATTTTGAGAAATACACATTTGCTGTGCATCCTCTGTGTTTGTTTCTCCCCTCTGCCTCGGTGAGAGAATGAGGGAGAGGAAAAAACATGGATATTCTCCCTGAGGGTCAACAGTGAGAAAAGGAGGGGGTCGGGGGGGGTGCAAGGGCAAGTGGACGGCGCTGTGGGTGCTCTCCGGAGCATCAGTACGTTGTCACTGTCATGTCACAAGGCCGTCTGAGCGTCTCGTGCGGCCGAGCCGCCTGGCAAGCAGGGAGACAGAGAGATAGATCCAAGGGGCCAGCGGGAGTTGATGTTGATGTTGCCCCGCTGTTGTAGCAAACACGCGGGTGTGTGTGCTTCTACGCTGAGGAGCCATGACAGGGACAGCGGTTCAGCTGTCATTCCGGGGCGCTATGATGCGATTGGCCGGGGCTGACATGTCATGGGGGAGAGGTTCATGTCCAGCAGAGCAGTGTGTGGGTGCTTCCGTGTGTGTGAGCTGTAGTACAGAAGGGGACGCCAGGGTATTGCCTCCCAAACGCCACAACCGCTGAGCCGTGTCGCTCTATCCCTCCACAAAAGCATGACATGCTGTGACCTCACCCAACCCACTGGTATTTGGGTGTAATAACCATTTATTGATACACAGAGGAGAGTGGCATAATAAGAGCAGCTCCTGCACACTGAAATCAAGTCCATCTATTTACCTATGTTACCCAAGGGGTAACCAACTGCACGTGGCGCTCTACAGCGACTCAAAAAGCCTTTAGGCACGGTGGACTGTATGACTCTATTTATACTTTTTACTACACTGGTACTCAACGATGTCCTATAGGACCCCTTAGATGGTCATCCAGTGTGTCACACTGAACCCCTCTCAGTTGAGTCTTGCATAAGTGAAGGCAGTTACTAAACCTCTGACCCATTTCTGAATACATTACACACACCTAACTGCTACTCCCACGCATGTGTCCTCCAATGCCTAGATACCATATTGCCCTTGAGCCACTCTCTGCCTCAGCTTTCCTGGTGCAAGTCCAAGGGGCCACAACTGACTCCCACAATGCGCGAGGTGACATTGAGAGGCCCCTGAGTCTCGGCTGATTTGGGGTATTCATCCGGCTGCCCGTGCACAAATAAATAATGCAATGGCCGGCTAATGCAGTGGGCCCTGACGCAGTGGCTGACGTTGCCTGCAGCTACCTTTGGGCTGGAAAATAATTACCATGCAAAAGAGGGGGGAAAAGGCCCCCATACATAGTGTAATGGGCTAAAATGGGGTGATACAATGCAGCTGCCCTCCACACTTCGATGCCCTCTCTCTCTCTCTCTCTCTCTCTCTCTTTTCTGCTATACACCGTAGCCACTGCCTAGCCAACCCGTGTTGTCCGTTCCTCTGAGGAACTCAGTGAGATAAGAAGCTGTTAGCGGTACCAGCCTGATATCCGTGGATCTGGGGTTTCCACTGACACACTGTCACACGTGTTATTGTAGGTACTCGCTACAGGAGCCAAAGGAGTGATTTAGATTGTTTGTTGTTTGCGATGAGTGGTAACACGCTCTGTTATACATATTTCAAGCATCTGAATCATTATTATGTTCATTACTTTGTGGAACATTGAAAATACACTAATAGAAATTCTATCGTAACAGTATGAGTCCCTATTTTTCATACAACCCTGCCCCAAGAGTGTGTGGTATTCCAATTAGACTTTGGCATTGACATTGGCCTCAGTTTACAGTGGAGCAAACAGATGGGTCGGTATGTTGACTAATCCAGTGCAGGCAGAGACGTGCTGATTATGAATAGAGGGCTGATCAATGCACTGCTGTTTACACAGGCCTAACAGTGTTTACTGAGACACATTTAAACACAACCCTCCTGCTCTCATCAATCAACCTGGGTATAGGACCGAGAACGATGGTGTCATTTATCTTGGCCCCGAAACAGACATTTACTGAACAGGGGTTATGATGCACTCTCAGAAATACTGTGACAACTGTTCTACTCAAGAGTACAGCGCTCACAGATCTTAGCACCAAAGGCAAATCTCCAGCCATTATGAAACCTTTTGATTTGTAATTTTCCTATTTTTGTGGAACAAATTTTAAAAAGGGCACATTTCTGCTGTTTTTTTCTAAGAATGAGGATAAGCTTTTAATAGCACAATATGTGAGGGACCCGAGAGAAAAATATATAACCAACGTGTTAAGAGTGTAATTTTCTTATATACCAAACTGAAAAGTGATGTGTAACTTCAGTGGGAATACAGTTCTATGTGGCCTTTGACAGAATTTGAACTTGAACACAAAGTCCTGAGAGCTTAATTTGAGACTAAACAACTGAATAACTTTGGTGTTTTATTGCAGCAGTGAAGCTATCATTCAGACTTGCTGTCCTAAGTCACAGAAGAATTGCAATACTAATGCAAAATAGGAACAGAATTTATCGGGCTCCTTTAATAGCAACCACAAAAAGCACTTGATTGAACTTTATGCTTTTGCACATAAATGTCCATTTGGAATTCTGGCCTTCCTCTCTCCTATTCAGAGCAGCTGTCATGTCCTTCACACACTAGGTCCAAGGGCAATATACCGTGAAAAACCGAGCCATGATCTACTGCAGCCCTTCCACGCATCTTGACCCCCATCGTCTCAACCCCACTTTCTGTTGAATTCTGTGGGGGGGGGGGGGGGGGGGGGGGGGTTGAGCGCCATGGAGACTGAAGAGCATCCTGGGACCCGGGCATGCCGCCTGCCACCAGGACCCCTTCACTCTGGGGGCCTGTCAGTCAAAGCAGAAAACTTCCCTTTGAAGCTCTGTCAACTCTCTGGAGTGTCTCTCTGCCCCAAACTCAGGCCCCTGCTCCCAACCCCATCCGGTCTCCACACCTCCATCCCCCTTATCCTCCCATTAGCTCCCCTCCTCTCCCTTTGTTACTCCCTTCCTTCCCCGAGTGACCCTCTCTTGAAATTCGCTGTCCACTGTCCCCAAAAAGTTATCCCCCCTTATCTCAGTCTCAAGCTATGCAATCCAAAAATTGAACTTTGAAAAAAAGAAGAAAAAAAACGAGTGGCACAGAAAGAGCTTAGTTTCACTTTTGCAAACCAAATAAGGTTTAAAATGGTAAGGCGTCATGAGAGAGTAACTCTTAAGCCCTGAGACAGACACGCAGGGTGAATCCCTACAGCTCGCTTGGCTCATCGGTGAGTGACACTGACGGCTCTGGTGTGTTGTCCTGTTCTAAAAAAAGAAGAAGTGGTGAAGAAAAATGAAGCCGCATTCAGAATTCGGGCACATGCTGCTTGATAATCGCTGATTAAGCCATATTTTTCACGCAGATCACGTGCCACCGACAGGGAAACCGAGGCAGCTGTTGGTGTTATCAATTAGGGCATTGTTGGTTTTTATGAATCTGAATCACAAAAATGATAAATTTGACTGATCAGCAGCACCGCTTACAGTGGATGCATGATGCCGAGGCGTGGGGAGGAAGTGCTAAGTGCTGATGTTTAAGAAAATGCTTTGAAGGCACATGTATCATTGGGTGCCGCTCTCCATACCAGGACATTAGACTTGCTGATGGCTTGTTTAAGAAGTGATGAAATGCGTATTAGATTTGTTGTGACTCAAGCAGCTGTGTTCACACCTCGCACTGGCTTGTTAGGGTTGCCAGTGGATTTCCGATAAGTGCTCATTGACTTACCCACGCTAAACGCCATAATGTGTGTGTGTGTGTGTGTGTGTGTGTGTGTGTGTGTGTGTGTGTGTGTGCGCGTGCGTGCGTGAAGGCACTCACAGACGTGTTTTCTGAGCGCATTTGTGTGTGTTTGGGCGTGGATTAGTGTATCTATAGGACATGTGCGCATGTGAATTGAGTCCATCTGTGAAAGTGTATTAAAGTTTACAGTTTGTCACACCTCAAAAAGAATTAATTGAAAAAAGGGGGGCGACAGATAGCTCAAGCCCGGGGCTGCTGAATATGAAGTCTAAGGCTTAAAGGAAAGTCAGGAGGGACAAAGATAAAGGTGGAAGACTCAACAGTTTTCTCTCCGAGAAGCCTTGAGCCCTGTTCGATGAGACAGAGCGCTGTTGAGGTGTTGTTCTCCATTACCTCAACTAGCCAAGACTGACCAATTAACCAGCACTTGCTGCTAATTAGCAGAATTATAATTAACACCTCCGGCTTAACCAATAGCATCTACACTTTCCTAGAAATCCTATGGTTCATCAAATCTGCTTAGAAGCCGAGGGACAGAGTGCAATTGATCTCAAAATGATCACATGATCTACAATGAAAAATCAAATGTACAAATGTGTACGATTTATGCGTAATTTCGGGTGCTCACAAATGAGGGTTCTAATCTTGAACACATGTAAAACAGTTTTATTAAAGCACAAATCACAACCAGAATAATTAATAATCAATGAAAACAGTTGAGCAACGTAGACGTTATAATGCAGCTTAACTTTTTCACTTGTATTCGTTGGACAGGTCATTACTGCTTGCTCCAAGGTCATCACTGTGACCAATACATATATTTATATATGGTTTTTCCAAAAGAAGAAAAAGAGTGCAAACTAAATGCGAAAATGATCAGATCTGGAGAAAGAAATTAAGTTAAAAATATATGATAAAATATTCATATTTATTTATAGCGGTTGTGAGGTTGTATGAAACAATTTGCTTGGTATTTGTGTGAAAACTGGTGCATGCAATTACAAACAATTTGTTGTACACTCTTCTAAGTCTTATTTAAAAGTCATGCGATACATACTTGTGACCATTTTGAGATCAATTTGAGACCACTATCAACCAACCAGGGGGGACCTAAGGGGAAGTGAGTTGCCGTGGAACACATAGAAAGGCATCGTGCATTTGACCCTTTGAGTTCATTTGACTGCTCTCTCTCTCTCACGCTCTCTCTCTCTCTCCATCCGTGACAGTGCCGAGGTGTTGCCCTCTCATTGCCGACACGTGGCCGGCAGGCCAGCTCATGGCCACGGGGCCTGCTCCTTTGAATAACGGCAGGTTAAGACATAATCATCTTCAGCCAGGAGAAGATTCACTTTGACCTCATCACCTCCATCTTCCCATTCCCAAGCCCAGGGAGAGATGGAGGGAGAGACAGAGAGGGAGAAAGACAAAGAGGGAGAGATTAAGAGAGAGAGAGCAAATTACAGTGTGAACCCAGAGGCCAAAAAGAGACAGAGGGAGCGATCGAGGGTGAGGATAGTTAGTTCTCGACTTTGATGCTTAACTCTCGTCGACAGTGCAAAGACTGAGAATCATAGAGATGTGCGGCGAAAAAAAAAACTCTCTGTGGGTTGCTGCGCTACAACCCCAAGGCTGCACAATCATTCTCACATGTTAATGGGCTGCCATTTGGCTCCTAAATCAACCGAGGGCAGGAGACTGAAGTGAGCATAGCACAAGACAAATACCCAGTCCATTACAGGAAGCCAGTGGAGTTGAAGTATGAAAACATGAGAAAATGACATCTGTAAAACTTTTCTATAATAAATAGACATTTCATGAGAGAAGAGGGCGCATGCATCTAGCCACACGTGGCGGTACATTCACAAAAACACACGCGCTCTTGCATGTGGCATAAAGGGGTACACAGTGGGGAGCACCACCGCAATTGATGAAGAACATTCTTCTCATGTACCCCGTCCCAGTTTTAGACTTCATATTCTCTCTCCCTCTCTCATGCTCTCTATCCATCTCTCTCTCTCATTCTTTCTCTCCCTCTCTGGTCCACTAACCCAATTTAAAAGCAAGCAGCCAGACACCTCCTCCTGCAGTTTGTCTGGGACAGTAGACAGCCCTGTTAGTAGGACTGGGCTTGTAATGACTACATTCTGACAGTGTATGTGTGTGTGTGTGTGTGTGTGTGTGTGTGTGTGTGTGTGTGTGTGTGTGTGTGTGTGTGTGTGTGTGTGTGTGTGTGTGTGTGTGCGTGCACGTGGGCGTGCATTTATAAGTGTGCACCAGTCTAAGGCTCCAAAAACTACTCACGGATTGAGACCTCAGTTCACACACACTTGTCTGTAAACACAGCTGTATCTATATTACTGCACAGTAAATCCATCCACTTCCATCTGGTACAATTCTAACCAGGGACATCCCCATTACATTTTATGGCCCCGACCCGAGTCCTTTAACATTGGGTGTCACCTGATACAGACTTCAATGCAATTCTCGTATTTACCTAAATGTTTATCAAATATTTATCCGACACATTCAGTCAGTTCTTATGTTAAACTATAAAGTTGATGCGCTTCAGTCATTGATATGATATGGATGACAGTTTAACTGGGAGGATCCTGAAATTGACTTGACAGGCTCCACTAAGACATATGGCTGGGTTGCAGCTATTGGGACTACAGAGTGATGCTTCTGTTCCCTCATACACAATCTTTGTTTGAGTAGAGACACCTGCTGACAGAGATCCCACACAGCCAGCAGCCAAGTTACAGTTTGGCCTGAAATCAAGTTACTCACTGAATTAACTTTAACAACTGTTGATTTGACCTATGGAACGCTATTTTAACATCGATTAGCGTCAGCTCAAATGAGAAGCGTGAGGATATTGCTCCTTGCTAATAAGAGAGGAGAGATAACATATGTATTAGCATCAGAGCTTAGCTTATACTGAATATTATATTGGCCGATACTGATCCATTGAAAAAAATAAGTCTGGCTTGGGCCTTTGACGTTCCTAAATCTTACACATTTATAGAAATGGTTTGCCATTATAACTTAATTTGACAAAAACAAAGTTAATGCATTTTTACATTCACATGAGACACCAAAGGATGAACAACAGAGCTGTTTGCAAATCGTCAAACAGTTTCAGGATTCTCCTAGCCAAATAAATGAAGCTAGACAAAGTCCTCACCATTCACAGAGAGTCGTAGGCGGTCCACTCATGAATATACACCAGCCGAGCAGCATTTAAAATTCAAGTGACTTAACTTGGCATTTTATGTTTTAATTGTCGGTGGGCAGGAGGTCAATCCACCCAAAAACGTTGCTGCCCGTTGATGTGTAGTGTCTGTCGAGGAATGCCCGATAGCACAGACACAGATGTATGAAGTGAAATACAACGCAGTCACACACGCATACATGTGGTTAGCCAGTGATGAGGGACAACTTTTAAGTTAATTGATTTTCATCCCCTTATTAATTTCCTCAGCTTTCTCTCTCTCTCTCTCTCTCTCTCTCTCTTTCTCTCTCTCTCTCTCTCTATATTTCGCTTTCTCTCTCTTCCTCTCTCTCTCTCTCTCGCTCCCTCTTCGGCTTCATCAGCAGTCTGTCAATAGGCTTCGTAGCCACGCTCGATTCCTTATCGCCTCAGAAACGCCTCAATCAAATCCCAATCAGTCACTCATGCCGCCCATCAGCACCCAATTCTGGCCCAGCTCTACAAACACACAAACACACACACACACACACACACACACACACACACACACACACACACACACACACACACACACACACACAGATGATGAATGAAGAATAAAAACACAAACATATTTATACTGATATACACCTTTGTTATTATTGAAGTCTCTCTGGTTGATCAATAGATCCGGCGATCATATAGTCATTAGTCCTAATTATAGCAAAAGGGTTAGGCTCTGTATGGAGAGTGGAGACAGATGGAAGGACACGGTTCATAGCAGAAGACCTAAAGCACTTAAAATCTCAGTAAAAATGCAATGTACTGTACATTTATGTCTTTAGAACTGTGGTGTTCTAAGAATATCATATGATTTATTAAATGTAATGGTTTTGTCCTGTACACGAGCCAACTTTTTCTTGACATGACATGACATGATCATCATTATCATCATGGTTTATTCAAATACTATTTTTTTAATCTTCCTCAATGCAAAAAGATCAATTTCGTATAATTCATAAGGTCAATCAATACTTTTTTTTCCACACAAGAGGGTATAGAAATGTACAAACTCCAGAAAGAGTAGATTGAATGTTTGACTTCCTCCACGTGCACTTCATCTTGTATGTATGTATTGACAAAAGCTGAAAACTGAAAAAACATAATTGTTTTTGTACTTTTACATGAAATCACATTCCTAGTCAAATCACACACAGAGAGCAGAAGAGAATTTGTATTTGAATATTTTGTAAATGATAAAAAATACCAGCATTCTCTGTAAATACATCCTGCAGACATAAGGGCATCCACCCCTCCCTCTCTAGCTCCCCACCTTCCCTCCCTCCATTCACCCCTCCTCCCTCTCGACATGCACCAGACACAGAGTCTTCCCCTGTATGCAGCCCCACCCATGTCCAGCTCACGGTCCCAGTATCCACCAGCCCTGTTTTGTCATCATTAAACCTCCCCTGCTCTCCTCACTATATGTCACCTGCATGGGGTTGCCGGCACCAGCGCCAGAGGGGTTAACTCTATTTTGTCCGGTACCGCATGCCTATGTGTGAATATGGGGAGTGCGTGTTTGTGTTTGTGTGAGTGTACTAGTTTGTGTCCATGTCCACACAGGCATGTGTTCCTGTCCGTGCATGCCTGTTTGTTCACTTGTGTATGTGCGTGTGTCCATGCAGGACCGTGATCTGCTCCCTGTGTGTGTGTGAGTGTGTGTGTCTGTGTGTGTGTGTATGTAAAGGAGAAATTTGCCTGTCCTTGCCTAAGTGAATGGCTAGGATTAAGCTGACAGCCCACCTTAGTGATGGCGAAATAATTGGTTGTTCAGCTCTGTCCTTGTCAGAGCGCTGACAGTTCTGCAGATGTCCTGTGCGGTTCTCCAAAGGTTAGGCTCAGCTGGGGCCGCCATTCATTAATCATTCCGCTCTGACAGTGCACCGAGCAGCCTGCAGCTGCCACCCCGTCCCCCTCAATTTCTGTCACCGGCTTGCACCACCACCACCACCAATACCCCCCCCACAACCCCCACACACACACTCCCCCTTCTAGGTCTCCCTCCACCCCCATGTGTTTGTGTGTGTGTGTGTGTGTGTGTGTGTGTGTGTTATTGTGTTCCCCATTGTACACACAAACAAGCACGCTTAAACATAAATTTGCATGAAAAGTCAAGGGATGTATACAAGCAACAGCGTGCCCCCTACATGAGAGGTGTGGACTGGACAGGCAGTACGGTAAGGATGTAAACAAAACGCACACCCTAAGAGGGAAGTCTTCTCTGCTGATGATCTATCTTGCTCTTCCCTTAGATCTATCGCTCAGCACTGTAGCCAGTAAATGACCAACTCCACTGTGCATGTAGGCAAGCGTGTACGAACACCTTTCACAGTCCAGGACTCCACGACCCAGCATTAACCCGTATGGACTATTAACCCAGTGATTCATCATGGATAATGGTGCTCCAAACACAAGCCCGCCTATGCATTGTATAGTGAAAATCCAGCAGACACCGTGGCTACTGATGTTTTATGAAATATAAATAAGGGCCTCATGTATTTAACGTGCATGTGAATTTATTCAATTTCAAAGAACCAGGCTGAAAATTACTATTATGATCGCTGTGAGGTCATCTCACGTGCGCTAACAGTTCTGACCGTGTCAGCAACATTGCCCTGACCCTTTTTCCCTTGCTCTCCATCTAACGACCCTCTCAACCAATTTTGTCCCTCGTTCCAACCCATTCTCCTCCGCCTCCACAACTCTCTCAGGAGTGGTGTTTCCATCAAGGCCTTTGGCATGGAGGGGGCTGAGTGGGGGGGAGGTGATTTTAGAGAAAATGTTAGAAGGTACAGAGAGAAGGAGGAGGAGGAGGTGGTTTGGAGGTGTCCATTGGGCACTAAGTGATGTGAAGAACTGAGATAAATCCTCCATTATGGTCTACCTGCTCCTCAGTATTGATTAACAGCAAGCTGGAGACAAGAAGCTAGCAGCCATGATGAAAAACTCTGTGGTCCGAACCATTCTGGTCGTCTTACAAACATTTGCACAAAAAACACGACATTTGACATAGTATTAGCTAGGGTGGCCGAGTAGCATCATAAAAGATATTCACTCCGGATAACATGCAATAAAAATGTGCTTGTAAAACTTATAGTAGCATGATAAATGCATAATGGGTATCGACAATCTGTGTTGGAATGTCCCAAATCTACGTTTTTTCACCGACCAAGGGGACTGCCCAGCAAACTTCTTTAGCCGTCAAAATAATGAATTCCGGTTTGTGTATTATTAATAAGGATACATTTATTTATTTATAAATATATTATATTATTTTTATATAATATATACAAATATATAATGTATATATATATATATATATATATATATATATATTATTATAATGTATTATATATACAATATTATATATATATATTATTATATATATAAATGTATTATATATCAAATATATTTATTAATAATATATGTATTTATTATATCACATTTATTAAAACACATTATACACATTTGTTTCAGTACATTTGATTGAAATAATAAGGTATTAATTATGTTAATTACAATCTTAGGGAAAAGGCTACAGCAAAAATGTAAGCAAAATATTTTGAATATATTGATTGATTGAGTTAATCAATTTGATTCAAACCTGAATACTAGGTTGAGGGGTATCATTTTTTTCCAAATCTGTATAAGGCTGCTATACGGTATATGGCCGTATTTGTGTATTACAAAAGGGGTGAAAAAGGCTCGGTAAAACTTGGAGGAGCGGCTTGTCTAAATGAGAATAGCTGGTCCACCTTAACGTACAGCCGTACTCAAGGACTGTCCTTAAGTATACTTTTCAGGTACTACAGGTATTTCTATTTCATGACATTTTATTCTACCTTACTACAACTCAGAGGGAAAAGTTGTACCTTTTACGCCACTATATTTACTTTTACATAAAAACATACAATAAACTTATAAAAACAACATGTGTAAATTCCCAAAACAAAAAGCTGGGTTTGGTTGGGGCTCCTTTGTTTGAGTTGTGAGCAGTTTCCCCAAGGATACATTTCCCCTCTATATAACAGTTTGAAGCCCAAAGGGGTCAAATTATCAACTGTTTCACAAAAAATAAACCCTCAGATTTATTGTGTGCCTCTGAGGTGCCTGAACCCTAGATTGGAAACCACTGAATTAAATTATCTAACAGTGTATAGTATAACGTATTATAAAGTCCACATCCAACAGCTACAACAGTAAAATGCTGCTTGGACATAAATGCATCAGTATTAATAATGATATCTATTATATTTATCAGGGGCAAACTAAAAATTTATTCTAAACAGTAATATTGGTATTGAATTACTGTTTTCTCTAAATTTCCACACACATTCTTCCTATTACTTTCAGAAGCCTTGGATAATACAGAATATGTACAGCAGCGTGGAAAGCTAAATGTAGGAAGCGTATGAAGGAAATGCAGTGGTATTTTCATCGGCTGGGTAGTAGAAGGTCAAATCAATAAATGAAAAAATGGGTGCTTACAGAATATGCTCTTGCAGCCTCCCCTTTCTAATGCCTACTTTAATGTTAGAGTAACACTATAAATGCTTTAAAGTGTGCTTTGGCCTCAGAATAAATACAGGTGTATGTCCTTACTCTTTGACCTTAACTATATATAATGGAGTCATTTCTACTACCGCCTTGTCTCTGAATGCTTATGTTTCTGAACTTCTTCCTGATGAGAACAGAGTTTGAGCAAAGCAGGACGAGGCTGCCCACCCATGTGCCCCCAGGCTGCGAACACATATAAAAGCCTGCCCTGTGAAGTAAATTTAGGAATAAAAATGTTGCCTGGTCATAATACAGAGTGATGCTAATTGCTGACTATGACATTGTTCATAGTCGCCGCAACGCCTACCGTGAAACCCATCAATGACACAAAGTACTCAATTGTTTATTCTAAAAAACACAACAATGGGATCATTTCAAAACCCCATATTGACCCGCCACCTACACACCTGTCTACTCTTTAAATAGCAATTGTGGTCCCAGAACCATGGTGGGCTATGTGCTGACATCAGCAGAGAGAGAGAGAGAGAGAGAGAGAGAGAGAGACGGGGCTGGTTGTTCGAAAGAGGAGGTGGGTGGGGTGCCCTGTTGTGCAACTCTGAGGAAATTCCCTCTCTTGGTCCGTCAAAACAGTATTTTTTCCTTGGAGACAAAGCCGGCTACAGCCCATATACACGCACAGCAAAACAGATGTGTATATAAATTGTTGTCAGTGTATAGGAGGAGCAGACGAGTGACAGGCAAGACCATCATTTTATCTCTCCTTAAAAAGTTTGTTCTTTTCATTAATATACGATGATGCTGGTTATACCCCGCTGAATGAAAGAGGAATGGAGATTTATAGTATTAATATTCTATACATTATGACCATGCCAATGGGTAATATTCTGGCAATTACACTAATGAACTCTCAGCATACAGAGCCCCATGTTAACATCACAGCTTGAGGGTGGACATTCTTTTAAGCTCTAATCTATCTACCCAAGTCTACAAGCCTACACCCATCCATATCAGTCATTGGTTAGCGCGATATATTAAAGCGCCGCCTTTCCAGGTGCAAGGACATCTAAAACTGGAAGACATATCACCTCTACCAATAATGGGCATGCAAAAATGACAGATTCTCCTCCGATTCAAAGGGAAACATAGCGGGGAGTATCATTGATTTGCCCCTCGGAGATTACCTATGTATCATAAGTGTATGTAGATCATACCTACCACCACCACCACCACCCCCAGTGGCTATGGCATTGGAATAGGAGTGCAAAGGGGAGGCACATACAGTAGATGACGAGCTCCAGTCACATGGTAAAGCCCATGCAGGATCTCATCAGCCTCTATGTAGATGTGTATGCTGAGTGAGTGATTGCCCATGGTTGAAAATTGGTGTAGAGGGCTTCACGGGGGAATTGAGGGACGAGTTTTCTCTCCCAATCTCTCTCTCTCTCTCTCTCTCTCTCTCTCTCTCTCTCTCTCTCTCTCTCTCTCTCTCTCTCTCTCTCTCTCTCTCTCTCTCTCTCTCTCCCTCCCTCCCTCCCTCTGTCATACACACATAGGCACACAGCCGCGAGAACACAAATATACACACTTATTGGAAAACACCCACTGCAAGACATGCATGCACAAGCACGCACAACCTGCTCACAGACAAATTTCCCTATATGCACATGCACATCGGGCCGGGATGATTAAGGTCCTATGCAGAGGGGATTCTGAGTGGTACTATGCCGTGGCTGACTGTTTTCCCTGCTGAATACAAGCCACTAGCTCAGTATTCTCCGATGGGGAGGAAACCCGTCATCACGAATGCAAGATCAGGGGTAATTACGTTGTAATATGCCACATGAAATATATTTCTTTGGAGCAGAAATGGGATTCCCTTTGCTTCAAATTTAGAAAAAAATGATACATTCCACACAGCTTGGCTGCCATTTTTGCAAGGGTATATTTCAATTTGCTCTTTGTATTTTTAGTACGAGGGATGTCATGGTCTACGATGCTCATTTGCAAACGTTTTGCGCGCTCCTCCTGTGTCACTGTCATCCCATCCAACTGGCGCAGGAGATCAGTCCTGCTACAGTATTGATCAATGATTCTGATCGGGTGAGATTATAGGTATTGCAGAGATATCAATGCGATGATGGATGATTGATAATGCAACCACAGCGATCGATCAGTGGGATATTGCTGATAAGACTCTCCCAGTACAGCCTTGCATGGCAATTTGCACTCGCTGCAGCAGTCTGCAGGTTTATTGTCTAATATGTATGTACAGTGTGGGCTGAATTAATATTGCAAAGCAAAGACACATCTACTTGTTATTATTTGTTAGAGTATTCTGCACTACTACAGTGTACAATGTCACAGCATCTGAGAGAGTATTGTCAGCAGATTTTTTTGTAAAAAAAAAAAGTCCAGATGAGCCCACATATTTGATTTGTCAAACCCCTGTATCTTTACGGCCACATATTGTGACCATTGGTCCATCAAGTCCCCCCTTGGCGGATTAGGGAAAGGAGGGTGATTTGTTACCCTTTTGGGAAGCTGTCTTGGACGCTCATTTCCCCCTGCTGCATATTCTGCTCCTCTACCGCCAATCCCCCCCCCCACCCATCTTGATGAATAGCCGGCCGCATGAAGGCGAACAGCCGATCTCACCACCAAGGTTACGGTAACCTGGGCCCCCGCATCTGGGGGCTACCTGCCTCCAATAAGCATGGCAGGGAGAGGGAGTGAGAGAGGTGGGAGGGGACTGGAGGTCTGTGCTGTGTTGGAGTGGCAGCAGGGAGAAGGAGCATTCCAAGGATGCTCCTTTATAGGCTTTAAATCTGCATGGCAATTTCTGGAGACTGGGGCTGCATGGGATTCTGATTACTCCTCCTCCATCGCTGCCACACTCATCCTGCCAGCCCCCCTCTTCCCAACTCTCCTCCAGCAGGTTGATGTCTCCCTGCCTAGCTTTTGTCACTGATCACCCGGCCCCTATATGCCCTGATTACTGGCGGAGCAGCAATATGGATTGCTCTGAAGGACAGGAGGGACTTGTCCCAATGAATCGCTCTCCCCCATAAGAGTACACAGGAGGCTGGATTTCACAAGTGAGAATATGAATGGATTGATTTGTTTGTAGATTAGATGGATTGGAGATTGGTTTATCTGCACATTTTGAGCAATAAGTCTGCGGAGAAAGAGGGAGGGAATGGGTCAATTAGTGTAAATGGGCTGTGTAAATGCATGGAGACATTCATAATACATCCACTCTGATTCATAATCCATGGTAAAAAGTTAGAACACCTATTTCATAAGAATACATATATATATATATATATATATATATTTATATATATATATATATATATATACACAACCGCGACCCGACCCCGGATAAGCGGCTGATAATGGATGGATGGATATATATATATACACATGTATATACATCAGTGAAAGCCTGAGCATGTTAAGGAGTCTGTTTGCCAATTACAAAGTACAATTCTCACATTTCTCATGCCCCTCTGACCATCGCCTCCGTCAGCCGGTGAACCCTCTCATCTTTTCACGACACAACCTGCTTTCTTCACGACCTCCAGTCTGCAGGCTCCACTTTCTCACAGCCAAACAAGCGGCCAATAAATAACCCCCATATAAAATAAAAAAAATATTATCCATATCTAGAACTGGAGAGTGAAAACATTCTAACTCTGACACTATCTCAGGCTCCCGCTTTTGTATGCTTTTATATTTGCACACAAAGCCTGAACGCAGCAGTTTTCTTTCTCTTTGTGTGGATGTCGGGTTTTCATCGCAGTCCAGCACCACTAGAGAACACTGTCTCTGGCAGCGATTAGAGCCTGAGGTACGAGAGGGCCACTTCACCTCCAAGATTAGAATGAAACAAAGACTGAAGTCTTTGCATTGTGCCAGGAACGGTAACAGACAGGAGAGGAGAATGGTCGGAGCCAAAAACAGGGTTTGCTGGAGAGCTGAGTGGAGTGACTTGTCCCGAAATGATTTCAATGCTTTCCTAACGAAGCAATTTACAAAAGAAAACAATGACGATAATTCAATCTCATCAAATATTGCGCAGTAAAGAGAAAGTGCCCTTCATTTTAGCTTTGTGCTGAGAAATTGAACTTCACACCCTCAGAGCTTCTATCGACCATATGAAGTGTAACTTGAGCATACAGATCACACTGCTCCACCTATGGCCTTTGCTACCTCCTACCAGTATTGTAGATTCAAAGCACTCAGCCAGCAGGGTCAAGGCCCTGCTGTGTGGCGAGGTGAAGGCAACATGACCCTCCTCTGCCTATTCTGCTGCTTTCCACTGCCACCCGCCTCCTACGGCTCAGCTCCGTCCTATTTATTCCTGGATGTTTGTAACTGTAAATGTGTGTCTGCATGTCCATGTTCCTATTTTTGTTCTCACATCTTTTGCCTGCTCAGTCAACAGGCCCTTGGCTGCCCACCACTGGTTGCTAATTGCCGCTGACATTGTTTGGCCTCTCGCTGCTTAGTTTAGGACAAACCCCTCATTCATGTGCTGCGGACAGCTCGTTAGGGCCGACCCCCACCTTCTACATATCTCTCTCTCCCTCTCTCTCCCTCTCTCTCCCTCTCTCTCTCTCTCCCTCTTTCACTGACCTCCTTAATTAACTGGTAAGGCGCTGCTGGGAAATTTGCACACAAAGGCCTGGTGTCTGGCCTGTTAGCCTCCCATACCCAAACACCCCCTTCCTCCTCCTCCTCCTCCTCCTCCTCCTCCCTCTCTTCATCCCCACACTCAGCCCGCTACTGTCTTCATTCCAGCCCCAAACAGAGGTCATTGTACAGTTGCAGAAAAACAAAGATAAAGTGATTCAGTACACACACGGCATTCGCACAAATTCACCCATTCGTTCATTCTATTCCTTGTCCGGACCCCTCCTGCTTTTTGCTTTCTCCTCTTTTGCTTTTCTCTGCGTGCCTTTTCTGTTTTAATAGCGGACCTCATTAGAAAGGTTTGTTTGGAAGTGGCTCACTAGTGATACACTCTTTTAAGTTGTCTCTGTCTGCTTGCTTGCTTTCTCTATTTAGTTTTATTGCTATTATTCTTGCTCTATCTTGCCCATTTGTCATGCCCTCGCCTCTCCCCACTCTCCTCCCTCTCCCTTTCAGGAAGCCCTTCGAGTCTTCAGCTGTTTTTGTGGTTCCCCGCAGAGGGCTCCCCAAGAGCAGTTAGCTGGCTGTCGGGAACAAGGGCCCTCTAAAGGGGCCCGCTCAAGAATGCTGGGGGCAAAGAAGTGTAAACAGGTGGAGCCTCTCCATTATATGAGACCCCCTCTACACTCGCACACTCCACATCCGACTGTCTCTTTCTATGTCGATGTCTCTCACGCACATACACACAGTCAAGCCCACACACACTTTTTTCCAAGGCTACCTCTCTCTCGTTTTTGCTACTGTTGGACCCCAAGACCTCCAAAAAGCATCCCACATCCCAAAAAATCCAAAGTCCCCAGGGTTCTCTTTTTTCATCATATACTCTGTCAGTCCATGGGCTCTTGTGTGAGAGTGAGAATGTGTGTGCGTGTGTGTGTGTGTGTGTGTGTGTGTGTATGTGTGTGTGTGTAGGTTTTGAAAGAACTCAAACAGCATCCACGTCATAGTCATTTACTACCCGCTCTTCAATTTCCCACAATTGCCTCCTGCTCTTACTTTTCCTGATCAACTTCCCAGCATTTTATTTTTGTTTGTTTGTCTGTCTGCTTGTTTGTTTGTTTGTTTCTTTCTTTCTTTCATTCATGGGACATAGTGAAGATACAAACTCCTGTTTTTTTTTGTCTTTCAACTAAATAAATATGTATTATATAGCTCTGCACATCCGAAGTTTCCAGAAAAAAAACTTTCTTACTTCTATTTTTCACTTTGCTTGGAGTTGAAGTATACTAAATCCAAAATTATCAATTTATGATTTGTTATTATGATTGTATTTGTACATTACAGCTAACTATTTTATGTAATTTGGTCATCGCTGTTTTAATATATTTTTAGCATTTAGTAAGAAAAGGGATTTTTTTCTGACCGACTTGACCACATTTTGTGTTTGTCTTACAATGTGATTGTGTGTGTGTGTGTCTGTTCTGTGTGTGTGTGTGTGTGTGTGTGTGTGTGTGTGTGTGTGTGTGTGTGTGTGTGTGTGTGTGTGTGTGTGTGTGTGTGTGTGTGTGTGTGCATGCGTGTTTGTGTGTGTGTATGCATGCATGTATATTTGTGACGTGCACTCAAATTTGCCTGCAACGAACTGCCGATGATGGAATCCTTTAAGGCAGAGGAGGGGTGCAGGGGCAACAGTAAGAGAAAGAAAGAGAGAAACTAACTTCTGTTCGCCTGGGGAGCACTGTGCAGCCCATCTGTTGAAATTGTTCCACATATTGTGACCTAGATAAAGAAAAAAACTTCACTCTTATAGGTAGCGCTGCCTTCGCCCATGTGTTTGACACTTGTCTATTCATTTTATTGGTCTAGTTGTCTCAAAATAGAAGACTTTTGCATAATTTTCAGCATTACATATGTATGATTTCAATAAATTGGTATTAGAAGAATGATCTTGTATAAAACTAAAACAAATTAAACAACAAACAAAGTATTGTACTTTTTTGTATTTTCAAGGAGCAGCTCTTTGTGTCCAAAATATATATCTAAACATTTCCCAATGAGAGAAGACTAACAGAGCAAAAAGTAATCAGCATTTTGGGGAGACGGATAGCAGTACAGAAGCTGCACTCAACCGGTCAATCTCTGGCTGGCCTGTATGCATTGCTCTCTCTCTTCATTCTTTCAAAAGTGTGTTGCTATTCTTTTTCCTCTTTTCCTCTCTTTCCAAGGACCTCCGTCATTGTCAAAAGAAGATGCGCAGGGTTTTTGTAATTGACGGGAGGATGGAGGAGCAGGGGAAAAGGTTAAAAGAGATATCCTTTGCCTGAATAAGGAGGTACAATTGACTGGTAGAGTGTCTTTCAGAAACTCCAGCATGACCTTGAAGGAAGACCAGGAGGAGGGTCCTACTCTGGTATGGACCAAGGATGGTAGGTTAAGGGGGGTCGTCATGGACACACATTTACACAAACACAAACACACACACACACACACACACACACACACACACACACACACACACACTTAGGCAGACGCACAAGGAAACACTAGTGAGAGACTCCTTTTGTGCACCTCTCTGACAATATTATGTTTGGGCAAGAAGAACATTAATTTGCCTTCTTTGAAGAGAAGTGCACTTCTCAGCCATCTTCAGCCCACTTGAGCTAGAATTGGAGTGGAGTCCCCACCTCCCACCCCGCAGCCATCCGCCCACGCACCCCAATTCTTCCCGCCACCACCCACCCACTGATTGTCTCTGCTACAACCCCGCCCCCAACCCACCCCACAGAGTTGTTACATTTATTTGACTGTCCTTTCTTTATTATCAAAAGATTTTACTTGTTTTAGGAATAAGTTATGGTGCACAGTGAATGTAGCTCCAAACCGAAAATTTGACTCAAAGGGTTGGATAAAGTTTAAAGGCATACAACACACTCTGTCCTTAAACCCTTTAATTCGCAATAAAAAAAAATCTTTAAAGGGAAGACAAAGACACCCACTTCCAGGATGAGCAGATCCGGACTGAAGGAGACGCAGACAAGGTGAGATAAGACTCTGTGTGGGATTTATCTTCCACTACACTTGACAGGAGTTCCTCTCCCTTACGAAGATGTCAGTGTGTTCTAGAGTCCTTTAAGCTAATTGAAACAATTAGAGTACATGACCTGCCCTTGGTTCCCCCCGAATCCGAAAGCCCTTCCAGAGACCACGCAAAGGCGTCACCTCAAAGTAGGAAGTACAGCAGACACGATCATAATTACAGCGCCCTATGCCGCCTACACTTTGTCAGCCGCGGCGTACCAACATTAAATTTTAAGTGTGAATGTGATTATCGTGTGGCATTCATTTTTAATGGGCTTTGCCTCTATGTGTTTTAGCATGCGGCAAGGCCCGGCGAACGGCTGACTCAGGCCCTTTTCTGCTGATGGCGCATATATTTCGCATATATACATGCACTGCTTATTCCTCTTTCTCACAGAGCCCTCCTCGTTTTCCTCCTCCTCCTGCTCCTTTACTCCACTCCTTCATCTCCATCCTTTTTAACATTCTGCTGCTCGGAGATGGGCCAAGGGGATAGAGGGCGAGGCAGTGCCCTCAGAGGTCTGGCTATCCAATGGGGTTGGCCAAAGGTTGCACTGGTGAGGCTGTCTGTCCCTGATGTCCTCTGTAGATGAACTTGTAAAGAAACCAAGTCCAGCATCTGGATGAACTATTAATGACTTTTAATAAATTAGACTAAGGTCAGTGTTTTTACAGTATCAGGAACAAGGCCATGTCTGTGAAGATTCTTTTCTATTTTGCTCTATTCTATTAAAATTTGTCAGCATCAAAATCTCGGCACACTACTGACCCACTCTGCCCCTGATCCAATCTGTCAAAGAAAAGATGAAGGCTGACTTGGGGAAGGTGTGGGCCCTGTAATGAGTATCCCTCCCTCATATAAAGTAACCAGTCAGACTGTAAAAAAACATGTTACCTATACTCCTACAGAGACTTAATAATGCCTGTAGGGAAAAAAAGAAAAAAGAAATAAAGGAAGGGTTCATGTGAATCACAGGGGGAGCGATAAGGCCTTTAAATTAAAACAGATATATAGCCAGTCCGGTATGGAAATCAATAACATATTATTAACCGAGAAGCCACCCAGAGAGATAGGTGAGGCTTAAATGTATATATATATATTCATAATAACAATATTGAGATATATTATAAATAAAAGGAAAGGGGGAGTAAATACCAAGCTGGCTTTTATTAGCTGCCAGTCTCCCTGCCAATATGTGCCGTGACTCCGCTGTCCAAAACTGTAACTGTCCAACGCCAGATCAAATTAGAGAGACTGACAGGCAATAAGAAATTGGTGAAGTTAAACGTGATTCCCGCAGCCACGCACCCAGAGCTCTTTGAATATTAGAGCCATAGTGTCACAGGGTAGCGGAGGAGGGGGTTTGTGGAGGCGGGGAGGAGGAGGGAGACAGAGCTGAGGTAACTCCTGATAAAGTTTTATTAAAGCCATGTGCATTTTTCGTTCCCCTTTTTTTCTCTCCCTTCCCTCCCTCCCTCCCTCCCTCCATTCTTTGCCCCTAGATTCTGATAAGCCTTGACAATGACACTGGCATCCCAAGGACATACAAACAGCTCACTGTCACTCGGTTTCTCTCTTTGTGTGCCGTGTCCACAAAAAGACGCCCGGGCTAACTGCCGTACCAGTGCAATTCTAGCAAATTGGCATGACAGATATTGAATCAAAATTAAATCTGATACTTAAATATCAAAACCAACGTTAGGAAAATTATGAGGAATTGTAGCTGTAAGTGTGCTCACAAGCAAAGATAAAGACTCATTTTCTATTACAGTTTCAGCAATGGTATGACATCATCGATAGTAAATCCGCTGTTCGGTCTCACTTCTATTTCCCACCGACTCTCCTCATTTATTCTTACTTGCTTCCTCACCTCCCTCCTTATTGCCCCCTCCCAGACCATTCCCTTTCTCCGCCTATCCGGCCTAACTTTTAGCATAAGGCCACACATGAAGCACTGGTGGGCTTTTTTTTTCCCTCCTTTTTTTTTTGAGGACCAAGACAAAATCCACTCCACTCCCAGATGCAGTTTGCAGATGCATGTTTGTTTTCCAATGAATAGCTGAGAAAACTCAGTGGTCTTTTGCCCATGCAGCATATGTACCAGTCCCCTTCCCCCCCTGCTGCTACGACCACGATACTTCCCAGCAGGTCCATCATTTCCCCTCTGTCTTTCGTTCTCTTCCTCTTTCTGTATTTCTGACTGGTTCTTTGAACCGAGCATGGGGCCCGGTGCCATTGTAAGACATGCCTTCTTCTTCCTTCCCAAGTTTTGTCTGTGTGTTCCTCAGCCCCATTGAGGGCTCCCCGGCCCTTTTCCAGTGTGCAGCTCCTTTGTAGCCTCCAGAAAGGCCTTCATCTCGCACTTGTTTTCTTCAAGCTCGCCTCCCCCCTCTTATCCCACCCGCTACCCCTTCCTTTTCACCTCTACCTCCTCCTCCCTCCCTCCCTTCAGAAAAAAAGACAGGAAGAGAATGCAGATGTCAGACCCACCTGAGCTCATTGCTCATTCTCTGTTTCCTCTTTTCTCTCTCCCACGCGGTCTTCTCTTACTTGCTCACTCTTTTTTTCCGCCTATAGACCCCCGTGGCTGAAGCAGTTGCTACATCATACACCGAACACATTGACATACTGAACCTCACAGTGGATGCTGTCCATCACAATAGCAGCATGCTTGTTTGTTGTCTCTCTCTCTCTGTTGCCTTGCTGTCTTAACCTGTACTTGTCTGTGATGCTACAGCACAGAGGCAGGTAAACGGTCTTTGTCTTCAGTCTGTGCCTTCAAGTCTTTGTAAGAGCGGGGAATATGGATTCGCTTTTGTGGATGAACTAATATTATCTGATCTGTCAGATCAACGAGTGTGAAGCCGCTCGTGGATCGTGAAATATTTCTTCAGTTTTCTCTCTGTATGATAAGAAAATATCAGACACTAAAGACTCTACCACAGTCAGCGCCTGTCGACAGGTATCTACAAAAGGAGAGAGGATTCCCACAGCAGAGTCGTTACTGGAGGGCAAGCAAAACAGAGAAACAACCCTCTCTGCCAGGTTCATTCCCTGTTGGATTGGCACTGCCGTGCAACCACCGGGCCTCCTCAAAGCCCATCAGAGTGTACTGCGGGACATATCCACTGCCTGGCACCACCCACAATCCTTGGCATCTTCCGGAGAAGAGTATGGGACAGTAACTGCTCCGCCCCGGGGATCAGGGCAAGAGGGCACGCTGCCTGGTGCAGACACATGATGGGCGTCTGGCTCCTGTCACGGTGCCCACGGCCTGTGCAGGGCACGGGGGGAGGCCTGGCACAGGGCACGGCAACTGGTAAAGTTGGCACAGGGGGCACATAGCATTCTTTCACATGCCATTGTGGCATTCAGACAGGACGTTTTTTTTTGTTTTTTTTGGCAGGAG
This sequence comes from Taurulus bubalis, assembly GCF_910589615.1. Lineage (NCBI taxonomy): Eukaryota > Metazoa > Chordata > Actinopteri > Perciformes > Cottidae > Taurulus > Taurulus bubalis. Next base: position 13,957,815 of record NC_136600.1, on the reverse strand, counting down.
AACGTGGTCCTGCTTCTGTTGACGTTTCAGGCGGTCCCCGGTTCCCCAAACAGCAAATGAGCCTGGAATTTAGTAGGCAGTCTTTCAGCAATGTGTTGCCATGACTTCTAATGGAGGGCAGGACAGAAGGGTCAACAAGACTTTTGTATTACAGAGCTTTAATTGAAGGGCAAAGTCAACAGAATTTCACTGCTAATTGCCATCTCTGTACCGCTATACACCCCTCCCCCCCCCTAAAAAAAAAAACTGGCAGTAGATAGGAGTCGTGTTTCTCAGTGAGAAAACAGGATTAATCAGAGCAGCGTGGGAAGTCTCCAAAAAATGTCATGAGGCACTTTTGAACACCACATACACTGCACCCAACACACTTCTAAATGCACTATGAATTGTCCTCTTATAAATCATAACGCTGACAACAGGATCATTATTTGTATCATATTCTCGTTGATAGGACTGATAATTTGACTACCCTCTGAATCATTCCATGTTTGTGCCATCTTTCACCACAACACCTGAGCTATCCCACGAGGCATTGCTGCTGCTGCTGCTGCTGCTGTAAAGGTAAGCATTGTGCTGTCTGGGGTGTAAAATAAATAAAGGCAGTGGACAGCAAGATGAGGTGGGGGTTGCAGAATGCCAAAGATGGGTGTGAGGAGAGAGGAAGGAGGGTGTTTACAATAGAGAGAGAGAAGAGAAGAAGAGAAAGAAAGATTGTGTATAGTGTGTGTGTGTGTGTGTGTGTGTGTGTGTGTGTGTGTGTGTGTGTGTGTGTGTGTGTGTGTGTGTGTGTGTGTGTTTGTGTGTGTGTGTGTGAGAGCGAGAGAGAGAGAGAGAGTGTGTGTGTCAGAAAAGAGAGAGAGAAAAAAGAAGAAAAAAAGAGGGAGTGTGTGCATTTGTATGTGTGTATGTGTGAGTGCGTGCATTTGTATGTGTGTGAGTGTATGCATATTTGTGTGTGTGTGTGTGTGTGTGTGTGTGTGTGTGTGTGTGTGTGTGTGTGTGTGTGTGTGTGTGAGAGAGAGTGTGTGCACTGGTACAGAGATGGATCACCAGCGCTTGTATCTTCTCCGCGGCCATGCCTAGCAGCACGTCAGCGGCAGCCTCCATTTACATTAGGGAGATTTAAGCTGTCTCAGGCAATGGTGACAAGTCAAGGTGTTTCACTTTAATTACACTGGGCAAGGTCACCCCCTAGCTGGCTCACCCTCACACAGGAGGGAAGGGAGGAGGACGACTACGAGGAGGTGATGGGGGGAGTTGAGTGAGCTCACGCCTGTATTTACATTCTCATTTTCAGCCCCCACTTCTTACCCCGCCATCCTTTAATACACCGCCACTGACACACCACGTAAAGTACGCACCATATGCACACACACACACACACACACACACACACACACACACACACACACACACAGACACACTGGAGGCACACGTTAAAATAAGGTGGCCATGGATTTAAGGAGAGAAATATTCTCCTGTTAATATAAATCAGGGTGCAGACACGCGCACTGTACACAAACAATACATTCGTCAACACTCACAAACAGAATACAAGCATACACAAAGACACACACATTCCCCCAGCAAAGCACATTTGTTCTGAATAATCCTTAGTGACAAAATAAACGCCAGGGTGTATGAGGTTATAGTCTTAATGGCCCATATGCCATTGAGGTGACATAGTGTATTACACACCCTTAATATGACACCTATTGCCTACTGTGCTTTTAGCCAGGTCTCTCTGCCTTTTTACTCCTTACCTCTCCACTCCAGCTTGTCTGTCCCGGGGCCATGGTGTTGTACAGTGGAACTGACAGGTCGGGAGTTCACAGAGTGCCTTTATGGTGGTTAACCATGTCCTGATAGGCCCACCGAGAGGCTGTCTGTGAGAGAGGAAAGAAGAAGAATCACAGTCAAGCAGGGCAAAAAGGAGGATGCCCTGATATTTAGACTTTCGTCTTCCTGTACTTCTGGTAGAATTCAATAAATGTCTATTATATTTATTCCACTCCCCCCACACAATGTCTGTCTCCTTTGTAGCTTCCTGTAAGATGACATAAAGAAGACGTGATTTGACTTCCTCACTGCAGAAGACTCTGTGTGTGCTTTCTCCTTGGCGACAAGTAAATGAATACATTAATGAGAATCAGATATAGTTTTGTTTTATCAGGACCCTTATCAGTACTCTTACGAATAGGCAGTAAAATAACTGAGTAATGAGTGCCACAGAGTACACAAATCTATAATCATTTGTAATCTTGTCTGTTTAAAGTTAAACTTGCAACAAGCATGCTTTCTCTGATTTAAAAAATGTCTTATTATGAGGAACACCGGAATAGATTTGTGCAACTTAATGGACTACTATTGAAGATTTTTATAAATTAACAAAAGAACAAATTGACATGTTAAGTGGATTTTTTAATACAATTTACAATATCTATTATAGAAAACACTTTATAAGCCTCTGTAAAGTCCACACATGCTCCTAACCCTCTACTCATTTGTGTGTATTTTCCACAGAGATTTGATGTCAGGCTGCCAGTTAAAAGCAGCCTTACCTTTCTTATCAGCATCACAGCTTTACCCGTGAAAACTGCAGTCATTTAAAAAAAAAATAGAAGAGGTAGGAGGGTGGGAGGGAATGGGAGAAAGGAGAAGAAGAAAAAAGAAGAGAGAGAGGGGGGAGAGAGTGAGAAAAAGAAGGAAGTGCCTTCGGGGGAAGTTATTAAAGAAGGTGCAAGCTGGCTGGCTTGGCAGCAGTTCAAAGGGGGTGGATCCCCTTGCCTCTCTGCACCCAAATGGCAGTTGCTGGCACCACCGCTAAACACACAATGCCTTGTGGCAAAACTGTGTCTTTCATTGACAGATGAGTGGGGCAAGGAAAGGAAAAAGGGAGGAGGGAACACAAAATGCTGCTACTCGCTCTCTTTTTTGAGGTGGGAAAAAAGACTTAACCTGAAAGAAGTGTTAGCCTTCTAACCAGTAGTGAAAGGCAGAGCTACACTCACACTCTCACACACACACTAGGGGTAGTAATAAAAACATATTTTAAAGTATAATAAAACATATAAAAGATGCATTTGAGAGTCTACACACTACACGTTTCATCTTTACAAAGATTTGGTTGTTTGAAACTGCATGATTTGTTTTTCCTCTGCTTCTTCAAGAAGCTTTGACTTCACAGTTCCTGGCAGGCACAAGGTTAACATATTTTATTGGATACAGGCCCTTGGGCTTCAGTCAATACTGCTGGTCAATAGTTCTTATTAATAAATGGATTTCAAAGGATATCTTTTATTCACCTGAATGTAAAACGTGCAGTTGAAGTGTGCCACTAAGCCAGGCAATACTATTAATACACAAGCATACTGTACATGAGTGACATGGGGCTTTGGTTCTGGTAAACTAGAGAACTAGAGAAATGTAAAATGTATTAGAGGATGAGGGTTGATCATCTACTTTATCAGAATACAGAAAGTCAAAGATATATGTAACATGGTGCACATATCTACTTCAACAACCCACACACACACACACACACACACACACACACACACACACACACACACACACACACACACACACACACACACACATTACACGTCTGCACCCGTATCTTCACTATCGCTTTCACTTGACCACAAACAGACACACGCATGTAGAACACACATGCACAACCGCACACACCATCAGGCCACCCTATGGATTTATGCATACATATATAATCAGCAGCCTATGTTGAAGCCCTGACCCTGCAGGTCTAGAGCAAGGACAGGGAGATGCATCTGAAAAGTCTAAACTCTGAAAGGCATTAATAATAACCTGTTCAAGCATCAAGCACTGCGGGAGCTGAGGCAAGGTACAAGACGGTCTGATGGTTGGATGGTGAGACGGATAAATGAAGGCGGAGAAAAAGAGTTTCGTAATATGCTAACAACCAGCCAGTTCGATATACTTTAAGAGGGATGACACTCAAACTGTGTTGAAGAAATTCTAGTCAAATACTGTCTGTGTCTATTGAGCGTAAAAATAAAGAAAAGATGGGCAAGCTGCAACGGCATCAGAAGTCTCTGTGACTTCAGACTGTCGGCTATCTCAGACTCATTGTTATCGTCAGGGTTTCTGCCAGTGAACTCCGAAGTGGACTCCCAGCCGGGTTTAGGCATCAAGATGTTTTTTATTTTTATTTTAAAGATGTTTTTTTTTTTTAAACAAACATGTGTTATACAAGTAGCTAAACCTTCCTTCCTTTAAGGAATAACTTGTGTTTAGGTTGTGTGTGTAACTTTAGCAAGTGTGCAGTTGAGAGAGACAGAAAGAAAGAAAGAAAGGGAGCGAGTGAGAAAGAGCGTCTGGGAGACGGAGAGCATGAGCAGTTAAGGCTATTCATCAGTAAATGCATGCTATAACTCCACAAGACACAAGCCAAGGTCCCGTGTGTTGCTTACCACCTCCTGATTCAAGTGAAGTGGTTGGCCCTGAAGATAGCACCAACGTCTGCCCAAGCTCACTTAAGGTGGGCCAGCTATTCTCATTTTTTCCTCTCCGGTTTTTGCTCAGCGGCCGTCCAAACATACAAGCATACAGAACCAAGATGACTAGTACAAACCTCTTTCAATCTTGCTGTAACAGAAGCGAGGAATAAGAAAGCTATCCAAGCAGGAATATTCGGTAAATCAGCATCAGTAAGGGCCGATTCAAACTTATGGGGGCCTACTTTACAGAGGTTAGTGCTGCTACGATTACCCAACTCTTCTTCAGGGCCTGCAGATGACTACAGAGTGGCAAAATAAGTGAACACTCTTTCTATCCAAACTCAGTCACAAGGGTTGATTTATATCTGCATATTTTACATTCCTTAGTGGCGCTTTGGTTTCACACAGGGGCAGAAAGCGCAGCTTCCTGGGAGAAAGTCCCATGTGTGTTGGACTCATCCAACCAGCCCTCACGCCTGCCCCCCACGGACTGTCTCGCTCGCTATACTACGTCAGTTGCTCGGACCGTCTAATAATGACGCAGATGTGTTAACATTGGAGTTAGCTGAAAGCCCGGTGCGCTGGTATCAGACGTCTAGGGACACTGATCCAGCTGCGGTATTTTCCGAGTAAGCCAATAAAATAAAGTCTAATGAATCATCCAGCTATTCCACAAATGATCGCAGAACTAGAGTTACAATATGTAACAATCTTGTATGCGCTTCACCACGTCTCAGTCATCATTAACATATGACTCTCCCTACAATTCCATGATCCAGTTATGTATGTTGTATCTATGCATTTATTGTTTACTTTTCAATTTGGACTATATGTCATGCAATGATGGGTTTGTGTCCCAGCGAGGTGAAAAGACAAACACTCCACTAGTGTACACAATACAAATTTTTATAATGCAATACAACGTGACACGACACCATCTGTTGTCCTGCAGGAAATTCTGTTTGTAAGGCAGTACAGTAAACATCACGGTTATCATGCAGAAAAGCATGCATGACAGCAGGCCACATACAACAGATTATTCACAATATTGCGGTATCCACTTATATTGAACATGAAAAGGCCAGAGAAGAATATATAGATTGACGCATACAACATCTTAGTCCTAATTTGGGGAAACTGAACTAGGCCACACAATGGCACAGAGATTTTGCCCCGCAAGTGTTGAGTGTGTCTGCATATTCTCTCCCATGTCTGTGTGAAACAGAGACAGTTGTCAAGCCGCGGCCAACTCAGTCACGCTGCCACTGAGCTCCAAACAATGACCTGAATATAATGACAGATGACACATAGGGTGTGTGGATGCAGCACAGGACGGAACCCAAACTCCATCTGTTACTCTGCCATATTAAAAGAAGATGGAGAAGCATGCCACACTGTTTAAATCTGTTGGGACACACGCAGCACTTTCCCTTTCAATTAATAAACAATTATCAGTAGATTGTAACGTTGTGACTGGAATGACAGACTCCCATGTTGGTTGAAAGAATATGTTTCACATCAGAATCGTTAAAAGCCCTCACAAACCAATAAGGTGAACACTAAAATGCACTAAATCAAACACTGTGGTTGAACGACATATGAGCTGCATGCACACCGCAATGCAACACATTGGAGGTTTAACTATTAGTTCATGAATTGATGAGTTGATGGACAGAAAATCAACATCTGTGTTGAGAATGTATTAACTGCACGTGTCCCACTGTTTCCAGTTCATCCAAATTGAATATTTGCTAGCCAAGTTGTTGAATTATAGCAAAGTAAATACTTTATTCTGACGACATAACCTTTGGTTTTAGCATTTTTTTCACGTCGATCTGTCACATTATAAATTTAAAGATCATCAATTAGTCCAAAAGATAATCTGCAGATGTATCGATAATGAAGATCAGCATTCGTTGTGGCCTAAACATACAATTACTGGATGTGTGGCCTACCTTCTCAATCCTGTCACTATATGTGACTTTCTATAAAGAGTGTCCAGGAACAGATCGAGAGTTGACGAAAAACTATGTGAGCACATTCTTGCATTTGTGTAGGTCCTACCCTGAAAGACCTGTCATGAGTGAGGGATTTTAGCCAAATCGGCCAAGATGAGAAGCTTTCTACAGCGAGCACAGCTGCCGGTGCAGAAGGTTGGGAGGGAGGTTAACAGTGGCAGTTTTAAATGTATTTTCTACAACACTTTCCCAATTAAAGGCCCTTTTTACACATAGCACTCTGCTAATAACATAATGGCAAGTAGAATGTCATTGAGTGGTGTAATGTACCTAAATCCTTCACGAGCATTTTTAATGCCTTCATAATTGGAGCCCACTTTGGAACATAGTGGCACACGGGAGCCGGTGGTGGGAAGGCAAAAATAAATGATTTGTAAAGATGTCCGCGCTGGAAATAATAACTAGCCTTGGTGCTAATGTAGGGCTCTTTGCAAAAGGGGAAAAAAAAACAGGTTGCTAATTGAGTTTGCCTGAAAAAAAGGCATTTAAAACTCATCATTTCATTTAACAGTCCGTTTTGAGGCACATTGTTTTTAGAAAGCGAAAGGGGAGCACTCGCAGTGTTTCACATCCATTTGGAGGTTAATGGTCAAGTTTTTGGCTTTTAAATGTGGTAAAAACTACACTGAAAGGATTTACTTTAATTAATTGCAAAGTGTGATTTTTTTTTTCTCCAAATACTCATGAACTCTTGCCATTCAAAACTTACCTATGCAAGATAAATACCAGTTTTAGTCTTTTTTGCTCGCGAGTAATATGATGAGTTTGCCAAAACAGTTTTACCTGTATTTAAAGTTATTTTGGAATAATCAACACATAATTTGAGGCTCAATGAGTTCTGAAACATAGCCAATATAACTTTCTGTTTAGACTTTTGTAACAGAAACATCTGACTTTTTCCTTATAATTTCTTTCTCTTCTTCCTTTTCCTCAAATAAATAAAAGGGTGTTTGGAGTTGACTGCATCTGATTTGTGAGTCCATCTTGAGACTATACATTAGCTGCCACCACAATGACCCCTAGCCCTGCCTAAACACAGACCTTGATGACTCATGGTCAGTGCGCACACTGCTTGGTTATAGGGCTCCGCAGGCTGTGGCCGGGGCGAGGAGAGGACACTCGGCACCAGGATTGAGTGGACTCCACACAGACATTAGGGCCCTCGCTTCTGGGTTGTATTGCATCAATGTCAATGGGCAAAAACATGTCCTCCATCTTCAAAACCACACCCTGAGGGAGGAAAAAAGCACCTGCGGACCCCTTATCTATCAAAAGATAATGGCCAAAGTCAAATCAGTCTTTCTCTGAAAGCACTCAGCTGTTGCGCCACGGCAGGATGTGGCAAGTCGTACAAATTAGCCGAGACAGCGTTACTCGTAGATAAGCTATTATCCTCAAACAGCATTACATCCCTTTTAGCCTTCCCTGGTTTCTTCCACTGGGAAAAAAATGGGAGGTCTCCTGCACAAATATCCCCTCTATAAAATGAAACGAGGAGACGGGAGCTTCGGGGTGAGAGAGCAGGGAAATCATTTACAGTAGCGTGATGAAGTGTCCGTTTCTCCTGGCAACAAACAACTTAGCAGGTGCCTTAAGAGAAGGAGTTGTCCTATAATCGTAAAAGCTTTTTTGATCATTTAACCCGCACGCCCAATCAATCAGCAGAGGAAGCAGACACACACACCTACACACACGCACGCACGCGGAACGACACAGCACATGAGCAAGTATGTTACACAGAAAAGGTTAATCGCTCAGAGAGAAACCGGGGAAGGTCGAAAAATAAGTGGAGAAGATGTATAGTTGGTACATTGGCAGCAAGGTTTCACAGTGACCAGGGCTCTATGTAAAGTAATATAGCCGTATCTGTTACTTCAGTGAGACTACGTGTATTTTGTTAGTTCTCAAGTAACCCACCATATGTGCAAAATAAAGTATAAATACACTGCTATATTCATGAAAACTAACTTTTTCTCCCAGGGTCCGTGGGGGATTTGTGCTCACTCAAAGTCGCGGAGTGACACTTTCATTAAATACACATAGGAGGAGTCGTCGCAGGAGTTTTGACAGATGAGCCTGATGGCCCTGAGAATGGCACAGAAACCTCACCAGCTGGTAGTGGACCTGGCGCCAACTGCCCATCGAGGCTGGCAGCTTGCTTTAACGTGCCAGTCGAGACCTGTGCACGCTCAGCTCATGACCAGCATAACGCCAGAGGGTATCAGCTGCCAAACCTTCACAGTGGGCTCTCAGATGGAGCAATTGAGGCGTTAAATCTAATGAGAAGGAACTGAAAGTCATTCAATGGACAGTTTTATGAGAACTTATATAAATGAGCAGTAAAGCAATTCTGCCGTTTGTACCTTTTTTTTTTAAGATGAAAATGAAACCAAAAAAAAGATTGCCTTGTAAAACCTGTAAATGTTGAAAATGTGGTAAATACTAATCAATTCCTTACAGCTCGAGTCCAAATGAATAGAATCACATCTCAGTTCATCAACAATGAGTAAAATATCTCTTTGAGAGACTTCCAGTCCTTTCTGAAGTGGATTGAAAGTTCACAGACTCTTTCTCCACTCTCCTGTCTCTACAATAAACTATTTTTTATGAAAAACATTTAACTATTCCTGCTAGAAATCCCTATCTCGAGTACATTCTATACAACTCTTGTAACACAGACTGCCTGTTGCATCATGGTGTGTCAAAACATTAGTCGGAGCTGAAAGATATACCGTATGATTGCACGTTTACTTGGTGGAATTAGAGTGCAGCCTCTCTGCTGCAGTTTTGTGACTAATGATCAATCAATCAATGATCAGTCAGTAAACTTGATTTTGTAGGACTTATCTTTAACATGCACATTTTTTATCATGCATTGGAGATAATTATGAAAGTTCAGCACTCATGGCCGGAAAACAGAAAACAGGTGAATTTATAACATTTTCATTTCAGACCATTTTTGAAGAAGAAGCGAGGTAACGATTTGTAAAACAGACGGAAGCGACAGAGTGGACGCTTGAGACGGCTTTGTTATCTGAGGCCAACGTCTGAAAGGTCATAATCACCAGAATATTATATTTAATACTCTGAACGTGTTTGGTGCAGTGGTACTACGCCTTAAAGGTCGCATTTCGTGGTCGACATAAACCAGCATGCTGAGAGAAAGGGGGCTATTTATCGAGTAAAAATATAGTCAGATTAAAACTATACAATTCTTGCAAAGGTTTCAATGAAGAGAGCAACATAGGTGATCTGGGTTGTGCTCAAAGGGAGTTGGGCTGACCAATAATACACCTTTCATCAGATAAGAGTAGTTGATGAGGACAAAAATAAGTATTAATTAAAGCATTTAGTTGGCTTTAGATTTTCATAATTTTATGACTTTAGATTTCTAAAACAGAATCCTGCAAACACATAGACTAACGCTGACACACGCTGGCAGAGATTCCAACTGAACTCCAGCTACACATGGAAAAGACAGACAGATCAAGAATATCGAGGCGAGGGGGGGGGGATGGAGAGCAGCAGAGAAAAACAGAGAGACATAGAGAAAGAGAATGGGAGATCCAGAGACTTGTCAGTCATGGCAATGAACACTGACAAGCCAACTCTGTGGATAATGTTTCTGTCACTGAGCGCTCTAATCACAGTGTTCTTAGTCAAAACCAATCCCCTCGTATCTGTACACTTGCAAAGTGCCGGGATGCTTGTAGCAAACAGCTGAAAAAAGCGTACAAAGAGAGGGTGTCAAGGCACGCAGACCCACTCACATCTCCAGCATTGTCACCCGCTGTGAGTAGCACATGGGGTAGAAAACACCGGGGAAGTGGAGCGGAGAGGCGGAGAAGAGGTAGAGAGTGCGCACCAAAGAGAATGGAGGAAAATAAACTAGAAAGATGGCAGTTTTAAAACACGCCCGGCCAGGTAGTGCCTGTCAGAACACATTGCCATCGTCTAATTGGGTCATTTTTGATACCCCCCCTCTACCGCACGGTGCCAGCGTATTGATGGGGAGGTGTCAGGGTGCCAAGAGCCTGCGAGGCCTCGCTGGCACCGAATCAAAGCAGGCACACACGCTGCCCGCAGACAATCTGGCAAGCCCGAGCACACACAGGCGCAAGAACATCCAAAAACATGGCCCCTCAGCTCCCGCCTGTACCACCGGGGCGTAATTGGTACATGGGCATTCCGGCGCGTTTTCAAAGGAGGGAACTTAATCCACATGTGTACTATGAAATTGGCTATTTTGTACCCAGCCTCCCCTCCCTCTTCCTCTCTTGCGCTCTTTCTTGCCCTCCCCCAGTTTGCAACCCTACCAGCGATTTAGCACTCCGAATACGTCTTGCTTCTCTCACATCCGCTCCGTCAACTATCAGCTGCCACTCTATCTCTCTCTCTCGGAAATCGCCCCGGGTTTGACCACGCCGTCTCAGGCTGTGAAGGCGGACAAGGATGCCTAATCTTTACTCGGTGCTCAGCTTGACAAGATTTATCTCGTTGGAGTTTGTTCGCGGTTGTGTTCTCGCCTGTGTGTGTGTGTGCGTGTTGGTATGCTTGTCTGTACTGTAAGCATGCGGATCTGCAGAGCCGAAGACAAATTTGATTTGTTCGTCATGTGCTTGCACATAAAGCTGGAGTTTGGGTTTTACGGGCGTGGGTTGTGGATTGATGCTTACAGTTGGATGTGGGTGAGCCAAGACGAGCACATCCCACTCCTCTACTTAGACGAAGAATCTCTAAATCTAAATACTCCCAAACAGTAACATCCTCTCATGTGTGTCTTGTGTCTCTACATTCCGACGTTGAAGAACACTGTCGCATCTCCTCTTCCTTTGTGTGGTGGAGTGTGCCTTCCAGCCAGCCTGGCACTGACTGGCACATGGAGTAAACCGACTCCAGCTGCTTTCTGACCGAGGGGAACTTGTTTAATTAACCGCGCTCTGGTTCCAATGAAAGGGTTGGTTTCGCCCCCAGCTGTTGACCAGTCTGTGGCACCCCGGAAGCCCTGATGGGGACTGGCATATCACCCCTGGTCCGGTCCGATCCATGTTTCCCAGACAAAGATGGACTCTGCCTGTCATGCCAGGATTTATCACGCCTGAGCCCTCCTTCATAAATTAAACATGAGATCTGGAGGAGTTCTTTTAAAAAAGGAAAAAGACCCAGAGGATGTTTCTCTGCTCAGATTCACCCACGCTGCTTTTCTTTCCTTTTTTTCTCTCTATGACTCGGACCCACTCAGACATGGGAAAAAGGAAGAATGGGGAGAGGGTATAAACAGGTGCAGAGGTGAATTAGAAAACAGTGCCCTCAAAGACTTTCTCAAGTGTGTGTTTGTGAGTACTTGTGTGTGGGCAACCCATGGTGGCCCGAAAGAGCGCTTCAAAGAGCCTTCTGATGGTTGTCTGGCCGTTTCCATGTGCTTTTGGGGACTCACTCATATGTGCGAAATGAACTCAGCTTTTGAGCATTACTCATCCTGTGTTAAGACTATATTTTTGGTGCAGGTGGAGTGGTACATATAAAGTTTCACCTTGAAAATATGTGGGTCTTTAAAAAATAAAAATAAAGTATCGCATATGGTAAAAGCAAAATGCTCTGGCTGTCCTATAAATATCAGCATTCACTGTTATTACATTTGGAATGAAAGTTGAACTCACAATTTTAAAAGTATAATTAAACACAAATTTTTAAGTAGGTAATTTCAACTGCTACTTTGCCATTAAAGCTATCGTATTTATGAACACGGAGCACTGCAACACGCTCAAGATTGACCCTCGGGGGTAAATATATGCAGACGCATGTAAACACCACTTCAACAACATCGTCTCAATATCGTAACCATAATATAACCCCAGCCCCCACCTCTCAATCTCACTACAGCCATGAATCTCGGGAAGCCATCAGGCACTGGCGTTTGTGTTTGCCTGTGTTTATTCTACGAAGTGTTGCGTAATCTTGGTCTGATTCAATTAAGAAGCCAACACTGACATAGTATTTTGAGTCGGTATAAGATGGACCAAAAGGCCTAAAAAAAAATAACTTATTTCAAACTAAAGGCTGTGTTGTTACTCCGCCAGCCATGTACATGTTATAATTTGTGAAATAAAATATGTAATTGTAGACTGTGATATTTTCGAATGATTCTTCCTCATTATTTCCACTTAGTTCCGTGACTCCTAAAATGGTGAATCTCAACAGTGCTAATTGTTCTGTCAGTGGGTTTCCACTCTGTTCCCACTTTCATCCTAAATAAATCAGGCTTTGCAAGACAAGTCGAATGCCAAAGTGACATTCTGGGAGGTAACATCACCACCCAGCCACTGTGGAAGTCTCTCTAAATCTAGAGAGAGCTGCCAAAAGAGCTAATTTCACCAGTGTCTGGATGACAAGTCGTACCCTCACCAAGCACAATTGTCACCTTTACACCTTTACAAGTTGTCATGTGTCTTGTGTCCTGGATGCCATGATAATGCACACTGGAAGGGTGTCATGTCATCCCCTCAACAAATCATGTGTGAACACAGCAAACAGGCAAAGCCTATTAACACCCAAGAGCAAATGGATGCATGTCTCTGTTTATATGTATCTATATATATATATATATATATATATATATATATATATATATATATATATATATATATATATATATATATATATATAAATATATATATATATATATATTTTTTATATATATATATATATATATATATATATATATATATATATATATATATATATATAGATAGATAGATATATAGATATATGATTTTAGTTGTTCTTACATCCACACAACTCCCACAAGCGCTCTGTGATTTAAAATATCTTTGAATCAAAGCTGGATTAGCTTTTTCTGCTCCACTCTATTGCCCAACTCATGCAGCCTCCAACCCTCACCCCCTATCCACCTCCCCGTGTCATTTTTTCCCCCCTGTGAGTCCAAGGCAGAGTCCACGGGAGCCCCATTTGCTGTGACATATGGCGAACAAGGCAGGCACTGCGAGCGAGCGGCCCTGTCTGGAGCTGTGACTTAGTATCGTCCCTCAGTGCCTCTGGCAGCACAGGGACAGAGGGATGAAGGGGATGGAGGAAGAGAGAGAGAGGAGGTAGAGAGACAGAGGAAGGGTGGGAGTTGGGGCAGAGAGGATGGGGAGTGGGGAGGGGGGATTCATGCAGGAGTTTTTGCCCTGGAGACACACTGGCAGTCCTAAGATTAGAGGGGTAATCAATCTCAGCGTGGAGCCGGCCAATCCCACCGCCCCACGGCCTGGCAACCTGGCCTCCTCAGGTGGGGGCAGGGCTGCGGGGAGCAAAGGAACACTGACAGGAGGGATGGAGAGGAGAGAGAGAGAGAGAGATGAGGGGAAAGAATATGCTTTATTAAGAGTCATTTGTCCTTTAACAAGCCTTGGTACTGGACAGGTGATGAAGCATAGCACCACAAACACATATGATTACTGTCATCGTTGTTTACTGGCTTAGCTGCCTCTGTCACCTCACCAGGGAAACCTTGTTTCGGGTGCTCCTTACACACACACACACACACACACACACACACACACACACACACACACACACACACACACACACACACACACACACACACCCTGAGCTGTGCAGCAACTATCTTGGTCATAGTTAGACTGTGCTGATCCCACAGTCAGCATCTGTATCAGTCCAATTCTAGTAAAAAAAAATTAAAAAAGACACTGGGGCTGTTATCAGAAAAACATATAAAGTTCAAAATAAAATACAAACTTTTGAAAAAATATCCACTTAAACATCATCTGATTTTTTTCTATAGGCACACTTTAGAAAAAGAAATACAATGAGAAGTCGCAACTTGTCACGCGTTAACGACAGTAGCACAGCAGTCATTATGTCAGCTATGTTATTTCATGCTAAAGAAAGGGGGGAAGCACAACGACACACTGTCAAGAGTGCAACTCAAGTGTTTTAAGGGACGCAATCAGTGTTGCCTGGCTTTAACACCAAAGACCCGATGAAACACTTGCAGAAGTATCATGCAAAGGAATATGATTATGTTTTGTGTTATTTTCTATGTAACCTTAAAAAAATCTGGATGGTAAAAATAATTGTGAAACTTTTTGTGGTGGACGACCAATCCCATTTTTATGGTTGAAAATTGAGGCCAAAACAAAAACCGAAACGTGGAAAAAACATATACTCAAGCACTAGTCCTAAGCAGACTAATCAGTTACCAATTAAGAAAAATTTGAAAAAATATTTTGAAAAAGAGTTTGGTTGAAGTAAAATATTTCCTATGAATATTTCTTAGCTTATGGATTGTCACATATTCACAGATTTAAGGCAAACTGTATGTAGACAATTAAATAGCAACATAACAACAAATATGAAGAAATGTATCTTGAATTGGTATTGGTAACCATACATATTCATACTTGATGTCGTATTGAGCAGTATTGAGCAATAGTTAAATCATGCCAGTGTACGGGGCAACTTCGGACAGAATCAGCCTGCAGTCACAGTGAGCCAACACAGTTAGTCAGGTGTGCTATATACTGAACAGATCAGTTATCATGTTATTTAATAGATAATTATATTATTTAATGTGTGATCAAGGAGAGGGTTTTAGGTCTGTATAGGATAGCTTCTAATAAGTCACACTGTGGACTAGCTTGAATTACAGTCACTAATTGCCATCAATGTCTCCGCTCTTCAATTACTCTCCTCAATAAATCCTGAAAATATGATATGAACTAGAGAAAAAGATGAAATATAACGCGGTAAGGAGACGAATGCTAAAAGTGAAAAAATAGAAGAGAATATAAAATAAAAGAAAGGAAACATCCTTACGAGGCCTTTTACAGATAAATGAAATACTTAGACCCAAATCCCCAGTGGCCTATACCATTTTATTTTATTTCTAGAGAAATAATTAGAGTTGGGTTTTTTTCTCTTGCAAAGTGTCTGTTTTTTGTCTTTAATCTTTAATCAGTGCGGAGCAGCTTTGTGCTAAGATATAATATTCTGTGATTATTCAGAGTTGCATTGCATTACGAGGATGCAAGCGCCATGTATCAACCAGTGTAAATGCCTCACCGCTGGAAACCTCTTTATCAAACTAATCCATGTACATATATATATATATATATATATATATATATATATATATATATATATATATATATATATATATATATGTACATATATATATATACACATATACATATATATATATATATATATATATGTATATATATATAATATATATATATATATATATATATATATATATATATGTAACAAAGCAGGTAGTACTGAAGTTGGAAAGCTTCTTTTAATTGGGCCAAGAGGTCTGAACTGAGTCCCATCTGTGGTGTGGTAGGGACTTAATTATAAACAAACATGGCTACCTATCGATACCCCACAAAACCGCAGCGAGGAAGAGGGTTAAGAATAATCTTGACGCCCCGCGGGTCATCGCACACTGTAAACAACATGGATTTATCCAAAAACAAGACAGAGAAGAAACCGAACATAACAAGTTGTATGAAATCAATATGAGCCAAAGCAAGAATCAAAGCTGGAATAAGGGAAATCAGGCTAAATTGGACTTTTTGTTGTGCTTGGTCAAATATAGTGCAGCTCGAGATGAACCTCGGGAGAGAACGGCAATAACAATAAGTAATACTTAAGTCGAGATCGTGGGTCCATATCTAGACAAAGTCAATTCAGGTCCTTATGACCATACACAGTGGACGACGGCACATGTTTGAGGCACACTCTCAGGTCCCTCTTATGAGCCCAAAAAGCCATTCTAAAGTGGAGATGGCCGTGAGTGCTAAGCCAAGGAATCCAGGGAGGCGCTCAATGTCTCAGTGCGTTGTTTGTCTGCAGTACGCAACATCTAGGGCTAGCTGCTCGGCTCATCTGTGATCTGCGCTTGGAGGCACTTGCATTAATTGAGCTCGTAATTGAATAGTTGTCTTCATTAGTTCCAGTCCCCTGCTCACGAGTCTCGGTTACGGATTATTGGGGAAATGTTTGTGCTAACATCCTCTTGGAAAGCTTATATATAGGAGGGCATGTTCGTCCTTCAGCGCTCACCGTTGAGTTGTTATGTCACCTGATGAGAAACAACTGTCAATCATGGCTGACCAGTGACACAATGTGTGTTCCCGTAGCAACTGTGGCTTTTCAGAGACAACGGCGAGATAGAAAAACAGCCTTGAGGAAGCGGCTCGTTGAATGGAAACAATCGACGAAAGTCATTAATATTCTTGTGATTCAGAGATTGAGATTCAGGCTGTAGCACAAAAGCTTTACCTGCAGGAAGGCTCTTCCAGCAGACGCAATTGATCTCATCATCAAATCTCTCAAATAATTCACAAGACTTCAAGTTAATGCTTCACATTTGTGATATGAATTCAACATGTTATGCTCATACAGCTTAGAGAGGCATGGAAAATTATCTAGATACCTGGGAGGCACGGGCCAAGTTCTGGAGAGAAAACTCCATCCCGTTTGATTGAGAAGGGAGAAAAAAACAGGTACACAAATAAACAGCATGCATAGAGACAGGCCAGACATCAGCACTGTGATGTGCTTGGGGTCGTGCAGCATGGTAGAGAAGATAAAGGGAAATTAAAGGAAAGGTCCCTGACCCTCTCCGATAGCTCTAAATGCCTTGCAATTTTCCACAGGAGACGAAAATCCTCCTCCACAAATGAAGGGCTGTGTCTGACCTCTTCCAAGAGCGCAGGAAGTTTAAGAGAGGTTGACAAAAAAAAAGAAAAAGGAAAGACTCAAAGAGAGGCGAAATGGTAATTTGACTTGCAAACAGACATTTCTAACCCCTTTAAGGTGCATTTTAATAAATCTTCAGCAATTTGCATCTCCCGCGCCAAGCCAATTATTATGGCATGCGTCAGATTGAGGCAACATCTATAGAAAGTGTGACACTGTCAAACGGGCAAACAAAATGAAGCCTAAAAAAGCTGGTGTCACAGCAAGCAGGCCCGGCTCTCATGCAAAGACTTAAGGACAGTTGTTCCCTCATTAGAGCATCATTTGGCAATAATTATCTTTAAGTGCTCTCAGTCGTCTTGGAGAGGT
Organism: Taurulus bubalis; assembly: GCF_910589615.1. Classification (NCBI taxonomy): domain Eukaryota; kingdom Metazoa; phylum Chordata; class Actinopteri; order Perciformes; family Cottidae; genus Taurulus; species Taurulus bubalis. The sequence goes on along the minus strand of NC_136600.1, from coordinate 13,940,216 downwards.
GAAACAAACTGTGTAGAGCTCCAAGAGAAAGCATGACGGGTTGCTAGAAAGAGCTACAAAAGTGCTCGTCAGACATGCACTGCATTGGCTGTCAGAGCAAGTCAACATCACCGTGGCGCCGGTACTGAATGACATATTAAAAACATTTAATCAAATTAAATTTAGGTGCAATTTCGCTAAGAGTGGGCTGGTGATCAAGCCACACTTTAAATATCTTGCACACTCTGCCACAGACACCTCACATATGTCTTACCTTGGAGTACAGACACCTTTCTCCTCTCACCAAAACGGATTCGCCCATTTCCTGGTACCTAACAGCTTCACAAATAGGAAGTGACTCCGCCGCCCTGGAACAAACAATGCCCGAAAGCATCGAAAATGTATTTTATATGAATATTCAACAAGGGAGCATAAGAACCTGAATTCCTCATTTTCACCTTCCTTCCTTTCCACCATTGCAGCTTTTTTCTTTAACTGCATAATTAATGTGTGAACAGCAACGTGTGAATTTGTTTGTGTGGCAAAATAAAGAATGGTGGGAATTTATAAAAAGAACACAGCTCCAATCCTTTGGAAGAACATTAGGGTAATCAGAGAAGCAGGAGGTGGATTTGTAAGTCATTATAGCTGAAATTACAGGATAGATATGTCTTTATGTAATTCCTTATCCTTTATTCATTTATAATTGTAGAAAACTACAAACGTGCTGCTTCCTACTCTGATTGGTGGCGTTAGGTAGCTGTGATTTTAGTATTTTATAAAAACGCATTTAGATGCATACAGTATATATATATGTGTATTTTGTTCTTTCTCCCAAACAATAGCTTTACTTTTATATTATTGGGGGAAATGAAGATAGAAACTGAATGTGTAGTAAGTGCCCCCGTCCCTTATTTTGTCAGGCTCGGCACGTATAGTGTGACGTAGGCTCGGCAAGACACACACACACACACACACACACACACACACACACACACACACACACACACACACACACACTGTGTCCACCCACCAACATTATCTCCTTTGCTTGTTAATGGGGACAGCTCACACAAACGCCCTAGCAGAAGTGAAAAATCTCCAGCCCCTTGCTCAGATTTGTTCCCCTGACATCAATCGTTGATCCAGTAATTTTTTCCCACCTTTCGGGGTTTTTGCCCTAGTCGTTGATGTGTGTTTTTAAAATGTATGTGTGCCATTTGCCTTCGAGTATACAATTGGGTATTCACACATAAAAACAGAAGAGGAAAACGGGTGGTAGTGCGGGGTTTTGCAAGCTAAAGGGATTTTTTTTTTCCAAAGGTACACAGATACCCCGAGGAATAGATTTACTGGCCTAGAATCGTCTGTCAAGATGTGATACATTCAGAAGTTTTGTAGAGATGAATCTAGACAAATTAATGCATTTGTGATTCCTTCCTATATGTGTGTGTGTGTGTGTGTGTGTGTGTGTGTGTGTGTGTGTGTGTGTGTGTGTGTGTGTGTGTCTGTAGGAGGGGAGGAGAGAACGAGAGGGAGTTAGTATGCTGAAGGTAAGTCAGTGGGCCGGCAGGTAAGTAGGAGACAGAGCAGCCCAGTGGCACAAAAACCACACACACACAGACACACACACACACACAGACACAGACACAGACACACACACACACACACACACACACACACACAGCTCTCTCCAATCGTTCATTTTCCTAATGATCCGCAGAGCAGCAGGAGGCAGGAAGCCATGTTGACTGGGAGACCTCTGCCTTAACCCTAACTCAGAGCAGCATCGCTAATGATACTGTGTCAGTCGTACTCTGTTGAGTGTTTGTCAGTTTGTAAACTTTTGTTATTTGAAACACAAGCTGAAACTTTACCGAGCAAAATATTTTTAGCTCAAAGTCAGACAAGGAAATTTCACTTCTGTCCATTTGGCTTTTGCAAACAGTCTTTTCATGTGGAAATAAAACTTCCAGCTTAATATGTTGAGTGTGCATAAATCTACCATACCACCAATTAATAGCCTGTTAACCTTGGCCCACAGCTCCAAGTATGTCTAACACCACATATCCCCTGTGACCCTCACTCCCACTCCCACTCCCTTCTCTCACGTCATTTCTGCTGACCACAAATTCTCTGGAAATATTTCTAGATGGGTAAAAAAAAAAAACTTTCACCAACGTGTTTAGGCAAATATCAGGACAGCCGCGGAGGCGAGGTGGCCCTGGGTGGCCATTAGGATGCAGCAAGCAGCGTTTCCATGCAGACACCATCTCCACATGGAAAGGTCACCTCCCTCCCTTCGTGGGTAAATACGCAGACGTATACAAATGCGGTTGCGTGTTGAAATGGCTCACCTTAAGAAGGCATTAGGCTCTTTTCCACTGAACTTTACATCCCTCTCTTCCATTATCTTAACCAATGGCATTTCAACCTCTTCTAAAGTAGCGGAATGCTCCCAAACTACGCAAAGCCATTAAGTCTGCATCTTCAAAAGCCAAGAGTGGATTTTATTTAGGTGAATTGAAGAACAAAATCTAAATGGTTTATGGTACTAGGATTTTATGAATGCCAATGTTGTATGTTTTCCACTATAATAAGTAGACAATCTAAATTTGAAAACATCAAATGTCTATTGAAGTACACAGTATCTGCTAAGCTGTCTGTTGTCATCATTGTGAAACAGTAGAGCAATGGGGAGTGACGCTGATTGAACAACAGTTCATCCTGTTCGACTTGAGATGTGACTCAGTGCTGCTCCGCGAGCTTTTCCCCCCCTTTAAATCCGGTGTGCTGCAGGTTCACTATAAGGCCCTTAGCACCCAACCTCCCTACTGGGCCCTGCAAGCCTAACTGCTGTCAAGTCGCATCGAGCCAGGAGACTAACCCAGACTGTCAGTGCCCCGCGTCCACTACCAACACACCTGAGCTGGGGCACGCCTTCTACTCCAGCCGCAGGCATAGCGGGCCTCGAGTTAGCACTCAGTGGTGTGTAGAGGTGGTCTAGGTCATACTAAAGGAAGCTTTGTTTTAGAAATAATGGGTTGATGATGAATGATGATAGAAATTAAAGAATGTTCTCCTCTGATTCTTATGTATTTCTGTTTTTGTCCTATTACAAATGCTAGATCCTGACATTAGCTCACTTCTTCAGTTACCTCTACTTATATTTATTCTATTCATACAACGCTCATGGGACTGTAACTGGATTTGTAACTGTAACTGTTCATACTTCTAGTACTTCTTTTAAACTGTTTTTTTCTTTCTTTCTTACCTTGAATTTCTTATTTCTGTGTGTTTGTCTTCTACTTTCCTCCATTGTCTCCCTTTTCCCCCCCTTTTGTTGCTGGTCTTTTCATTTTTCCCTTTTGTTGTCTCAACCTCGCCATCTCTTCCCGTCCCAGGGGACGGCATCTTTCCCCTGGCACCAGATCCCAGTGGACGCACGGGAGCCCCGCCAACGCCGCGCTAGCAGCTCTGCAGTTAGCTCCTCGTGCTGTGCCGAGGCTCGTTTCCGTGGTGCACTCTCTCCCAAAGGGAATTCCCACTAGAGACAATGGGCAGCTTACCAGGGTAAACAACAGCCTCCTCCTTGCCAGCCTGCCACAAAGGCACAGACAGTGAAAGGGGAAGAAGAAGTGCAAATATAGTACAATACTGCTTGGTAGCAGAAAAACCAACCACAATGCACGGAGCCAAGTCAGACGCATCCCTCTCAGTGCTTTAGACATTTAGAATCAATGGCAACACAATCACACTCACAATATGTAATTGTGGCTCCAGCTGCCTCTTTGATTTAGTCAAACAATTGCTTTAGTTTGCGGGGAAAATCCATAAGAACTAATTTTCAGTATCGCCAATGGGAAAGAAAAAAAAAGTCTCATCAAGAAAATGCAATGAATCAGGGAGCAATTGGAATCCAAGTGCAATGAAAAAAGTGAGTCTGTCTGATGTCACGATTATGTCAATGCGTTTGTGAGAGAGGCTGATATGAAAGGATGGTTTTGTCTTGAAATTCATATCCACTTACTGCCAGGGCAGGGCCGTATACCTCTCCAAGTAATGGGTGTTTACAATATAAAAGAAGAGGAAAAATAGCCACTTTTCTTTGCTCAGACATGAAATCCTCTTATGAAATTAGGCTGATAAAAGGGCCTTGTGACGTCGGACATTTTTCCAACCTTGCCTATGAGCATTATTAATGGCATCCTTGTGGCATGTCATCTTTCTGCATCTCCAACTCCAGCTCCTTACAACAACAAGCAGAGGGCTGGGCCCGCTTGGCGCTTTGCCAGAACACCAGTGGAGTCACCATGCTGCCCTGTCAAGCTCCCCAAAGCATGTGCAACCTGGGAAGAGCCACAAAACACACTTTGCTGTGTGCATAATGGCCAGGGGTTGATTTTTGTTGGTTGCCTTCAGTGGAGGAAGAGTGGAAAAAATGAAACGGCGTTGAAACAAATAGCAGCGACGGGAGAGACGTGTGGCCTTCGCTTAAACAGAGCCATAAATCAGCAGACTGACATGGAGAGAGGGAGGGAGAGAGAGAGAGAGAGACAGAGGAAGAGAGCGGGAGACAGAGCAAAACCAAAAGTGAGACGACAACAGCATAACATTACCAATGTTTAGCCCCAACAACCTACAGGATGCACTCTTCTTATGACTTGTATTCTTCTTTTATACTGTAAATGTTCTCTCTTTTCTTCCATGTTATTAAGACGGTGTGCAAGTCTCACTTTATAGTTCCCACTCCTATGAGGTCATGTTCAATTGTAACCCCTCATTCATGAGACCATGTTGACCCTCTACCCTTTACCTTTATTTATTCAAACATATAGCTGCAGCATTGTGTTTGAGATGCTCATGGGGCTTTCTTTTATTTTACAGAGGAGAGAAGCAGAACAAAAACTGCTAATGGTTAAATCAAAGAAAGCATATCGTACATGTGTACCTATATTATATTGATATTTTTAATATCAAAAACTCATGCAAAAAACATTGCATGGGCGCTTAAATGCGAATGTGTCTGCATGCACAAGTGTGCGTGCATGTTCATACAGAACGTGGCTGTGAAGTTCAGCATCTGCCTCCACACAGGCGAGGAATAACAAGCCTCTTTGGAGCTACAAAGCAGAAGGGGGTGAAAAATGCATGCGGATTACATATAGCGAGCATCATCTTGCAGTTATGCTTCTAATGAAGTCCTGTGTGTTTAAACCTGCATGTGTGAAAGGGCCCACATTGCGTAAGGCTCCAGCTTGCCAGGACACGATGCTCGCCAAATCGCTAATACATTCGGAGTTTGTCCGTAAACCCAGGTAGGGGCAGAATCAAGAATGTGTTCAAGCTGCGACTCACCCTGTGTCACTCATTTTGTCCTGACTTGTGAGGGATTACCGCAGTGTGGGCTTGTGCTGAGGTGGCAAAATACAAAGGGATAAGGAAAGGAGAGGAAGGTATACCAGGCTGAATGTGTCTGTGCTTTACATACCTGTAGCAGTTCTGTTGGACCCAGCTGAGGGAGACGTTAATGTATGTCATCCATTGCCATCAGAGTGTACAAGAATGGAGAGATTGAGCACAGGTTTTTTAGAAATGACATAGTAGATCTGGTTTAGGAAAAGCTGGATAAATCAAATAGGGTAGCCAAGGGTTTTCCAACTGCATGCTTTGAAAGTGAGCCTAATAGCGCCTTTTGCAACCACAGAGTAACAGGAAAAAAGGAGATTTGGCGCGTTTGTGTGATATACTGTAGCAAAGCATGCAATTGCCCCCTGGATTTCCACAGTTTAGGCGCAAAGTATGTGCAAATTATTTCATTCACCTGACACCAAAGAACAGCGGTCGCCTGGCACTTTCAGAGAAAATTAAATTAAGCGCCCAGAAAATGTTCGCGAAAAAACTTGGAGGATATAGAATGGATTTATGGCTTTAAATCAGATGGAGCTTGATACTAATGCGGTATAAATCCTCGCCTTTCATTATAGTATTATATGAAATGCATTGGAATGGAGCGATGGATCCTATTTGACATTCCGTTACCGGAGCAGTTGCGCGCAGCTTCACACTTAAGCCCTTTAAAGCTAATACATAAATGTAACATTACATATAGCCTCAGCTCTCAACAGCAGTTTTTTTTCCTTCCTCTTCTGACTGAATCAGCAAACATGTGAGATGATTCTCCCAAATGGTTTAATTACTCAAACAGATTGAGGAGCGTAATGATGTTTTGCCTCTCCAATGGCAACAATGCTGCTAATCGGCTCAGCTATTATTCTGACAATGAAAATGAATCATAAGATGCTTGTTCCTTTTTACAATATGTTAATGTCGCACACTGTAATCGACTGGGCTCACGGAACGATTTGGAGGCAAGAACTGTGCTTTTTCACAGAATGTTCATGTGACATCAAGACCAAAGAGAGGATGTACATGTTGTCTCTTTTTTTATTTCATTTAAAGAACTTCAGTTTTTGGAAGGAGCTGCAGAAATGATTCACTTTCTTTCTTACTTGTAGCAGACACGAACTGACCTACATGGTCTAAATTATGTACAGGAAAAAAATGAAAATATCGATTATAAAACTCCCTCGAGAAGGGAGATTGTTTGTTTTTGGCTGGCTTTCAACAGACAAATAAGACGTCACTCCAAGATGAACATAAAGAGGGTTTCCAGATCATCGTTTAATTTTTTTCCAGCGCAGGTCATCATTGATGCATCCGATTCCTATCTAGTCCATGGTGGGCCACTGAAGGAGGACTGGGCCCTTGCTGGCCTGCTTGTACTGCAGGTGGTGGGTGTCGAGATGGGGTCCAGTGTCATTTGGTGTGGGGGGACGGCGCAGATGCATTGTGCCCTTTGGCGTGGCTGTGGCGGCAGCACGTATGGGCCCCATTGTGCTGCGATTATGTAGGACGAGCACGCCGCCTGCTAATCCGCCTGTGGGAGGGTGCATGCCTGTGAATTATTGCACTTTGGGAGAGAGAAAAAAAGACGGGAGATGAGGAGCACAGGAAGAAGAGGAAGAGGAGGAAGAGGAGGAGGAGCGAGAGACAGAGAGAGAGAAGCCCCCTTGGCTGTGATTATGAAATGGTCTGTCACAGATTAAGGCTACAGGGATGCAGGCAGAGATGAGCCAGAGCCTCCCACAGACACTCTGGCTAGTCAGGCTGCTTCATTGAGCTTACCTGAGGTTATACACGCCTCGCATCCATCGATGGATGTACGGCACACACACATACGCACACGCATGCTGGGCAAAGAGAGGGAGGAAGGGAAGGCAGGAGAAAATGAGAGGGAGGGAGCGATCGAGAACGAGAGGAGAAAGCGTGAAAACAAACATGCTCCAAATAGGCTTGCAATTGAAAGAGAAGGGAAGAAAGAGAAAGAGAGGGAGAGAGAACTGTGCCCAAGGAAAAACACAAGAAAATAAAAGGGAAACGGGAGAGAGGGAGCTTGAGAAGCCTGGCAGCCACAAAAGCCAGTGACTAAAATAAGACCTGTGTGGCTATTGTCTGTTTCCAGGAGGGCTTTGGTGATAAAAAAAAAAAAGCCCACGCTATTTGTCTTTCTCTTGCCTTGCCCTCCTCGAGAGCATAGATACCTGGAGATGTTTTTTTTTTTAAACTAGAGATACAGGAGAGAGTATGTCAGAAGTGAGTTCACAAAGTGAAGGACTGAGTGTCTTTTGCAGGTTTGTATAATTATACTGGGAGTCTTTAACCTAAGTATCTATTATTTTCACGCCTGGCAGCTTCAGAGTTGTGCAGCGTTGTGAAAAGGGTAAGAAATACTCAACTCTTCACTGATTGATTGACAACTACAGCCTGCGCAGGTCCGTCCAATCACACGCTACACTGTCAGGTTGATTCTTCCCCCGGCTTCAAGTGGGGAAGAAAAGCCGCTGCCAGAAATTGTTACGGCAGAAACATCCACGTTTGATTGGCAGGCCAGCCCTCTTTCAGGACAGACGGAGCCAATCAGCTTAATTAGCCCGATAGTTATTCCAGGTTTTGTATCTACAAGGCTGGGATTTGTGAGTTAGGATTTAAGTTTCAGCCTTTTGTTTAAGGATTCACTGGGGCTTGCAAGTCTCCTTCCCTGTAAGTCAGACACGAAGTAGATATGCATAAGACAAGCACTGGTATGAGTTTCATACAGGTGTAGGCAGCTGTTTTTTTTTTTCTTTCTCCAGGTGTGGTGCTAAGTCGTCTATGTGTTGGGAAGAATGGAGAGAGGAGAAAACTTATCCCAAGGCCATGTTGCCCTGAATATATAATGTGTGTAGTTTGATACTGAAGGCGTCAGTATGGTTCAAATGAAGCGCTTGTCAGATTATCGAACAGCCTCTGAAACTCTTCCCCCCTCATCTTTCTCTGACATCGGAAATGGGGGGGGCTTCGTCCGACAATTTATGGATTTTTTCAGAAATCCGACAAGCACAACCATTTTGCACAGTGATTGGCCGGGCCGTATCTGATCTCCATATTTGCACGATCATCACATCTCATACCTTCCTATGAATGCATTTCCATCCACCGGTGTTTATGCATATTTTCAACGTGCATATAAGAATCTAAAAAGTCTAGATATCACAAAAAAAGGGTTTTACGAAGGGGGGGAAAGCCGATGTATCAATAAAAGCAATAAAAGCGTATCAGTATCATCAGACATCGTCATCTGGTTGGGGCTTCTTCTTCTTCTTCTTCGTCCTTCTTATGATGGCACATTTTTCTCCCAGTGTTCTCCCAGTGAACGAGGTCATTCAGAGCGTCTATTTAACGCGATCCCACTTTGTATGTAAGACTTTGTCTCATCCCACTCTGCCTGTGCTAACATGGAATGTGTCCATTCACAAGAAGGTGCTGTGAATAAAAGCATAATCAATTTAATAAAATGGCCAAAACATAAATACAGGAGTACTGTATGTTTTGACACAGTAACTTTGGAAAGTAAAAAGCCACTGTTAACATTTCTATAATAACATGGTCGGTGTGTCTCTTATGGGGATATTGGAGAAGCAAAACAGGAATTTGCATATTCAGAGTACTGTATTTTATTAGTACTCCCAAAGAGTCTGCTTCTTACCGGCTTTGTATAGAGACTCAAGGACAACAACCATGTGACCCGATTGTGACCATACTGCTACATACATGCTACTCCCTACCCATCGGACCACATTAGATGAGAGAGGATAACCCTTTAAAAGTGGTGAGTTATTACAATATCTCAGCCTGACACGCCTGTGACAACCCGAGCTGATGCCAGATAATTGCCCTCATGCTCGCCACTTAATGAACATAATTACCACATTCTTCGGTGTTCACCCGGTGATTAATTGTTACAACATTTCTTTGTTGAGTTCCCGACAAATTACCCCCACGTACCACCGTTGCCATTTTCACATCAGGCAATCATAAAGTACGCAAGCAGGCACTCATAAAGGCAGCCCAGAGCCACTTGAGAGCCATGTTGGGATTATTGAAGGAGGCAGAGGAAGTTAAGGACTCACCAATCAGTCAATTATAATCATTGGGGAAAGGTTTTTGAAGCTGTCATTCCTCCAGGAGAGGAGAAGAGGGGATCTCATGAGAGCTGTATCTGGCGTGTCAGTGAGCTGTGCACACACACACACGCACGCACGCACGCACACACACACACACACACACACACACACACACACACACACACACACACACACACACACACACACACACAGTGCTTTACTCAGTTGCATACACAAATAATATGAAAGGGAGGATCTGAAAAACTACCACTGACTCAGAAATCATTGGCGCGCACGCAAAAAATCACTTTGAGCTCTATGACACCTGTGAACTTAAACGAAAATATGTCCATGCACGTCAAACGGAACGGAAGTTCTAATCCGAGTCTTGAGCTCGTGTTTGGGGGCAATTAGCTCGGGCATATTTCACAGACGACCTAATTGAGAAGCTGTCACCAAGTTAAGCAAGGCTCGTCCTAAGAGCGTTTGCTTAATAAGCCATGGCCTAATGCAATAAGGTGCCTATTCCCAATCAGCCATGACAAAGTCTAATTTATGCCAGGCCAAATGAGCAAGACGAGGGGGAGTCAGGGGGGCCGAGTAATGATCGTGACCGCTGGAAAGTGTGATTTAAAAAGAGTTTGGAGAGGCGAGCGCTGTCCCACACCAAACACAGTGAGTAAGATGAAGTGCGCGTTCAGCACGGCCTCCTGCCGAGAGGAGCGTACGCCGTGTTTTTTGGGCCACGCGCCTCCATTCACTTGTCCTCATGAATGTGCACACACAAACACAGTTTCACGTTCAGACACACACAGACACATGTATACAGTACACGCAACCCGCAGCGCTTCTGCGTGATTGATTCGGCGAAGCATCAGATCGCTCACTGTGACAAATAGCTGGCTGACAGCCCAACACAAAAAAAAGCCCACACCCTAACGCCTAACCTGTGAGGGGCACTGGGGCAGAGGGAGGGGGCTGACTTAGCAGCAGGCCTCCACAGCTGTCTCCATCAGGCATCCCTTTTCTCTTTCTCTTTCTCTAGCCTCTTTCTCCCTCTGTCTGATTCCCCTTTTCTTTATCTCTCCCTCCCTGCTCGCCTTTCTCACTTTTACCTTTTTACATCCCTTCCGACTTCCGTATCCTCATCAGTATCTCTGTAAGGTATTCTGCCCCTCCCTCTATCTCCCTCTCTCCCTCTCCTTCTCGGGGAGTGATAGATTCCCTCTCAGTTCATTTATCCTGGAAGCGGAGGAGACGGCAGTGTGATGCGATCCATCTCGCCGGCGATGGAGGGAGCGCGGCGTCCCTGATCACAGGCCCTATCAATCTCACTCATAGGGGCCGGATCAGCGCTGCTGTCAGACAGCAGACACACATGGCCCGTTTGCCTGCCTAGGACTTCCTACTGTACCTAGCGCACTAGCACTCACTGGGGATGTGACTGTAGCTGAGATAGGGAGACCCACAGAGGGGATGTTGCTTTTTCGGAGCACCAGAGAGAGAGATATACGTTAGTTCTGCTGGCAGGACTTGAACAGGGGTGAAATGAGTTAAAGCCATGTTTGGAAAGATCCCTTATGTTTCTAGCAATGCTTATGTATTCATAATTATCAAGCAAAATTGCCAAACGTGCTCGTTTCATCTTCTCAAATATAAAAAAGTACTACTGTTCAAAATGTTTGGCCATTTAATGAAATAAATATTGCAATAGAAAGTTTGAATTCCTGTACCCGGTCAGCAAGTTTATTAAGATTATCTCCGCCAGGCGTGAGCCTGTGGAGAGGTTATGTACTTTGTTGTGTGTGCGTCAATGCTTCTCTGACTGAGTGAGTGTCCACGGCTAATCTTGCATGCTGTTGCGGCAAACTGCACAATATTTTGGGTCGCCAGTTATGGCTGCATGCTCAAGGACCACTCATGGTTGCAGTGACTCACACTTTGTCAAAACACCCTTTATTGTCTGTTTTATATACTGCCACTGACTGCCTGCTTACTCCTCACTCACCACTCCTAACCACACCCGCTGGTAGGGGCTGCTGGTGATGAGTCACTACTCCGGCATTTTACAACCCCTAAAACAAGAGAAATTTGAAAATGCTGCTGACCTTGTTGTCTATGCTAGTTGCTGTTGTGAAGTTAATTGTTGCATTTTACAATGCTACTCCTGGAAGCAAGCTCTTACTGGAGCGATTTGTGATCAGCATGTCCAGCCCTATGAAGCACACATTTGAAGGCACAGTTTGCAGCGTAGAGGAGGACAATGAATATAAAAAGGAGGACATAATTAATGCTTATTTTGTTCTGCAAAACCATTATGAAGTTCAGAAAGAAACTGTAAAAGAACAAAGCTTAACACTGCTCTCCTGTACAACAGGGGTTTTTAAGCCAGTGTGATGACAGAAAAGCTTTCTTGACCTTTACTATCACAAAACTTTGATTTGTTACTGTTCACTTTTTAAACTAAATGTGATGTGTGTGAGTGAGCGAGAGATGGAGCAAGACCAACGCTTCTTTTTGAGTTTGAATGAAGTCTGTTTGACTACATTTGACAGCACTGGTTGGAGTTATTAAGTCACACAATACAGCGGTGGTTGTTGGAGACACACCTGACAGAGATCTGCAGCCTACTGAGTGCACATTTTGTAATGAAACACTTTCAGACCTTCATCAGGTATAAAACTCATAATATTAAACCACAACATCTACACACTAGAGCCGCTGTATCAGCCAATTAGAAAATTTTGAGTAAAATCACAAACACCAATTACATTTATTTGAAAACATCTAAAATGAGTCGAATAATGAATCAATAGAAAAAAAAAAAACACTGGATGGGCAATAAAATAAAAAACTTAAATATCCCACATTTTCAATCACAATGTTGATAATGTCATATCTCGATAGCAATATATATCAATTTATAGCATGTTTTCTGTTAATTTAATAAATAAACAGTTTATATGAAATAACAAAATGGTTTTCATGATTTAAATACTTAAAAAATTAAACTCTGGGTGCAATATAATGCGATTTTCGAAAAATACATTGAGTTAAATGACACATTTAACAATCAAAACACATCAGTTAATTTACTAATGACACTAAAAATGGAGAGTGAACCTTTTACCCACTATGCAAGCCATTTCGAGAGAGAACTGCACATTTGTATTCTGTTTTCGACAATCAAACTAATATTATGGAACTTTTTTCACGCCACACACAGCACATTTTGAGTTTTGGCAAATATTGGCAACATGAGAATTACTATTTGAGGGGCAGCATTTCAATCCATGTCTGACCATATTTCCCAACACACTTGCCTTATGCTGTATCAAAACACATCAAACTCTACTTGACACTCAAGTACACAAAATCACCATCGGCCATGACATAAACCACCCTTTACACACACTCCCCTTTACACACTCTGACACCCCTCAAAAAACACTTCCCTGCTGACGTGTAACACTCTCATGCACTCATCCACAGACACTTCATAACCTGACATGCATCACCCTGACACGCACACACATGCACGCATCCACACACATCAAAAGCAGTGGGCTGTAAAGCGCTGTCCCTATCCACCCCAGACAACGTCGACCAATCAAATTAGGCCTGATCAAAACATGCCATTCAAAGCGAGGGCCGGGGTGGGGGGCGTTCAGGGGAGCGCAGCCAACGCTCTGACCTTGGGAGCAATTAGCATGACCAGGGAGGGAGAGAGACGCAGACGGAGACTGGGAGAGAGAGAGTGAAGGGGGGGCTGAGCAGAATAAAGAAGGAGGTAATGCAAAAGCACCCCCACCTTACTAGATCTGCAAATAGGGGATGGAGCACTCTGAGGGCCCACTCAGCACAAGGCCCTGGTCTTAGCAACCTCCTCCTCCTCCTCCTCTTCCTACTCCTCCTCCTCCTTCCAAGTCTCTTCACCCGAGCTCCCTTAACTCCCCCGCTGCCTCACAGAGTTCCCTGGTGCGAGCCTTGGGCCCAGGTCTCCCCCTGAGGAAGCCGAGGCCTCATCTCGGTGTCTTCTTCAGACTTGCTCTCATTAGACTCTGTGTGTCATATTTGATTTTGTAGGTCATTAGGTTCCATAAGGTCGCTGTGTGTTTGAGGTGTTTTTACATATTGCAGAGTTATTTCACTCCTTTTCAAACAGGGGTTGAATAAGATCAATAATGCCATTGAACAACCTCGGCAAACAAGTATACACACACCTCCTCTACAACAGCTTGCAGTGAATCAGTATTTTCAATCACAGTATCAATACCTTCTATATTTGATAATATAAAGTGCATCACTCACTTACAAATCCTCCGTTTCAAAGGAAGCAGAATTTGAATGCAAACATACGTCGGCTGTGTTTACACAACCATGTATTCCACTAGTGTAAGAGAGGCGCTCGTGACACTCCAACCCGATCTCCACACCCCCCCTACCTGGGAATCTAATTTCAATTGACTGCCAGACAGAGGAGGTTTGAGGTTAGAACATACAGTAAGAAGGCTGGGCAGGGCCGCCTAACTGAGGTGCGCAGGTTCAAATTGTTTTCTATAAGTCACCTCTACAGGGGATTTGTGTTTATCCCTGGTCATTGATTTGCTGCTGGGGTTCATTGGGTAAGAAGGTGAGAAGGAGAAGGAAGGCAGACCAAAGAGGGGAATCCAAGAGAGACCGAAAGAGCGTCTATCGTCCTTCTCTTGGAGCTCTGCAGAGAGGGGAGTTGAGGGAGGGTGAGAAGGACACTGGGTTGGAGATGGAAACCGCGTTGGATAGGTTTCTCAGTACAATGCTTTGTATGGGATTGTATGTGGTTGTTTTTTTAGCACATATTACATCTGAAACTATTATGCATTATTGCACTGTTATGTCCTTTATTAAGCAAAAACACCACATTTTTGTTGATATGATCTCCAATTTTACAATTAGCTGCTTTTCTCTGTTTTATTGTTATTGAAAAAATAATATACTGTATATGTTTATGACCTGGACCTTTAATCACACAAATTAGCAATTTGAAGTCTCTTAAACAATGTATGACATTTATTTTCTAAGTAATCAATTAATCATAAGATGTGTAACACAACAATCAATAATGAAAATGGTCATTTATTGCAGCCCTAATTGGATCGACAGTGTACGTTGTGTATTTATGTTTAGGGGCAGTCTGTGTTTCAGAGCTTGCATGTTTGTGAACAATTAAAAGTTGAGTTGAGCTCACTTTCATTTCAAATTCAAGAAGTAGATGAACAAGACTTCCCATGACATGATGCACTTCCTCATAGTCAGCCGGTCCTCTCTGCCATAAAAACATCACTGTCTTATTATTTTACACTTTTTCGGTCTTCTCTTGCTGATCTCTCTTTCACCTACGGACTTCCCACGCAGGTTTAAACCGGTCTGGCTGTTTACACAGTTGATAATATTCATACGCATGTACACATGCAAATGTCATTCTTTCATCATGTTATGCTAAACACTTTGGCATCGATCCGACATTGTGGTATTATTTTCTTCTTTTCTTTTGGTCTATTGTAGTTTTGTCTTTCTGCTACAATAGGATATTCCTGATGGGGGGGATTCCACTTCCTGACATTGTTCTACCAAGCTCTTGTCATTCCGCGTCTGTTGTACTCATCTTATAATGCCGCCGTGGCGCTCGCCCCATGACTCGCCTGTTTCAGATTCACTTAGTGGCTTAATTACCGCTGAGCGTCTTCAATGCAAACGATAGACAAATGGAAAACAAATACAATCAACACACTGTCTTATTAGCCAGGTTGTCTGATCCTCCCCAACAACTCTCGTGCGAGACAATACCTTGTCTCCATGTGTGCTCTGTACACCACGATGTGCTGATGGAGACACTGTGAAGCGAATGTAAATACGGGTTTGCATATGCACACAATACAGCTTAGGTCTGTAATTGGGAAAAGGTAAGGGGACGCAAATAATTATTGGGTCCATCACTTAGTTTGAATAAAGTAAACAGAAGAGCAGCCAAATGCGAAATGAAGGCGCTTTATATAATACTGTATCTTTGTATTGGTGTTTATGTTAAAAAAATTAAAACAACTTTATCGATACAGTTCCTTAGCTACAATATTAGAATGGTAGCTGATCAAGAAAGAAAAGAAATAGACGATAGGTGAAATAAAATACATTAAAGGTAGAATTACAAATAGAAATACATTATCAGATAAAAGATGACCACGGTCTGATCTTTGTCGATACTTAAAGGAAAAGTTCACATTTACACTTAGTTTGATGACACAATTAGTCTCAATATTAATCTAACAGTTATTTAATATATTAATTGATCCAATATTTGGTCTAGAGTAAAATTAAAATGCATATCTCAATTTCCTACAAAGCCAAAGTTGACATATTCAAATTGCTTGTTTTGTCTAACCAAAGGACAAACACCCGCAGGCATTTAGCTTATCATCACATGTCTAATAATCTGCATATATATACACATTTGAGAAGTGAGTTTGTTGGTATTTTAGCTTGAAACAGAAACAAGACTATTAATTGATCATCAGAATAGTTGAAGATTATCTGTCTGACTAACAAATGAAATGATCGCTTTAGCTCTAACCTCAGCTACACTACACAAAAACGCATACGTTCATTTGTGCTTTATATCAAATGTAAAATAAATTCCTAAGCAAAAAAACAACTGTAGCATCATCACAGATTAAGTCTACATAGCAACATTCGTACTTCAAACCCCCAACTGCTTAGAAGTTACAGTGGTGAGCCATCTATGGATGTGTTTTGGTGTATGCTTGATCACTCATGCATGCTGTGGATTTCATCAAGGAGTGTGTATTCATTTGTGTTTGTTCAGTTTGGGGAGCGCGCCTCAGCTTGACAGTCATCTTGAGGGGCATGCTTGCTATACCCATAAACAAGACGGGTCCAAATTAGCCGCACAGAAAGCCTGTGGCCTTGAGTGGTGCCGTCCTACCCCCAAGCTACATTATTGAGCAATGCTAATGATCCAGGCTCTACTCATTTACTCCCTCTTCAACACCATTTCGTTGGCTCTCGTATCAGATTTAGCCTGGCTGGCTTTGCAGCAAGCTTCATCATTTTAGATTTCAACCCTTCCCTTCTCCAAAAAAAAAACATATACCCAGTGGGAGCGGGACTCTTCACTCTGACTCTTGCTGACTGACTCTCTCTCTCAAGGTTTTGGTAAGCAATGCTGCTCCTCCAGGTTTTAATAAGCAGTGGAGCAGAGGGTTTGTGTGTGTGTGTGTGTGTGTGTGGGGGGGGGGGGGTTGTGTACATGCATGGCTGTTTGTATGTGTACCAGTTTGAACGGTGAGCCGGTAACGAGACATACGCCCCCTCTACCACCACCACCACCAACACAACCACCAACACAACCGCCGCCGCACCACTGTTTACTCTAGCAAATCCTGAACGAGGCCGCGGTGCTCCGAAGAGAGCTTTGCTCCTGTTAATTGGTCATTAAAAGTAGTGGTTTGTGGGCCTCACTAAATCTTTAAACAGGCCATGAAATAATAAAAAGGGGAGGTTTGTCACCGCTGTTAGCTCCCCAGAGCAGGCAGCGAGGGAGAGGGGAAAGAGAAAGAGGAGCAGGACTCGGCTTTTGATCATTATCTGCAGAATTAACATGACTGATAATAATTGCTCTGTTCATTTCGGGCCTTGTAAATACATCGTGGATGTGAGGCTGCACACCGGCAGATGAAAGGAGGT
The DNA here is from genome assembly GCF_910589615.1 of Taurulus bubalis. NCBI lineage: Eukaryota > Metazoa > Chordata > Actinopteri > Perciformes > Cottidae > Taurulus > Taurulus bubalis. Next base: position 13,922,991 of record NC_136600.1, on the reverse strand, counting down.
TGTCATTGATGTGTGAGGGGGTAGAAAAGAGGTGGGCTGGAGGGGAAGATTGTGGCAGTAATCATGATTAGTGTGAAAAATACAAAGTCTTGTTAGACACAGGTTGAGACAGCGATAGCTTGTTGTTCCTCGCTCTGAACCTACAGTGCCGCACATGTTTGACATTGTTGGATGTGTGCGGTTGCATTGTTGTGCTCCGATCTGTGAGAGGAAATGCTACTGAGGATGCTGAGGAACCTGCGATGAACATCGCCCACCGACTGACGAATGATATCAAAGAAAGTCAACCTTAAAAGATTACTCCAGCAGAATGGAGACAACAGGTGTCAAAGCAAACACACACGCACACACTTTCTCTCTCTCTCACACACACACACACACCATATTGTGTATTGTATCCTCCTAAGCCCTGTGAGAGTAATGATTCTGTTATACTTGCATGGCTTCTCATATATTGATTTGTACCAGGAGGAGGCTCCTCCCGTAGGGGGCCCCATTCCTCGTCCCCCCCCACCCGGGTCCTATTGTGCCTGCATGTGCATGTGTGCAAAATACCAGCAGTTGGTGTGTCAACAGAGGGTGTGCGTTTGAGTGTGTTTGTGTGCGTGCGTGTGTGTGTGAGAGAGAGAGAGAAAGAAAGAAAGAAAGATATGAGCCAGGACTGTGGATCTCCCTGACACCGATAGGAGTGCTGACCTGTCCCCTTGCACACACAAAAAGTATGTGCACATACATGAACACGTGCACACATGAGCGTACCTCATTGTTGGGGTATCAGTTCAAGCCGTCAATAATTATGCAGTGGACTGTGAAGGGACAGCCATGACCCAGACTGCCCATGGCGTGGAGTTCATGTGTGTCTGTGTGCAAGGAGGAGGAAGGATCCATACAATCCTGCAAGCTCACACCAACTAAAACACACAAACACCCACACAGACACACACACACACACACACAGATAAAGAGAGCCTGATCGCTGACCTATATGACCTTTCCCTCCTCGCTACCCTCCTTCTGTCTGTGAGTTGGCCTGTGTGTGTGTGTGTGCGTGTGTGTATGTGTGTGTGTGTGTGTGTGTGTGTGTCCTATACAGACCGTTTTCCTCCCCTAACCCCACACCCCCAGTCCCTCCCCTCTCCTCACTCTTCCACCCAAACCTCCCATTGTTTCCTCTCCTCCTCTCCATTGTCTCAGCTGAGAATGGAGGGATGAGCAGCCGGTGAAGAAGGATGCTGATTCAGAGAACTGTCGACGGAAAGGTTCATCATACAGGCTGAAGCAAAATAAAAAAATAAAAATAAATGGTTTGCTGATGTGTTCTTTTGCAAACACTAAACTTGAGACTGCAACAGTGGGTACAATTCATCTGGGAGAAAATTAGCTCTTTTTTTCTTCTCCTTTTTAATTGAAAACAAATTCACACTTTATTTAATCAGAAATTAGCATAACTATGTTGCCATTTTATTTAACGCACACAGACCTTGAGTAATTGTCTTGTTTTTACGTCAAGTTTTACAATTTCACTAACAAAAGTGACAAAACACCATCCACAGTGTGTTTTCTGCCCAATCATACAAATTGTCTTCCTCCTGTTTTCATTGGAGCAACAACTATACTGTGTTTTCTGAATGTCATCCATCATGCTTAACCTTCCTTTTATTGCAGAACATTGAAAATGCATCTCACTTAAAAGGTAACAAAGCTTAAATGTCTTATTGGTACTTTAACTGCTGTATTTCAAGAGAAATGAACATGTGCAGGTAAAACATGATTCTACACAGAAGATATATTTGACCTATGAAGTAATTTTAGGAAAATGGGCCTGTAAATGCACATGGCAGCTAACTGGGTTTTGGCTGCCATCTTCAGGCTGTTGTGAGTATTACCCCACCAACACATAGGATTTACAAGCCCTAGAGCTAAACATGGTGATTGTTCCTTCATGAAAATTAGATATCCCCACCCCTAATCTCTTCTAATTTCATTCAAGGATTTGTAGAAGCCATAACCCTGAGACTTACATTACACGTAATCATTAACTGTAGCGTCTGTTTACATAAATGCTCATCATCAGCTCCAATTCTTATGGATTTATACACATCGTAATCATTTTCCTCAAAAGCATGAATGGTTTATGTGTGTGAAATTAACAGCAGGAGAGTCACCATATAAATATATGGCAAGCCAAAGGCAAAATAATCATTGTGGTTCAAACCACCAGAGATATTCACAGAAATAATGTCTCAATTCCCAGGTACCGTTGCAACCAATTCAGCCAAGTTTACTTTTTGAACGACTCTGGACATATTTTTTATGTACAAATCTATCCGGAGCATTAGGTACAGTGAGGAGATGTGTGCTTCAAATCATGCTCCGAACCCTCGGGGAGTTGTGGTATTAAATAAGACCTACCTTTGGAGCATTAGTGGAATTCAATATGTGCAATGTAATTATTCTGCTCAATAAGCCACTGGAGGAGGATATTCCATTTACTACACGCTCTAAAGAAGGTAGATTCAGATGCTGTTTTATGTTCACACAATAGAGGCAAACATGCTACTGGTTAAAGGGGGAGAAAATATCAAACATACATAAACGGGTTTCATGTTAGTTCACAATTAAGATGGGGAGACCGTTTATGAATCTTAGAGCTGTTGGTGAAGAGGGAGGATATGATAAGTTGAAAATCAACTTATGGTTAAAGTCATCTATCAACAAAACTGAAAAGAATGTGCTGGTTCCAACAGATCTGCTGCTTTCCTCTGTTTATTAACATTGTAAATATGGGGCTGGGCAATAATGCAATATGATGATTTATCCTCTCAATGGAAACATATCGTGAGGAAATCAAATATCAAGATATCGTGATACACAAATGCTTTTTCTACATTGATGATATTTAGCATAGACTAACGCAGATTTCTCAGAAATTGCTAATTACAAAATCCTGTGGTAGTTTCATATATGGGGTGAAATTGGGGTGGTCACTATTAAACAACATGTAATAGACTAAACCATTCATTGAATGATCAAAAGAAAAACTGCAGACTAATCAATATTGAAAAGGCATACAGAGTAGTTTATCAGGGTGGCAATATTCGCAGAATCACCCTTTCTTAATACAGAGAACAGAACAACGTGTCATGGTATCAAAGCATATCTAAGTAATTGTACTGCAACACAAAGGCTGTGACAGTGAATGACAATGCATACGAGCACTACAGTGCTGAAGCCTGACTGCAGTATCACCCATTCAAAACATAAAGAGCGCAAGTTTGAAAAGAGAAAGAGAGGGAGGGAGGAAGGCAGGGGGGGTTATGCGTTTCATGCTGTCCCAGTTGCCTAAAGTGATTCTCTCAATAATGTATTAGAGCACTTGTTTATTATTTACTGTTTACACAGCTCAACTCATGCTGCTTTTGTGGAGTGACATTCTCACCCGCGCTGTCTGCGCAGAGCAGGCGAAACAAGACGCGGCGCAGACAGACGAGCCGGCCCCGCCAGCCGAGGCAGGCAGCCAACCAGACCGGGCAGCCACGCGCTCCACGCCACGCTCAGTTGATGCAAAGGCACTGGACTGAGAAATAAAAGACATCTCGGTTCACAGGAGCCGTTGTACACGCATCCTGAGGTTGTCAAAGAAACACACACACACACGCAGAGAGGGGGGGTTGGAAAATGATGGGAATGGGTGGGTTACTGATATTAATATTTATGTAGACACCTAACTGGCCACCACCCCACTCATCTGTTTCTTCATTTTCATTTCATTTCAAAGTGGTCCTTTGTGTGAATTAAAAGATGGCTGAAGCGAGGGTGTGTATGCTGCATGATAGCAGGTGCACAATGTGTGAAAAGGTTGTTTTCTGCTTGTTATGTGACATAAGAGTGTTTTCTTAGCCTCAGACTATAGAAAGAATGACAGAAAACTGCTTTTCCTTTTCTAAGGTAATCCTATTGTAATAAAAAAAAAAAAGAAAATCCCCTAACTCTATTAAATGATTGAGAATTATTTAAATTATTTCTCACACAGGAGGGGTTTATAGCTGAAAGCAACATGATTTAAAGGCCAAATCTGAGATACATTGTTAAAAGAAAAAATCAACACACCACCAAAATAAAAAATACATTATTGAAACCTGCTTTCACTCCATTAAAAAGTTATTCATGTTTTAAGATCCTTCGTAAGTTCTGTTTAAATCAGTAAAACGCAAGGCAACGTTCTTTATTGTGATCTGTAGAAAAAAAAAAAATCACATTCTGCAATTATATTTGTGAATAATGATAGAATCTAAAAAGGATCCAGGAGGTATGAATATAATACTATAGGAAAGAAAGAAGAAACATGTTTCAAAGATGACCTGCCTCTTGGATTAAATACGTATCTTGATGTTAAATATAAAATAGAAACGATCCTCTAATTATCCGCTCACACAAGCGGAGCAGACTTTGCAGCATGTGAAGTGTTTACTGAAGGAAGAAGCACACCGATATGAGTCTGGTAATTACAAATAAAAAAAGTCTATCTCTGGTCATAGCAGGCAATAATTACATCCTCTTGTGTAGGCATTAAAGTAAATCAGTTCCCAGGCCAATTTCTCAGAAAAATGTAGAGGTAGACTCCTGAGCACACACACACACACACACACACACACACACACACACACACACACACACACACACACACACACACACACACACACACACACACACACACACACAACAAACACTTACTGTACCCCAAAAACAAAAACAACCACAATCACACACACACACACACACACACACACACACACACACACACACACACACACACACACACACACACACACACACACACACACACACACACACGCAGTAGTTTCAAAGTCATAAAACGAGGGGACTTCAAATGCAGCTATTTGTTTGGGGCCTGTTGTCGTGGGAATAGGCAGTGCGACTGTGCTGGTTCATTAGAATTCCTTTCAAGTTGTGGAGTGCGGCCTCCCTATGTTCCTCTCCCCATATTCCCTGACCCCGACGCATCTCCATGGGGCTGAGGTAGGGCGGGGCACAGCAGGGAGGGGAGGGGGAGATAGGGTTTGGAAGTAAAGCGCAGTGCATTACACTGCAAATACGCACACAAACACACTTCTGGATGCACACTGCACGCACCAGGCCGCGCAGACACACACCGGAAAGAGTGCTTGAACTGGATATGAAGTCACCAGAACTCACACAAAGAGGAAGAGCGGAAAACAACACACTTGCTGCTGCTGCAGCAGACACACACACGCACACATTATTTTTAATGCAGATAAACACACACACACACACACACACATACCCAGAGCTCTCCTCCCTAACGGTGTCACCTCGCTGCATCACCCTCTCAGGGATGCAGGGGGAGGTTCGCCTCAGCAGGCACAGCTCAACACTCGGTCACAGGAGAGACTGCGATGCTGTGTTTTTGCCACCAGAGATGGTGCCAGGGAAATTGTTTGTGTAACGCACCTGGATCTTTTCTGGCACACTAATAATTACTCCGCTCATCTGCTGCAAGAGCAGCTAAATGTTGCCTCGAAAGTCCTCAAAATGAAGATGAATTCAGAAGTGTCTCCGTTAAATGATGATTGAAAGTGAGTGAGTGGCATTTGTGATTAGATTACCAGCATGTGCACAGAGATAACTACTCACTAAACTTCCTGACGTCCAGGCTTTATAAAGATGATCTTGAAAGAACATTTGAAATGCATGAGGAAAAGGTTTCAATAGCTGATTTTACCATCACATTAATTACCAATCTAAAGACATTAAACACTGTATTTTATTTATTAAGTATATTGCTTCATATCGGAAAACATTTTTAAAGCCAAATAAGACACCAAAAATAAGAATTTCCTAATAATATGGAAACCAGCATTCCTTTTTGAGACTGACAAAATGAAATGCATTTCAAGTAGAAATGCAGAATGATGAACTTCAGTGAATTACTGGTTTTCTCTTTAGTTTTAAATGTTTTAATATTCTGTCCACTTTTCTGTAATGAAAACGCATTGTGCTCTTTATGATCCTAAACCATTGCTGGATCATTTTGTGGTAAACTATGATAATGATCAGAAAGCTTTAAAAATGTTCAACAAGCTCAAATACTGTTTGTGAAAGCACAAACATGATTCTGTGATGATAATATCAACGAAGACTGAATGAACAGCAGTATTTGTAAAACCACTGGTTAAATTCTCCAGCAAGAAGAGTCAGCATTTTTGATGAAATATTTAATGAAGCACTTCTCATTGCAAGTATACATTATGAATTCCAACTGCAAAGTAGCCGCTGTTGGTTCATTCAGCGTTGTCCAGAGTGAAAATGGCATGCGGTCTGTATGAGTTTTTTTTATCTTCCCCTCTCAGTTGGAGTGAGGTCACTTTGGCAGGCTGGGCTCCCGGACGAGACCCCAGCGGGCGCCAGACTGCAGGGAGAGGGACGCGGAGCTGCTGCCCGTCACAGCCCACTGGTCGCCTGACGGGCCCAAAAGCCTGCCAGACTGACACCACCCCCGGCCGGCAGGAGGCCGAGAGGGGGCTGGGGGCCAGGGGAGGGGTGTACGGTGGTGGAGGTTGGCATGGGGGACAATCAGTATCCAATGCATTTATCTATTTCATATAGTCGGGTAGAGGTGGAGAGGACACCGAGTGGAGGCACGGTCAACGGTGTGGCACTGTGCCTGCTGTTGGTGTACGACTGAGGTTGTTTCAGGGTGTACAGAGAGAGAGAGGGGGGGACTCAATAGACAGCAATTACTCAGCATATAATAGACAGAGAGATAGCAGTTTGCGCAATACGCAGTTACAATAACTTTGTAGTTGAGTGAGAGAAGAAAAAGTCATGTATTTTCTGCGAGAGAAAAGAAAGAATGACATAGGGGAGAGAAGAAGAGAAGAAGAAGAAAAAAAGATAAAGGAGAGAGAAACTAGCTGTGTGTGTCCCAGCATGTGTCTGAGGCTGGCGTGGAGGAGGCAGGAGGGTAACACTCACAGAGTCTCTCAGGCGTGTCCGGAGCATGAGCCTAGTACCTCTACTACATTCAAGAACACACACACACACACACACACACACACATGCACACCTGCCGTCTCTAACACATCTAGCTCACAGACACACACGCACAGCATTGTACATGCTTGCAGTTCATCGCACCGACACACACTCAAACTTTTACCCTGGCAATTATAAAGTTCATGCAAAGTCACACTGGACATGAACATTTTACCTCAGTTGTTCCAGTAGGACAGAGACGTCCCTCTAAATGCTTTTCTCCTTCTGGTTTTTTTTCTCCCGCCACCCCCAACATCTCCCCTTCGCTCTGTATTAATAAGATGTCTTCTTTCACAGAGAAAAGAAAGCACAAAGACAGCTCTATTGTCTGCGTGTATCTATGTGATATTTTCTGAAGCTGTCCTGTGCTTATGTAAACATGACAGTTTTTGCATTCAGAGAAGTGCTTATGCTCAGACACTGAGCCAAGTGTGCAGCGCGCACTGCTTTTAATATACAGTAGTTCTCATACTGGGGGATAGGGTATCACACACACACACATTTCACATGTATATATATATATATATATATATACATGTGAAATGTGTAAATGCATAAATCTAACACTTACCTTGAAGATATTTAAATTAAAAACACACTTTTCCTGTACACCCTTGCAAGTATACATTATAAACACGCACACTGAGAGCCAGCAGACATCCTCGCACATGGAATAAAGCAGTAACTGATGAGAGGAGCAAATTGAATCTTGTCAAAGAGGGGTTCGCGTTCTACGGCGGCGCATACGCTGTAACTTTGCAATTAAACAGTAAATGGATCAATGTTTGTATATGTTTGTGTGTGCATGTGCGTGTTTGGGGGCCCTCGGGGGCCAGTCCTAATGAGCTATCTGTGTGCATTTCTAACAAGAGCTCGGTGCAGCGCCCACGGCACTGTCATCCTGGGCCGCAGCTGACCTTGCTCGGCTGCTAGGCTGTGTCGTTTGCTATATTTATGGCACCACCACCATCTTGCTGTGTGTGTGTGTGTGTGTGTGTGTGTGTGTGTGTGTGTGTGTGTGTGTGTGTGTGTGTGTGTGTGTGTGTGAGTGAGTGTGAGTGTGTGTGTGTGTGTGTGCGCGTGTGCGTGTATTCACCAGTGTGTGCATTCCAGGAGGGCGGGAGTGCAGGGGGGCTCAGTCAGGAAGCAAATACTGTGTATATCAGCATAATGAATCAAGTGAGAGAGAGAGAGAGAGAGAGAGAGAGAGAGAGAGAGAGAGAGAGAGAGTGGAAGGGATGAAGAAAGCCATTTTCCCTCTGCTGTTTTCTCCCCTCTCTGCAACCAGCCCCTGTGGTGTCTAACCCATCTATTCTGCATTCCCCCCCACCCCCTTTTTATTTCTTTGCTTGGCCTGATCAGAAAGCTGCTCCCTCCTTCAGCACCACATTGAGGGACTGCAAGTTGGACTGAGCACAACACTCAAGAGCTTATTTGATGCCCTCTATGTCTTTAATACCGTCTCTGTCTCCTTACTCCATACAGCATCGGCCCTCCCAATGAGAACGGGAGCTCGGAGCGTTTACACACCGCACACAGTCAGATGTAAGCGGGTAGCGTGCGTCGAGTCATGTGCCGCTGTGCATTCTTGCACGCAGCTATACGAGTTTTGGCACCAACCAAGCCGGCCGATTCGCCAATGGAATAATAAGATGTGCATGGAATCAACTGGATCCCCTGCTCGTTTCTGGGCAGGGGAGACAGGCTGGTGCACACTCATACACAAAACGCACACACACACACACCCCAAGAAACATACACGGCCTCAATATGCAAAGCTCCCCTGTGCTGGGTTAAGGGATAGGGGCGTGCTGCTGTGAATACTCATCTGAGCCTGGCAGAGGGAGAGAGCTGTGTCTATCCCCCCATAACCTCGGGGCGAGGGGCAGGGGAGGGCGCTCCATTTGCGCGGGACACACATACACAAGTCGAAACACACACACGTCTGAAAACACATTTTCACACACGGACAAACAGACCAGTCAGACACATACATGCTCATACGCCAACACACACACATAACATAACCCATTCGCATATGCGGGCGATAAGCGAAGAGCACTACGGGGAGGGGGCGCCGTGACCAAAAGTAAAGTTTTAATTCGGTCCTCGGGGACACTGCTTACTCATCCAACTCCCCCAAGGACGACTTCCTCTGAAATCTATTCAAATCACATCTCTCCTCCGCCTTTTATTGCATTTCTCATATCCCCCCATCACAAAGTGACAAATCACCGCACACTTCACAGAGCCAACATCACTTTCTCTGCATTTTGGGGGACAGAAAGATTTGGGGGGGTTTTACTTTTAAAGTGATTAGAGAAACTCACTTCCTACTGGTTTTCACCATTATTATTTTCCATGAGCATTACTGTACATGAGTTGTCATGTTAGGAGTCCAGCGATACCTCTACCTGACAAAAGCATGCAGCTGAAAATACCTGGAATCGTTTTGAAGAGGAGGGATTATTTATCCGACAAAATTGTAACTGAGACTCCCTCAGTACTACACACACAGATGTGCATCATATTTAAGTCACAGCACCCCTGCCGAAGAAGCTCACCTGTCTCCCTCTCAAATACACTAATTCCATCGCACACTCCCTCCCAAACATAAAAACACACAAGTGTAGGAACACACTCTACTACTCAAGTCCCACACTTTCTGCCACTGTTCTCCCCTCCATTCTTAATAAAGCAGGTGATGAGAGCGTTGAGGTCTAATTAGTTTATGCAGACGTATGAAGCTGGTGGGACTGGCAGCATTGTTATTATTTCCCTACCAACCCACAGCCGACAGACACACACACACACACACACACACACACACACACACACACACACACACACACACACACACACACACCAACAACAACAGTGACACTTACAACGTCGCCTGCCGCATCCCCAACCACGCTCATCGAAGATGGTTAAGGGGGGTGAAATGGTGGAGCGGGTTAGGCTGGATGAGAAAGGGGGTGTCAGAGTGAGGCGAGCCGGTGTGCGAGCGCGAGAAGAGTGGGAGAGAAGCGCCACTTGATATATTCGTAATGTTCCTTAATATTTTCATTTTGATGTAATTTGTGGCCCCGGTTTTTTAAATATCCGCTCTGTAATAATGTTTAATTTCAAGGGTCAGTCTGCCAAGGAGTATATTAAAGCTGATAAAACTCATTTTCCACAGGCCCAATATCGCGCCCAGATCAGGTTAGGAGGCCAGCCTCCCTGAATATTTCATCTTTTATCATGCCGATAATGGGAAGATGACAGAGGCGCATTATTACAATGAGAGAATTGCTCATTTTCCTGACGGGGAGGGCTGCCTGGCTGCTTGGCGGCCTGCTTCCCTGACTGCCTGCATAAATGACTGGCTGGGGCTGCCGAAAGCCGAGGGCTCCACAGAGTGTTTGTCGCAATAAAATAAATTCTTCCCTGGGAGAGGAGAGGTGACGAGTGGCGAGGAGGAGAGGAGGCGCATGGAGGGGATGGAGGTAGAGAGAATGAGAGAGAGGTAGGAAAGAAAGTGAGAGAGAGAAAAGCAACTTTCTTCAACCACCTCACTTATTTGATTGCGATGAATAATAAATGTGTGGGCTTGCAGTTGGGGGGGTGAACAATGGAGCAATTGCACTGTGTGTGTGTGTGTGTGTGTGTGTGTGTGTGTGTGTGTGTGTGTGTGTGTGTGTGTGTGTGTGTGTGTGTGTGTGCGTGGTGATGTAGTGATGTGGCAGGGTAGGGGGCTAGGTGATAATCACAGATTTGAAGAGGGTCCCCATTCCGAATTAACCCATTTAATTGAGCCATTAGGAAAGAACAAAGCTGGGGCTATGAGGCGAGACGGGGGTACAGCGTGGGGGGGGGGTTCGAGCCCATCATCAGCCTTAGGAAAGTAACCTGCCCCGCACGCAAATGACTAACTGGACCGTCTCTGGCGCCAGAGCAGCTTAATAAATGGACCCAATCAAGGCTGTTCTGGGGACCACCTGTGTCCCGTACAGGTCAGAACCATTAGACCCACATTAGAGGGCCATGATAGACGCAGGCGCCACTCCAGCCACCCCAATAATGAGGATAATAAGAGTACCATAATGGCATATTTATGGGCTGGCTAGGAAAAGAAGAGACTGGCTGCAGAGTTTGGGGTTTATTGAGAATGGCAGGAAAGGAACGGGGAGAACTCTGAATCAGAGACAGGTGACTGTATGAGACTGTGTTGCTTAAAGCGATGTGCAATATCACAGGCTGCAATTTCAATTACCAACGTGATTACAGGACTTAATCCTACCTTAAAAAAAAGCCTGTAATAAAAGAAGCAGCAAACGAGTAAACCAGGAGTGATCAGAATAAAATTACTCACAAGACACCTAGTTATGATACATTTCCATTTCCACTGGCTGCACTGTGTAAAAGATCTGTCACACACCAGGTGGGCCCATCTTGGCATTTAATATGTTAATCTGTAATCTTCCTCTTCATTCAACTATTTTACTACGGGCACCGCATAGAAGAAATGTTCTCCCTTTCTCTATTTCTCTCCAGTACTCTAATTTTGACACTTCTCACTGCCTATGGGCACTGGTTGAATGCTGGGAACTACGGATGGGAATGTTGAACCAATTAGTCATTTAAACATCCTGGTAGACCAAAAACAAAACTACTTTTGTCTTTCGTCTTTGGTAATGGTAACCATAGGATACCAAACCATAATGGTTTTAAAAAGCCATTATCAATTGAGCTACATCTCCAACTTAACAAATATCTGTGTGTGTGTGTGTGTGTGTGTGTGTGTGTGTGTGTGTGTGTGTGTGTGTGTGTGTGTGTGTGTGTGTGTCAGCTAACAAACAAAGTTTATTTTCTCCCTCTTGGTTGCCCCAGCATGACTCAGCTCTTAAGAAGCATTGGAATCAAACCTTTAAGCTTTTTGCAAGCAAAACAGTTAAAGTTACATGAATAAACCTTTAAATAGAGTGAGAACATTATATTTTGAAATTCCTATATTGAGAAACTCTCTTCCTCTCTCTCTCTCTCTCTCTCTCTCTCTTTCTCTTTCTCAAACACACACACACACACACACATCGAGGGACGTAGATCCTCGCCACTGTGTCTCAGTCCAAAAGTCAAAATGTATTGGAAAAAAAATCTTAGATGTAATCATTTCCAAATCTCACAACATGTTTGTATTGAATAAAGTATTCTGCTTCAATCATTATTTGTTTGCATTTAGACCGTCAAAAACAACTTTTGGTCGCTGTGTCTCCCGCTTGCCACAGCCTGAATTAACAGGGCTGTCTAGCACTCTACCATAAATTACATTTATAGAACCACAATAACACAAAATCCTATCTTTTTAGGGTGAAAGGTGATGGCAAACTGGTTTGTTATTAAGGATTTAAAATTCACTCATGCTGATTAATGAGACTCAGCAGACGAACATGCCGCTCCACTAAACATCTCTAAGTAGTCGATCAGATTCCCAAAAATTCATTTTTTTTATAACATTTTAATTCTAACAGTTAGTTTAAATTGCAAAAATATCAGTGACGGTATTAACATTCGTCGATCACCCCTTCAATCGGCAATATACTATCCCATCGCCTTTTGGCACAGGTCTACTCCCAAGTGTCTTTGCAGTTCATATTTACGGCTCGCAAAGAGCCACAAGCTCAGGTGTGCTTCCATTAGCATCGTTAGGTCTCATCATCATCTCCATTATTGTGAGAGACAGTGCTACTTTGTCGCTGTTCTGTTCCGAAGAGATCCTGCCACCATCACCGGGTATCATCCTCCTGCAGCACGCACAGCTGCATCGATGCAGAGGCGTTCGCCACCTTTTGTGGTTTTCCATTGACTTTTTATGCATTTGCCCCGTTCAAGTCCAAATGCACTACGTGGTGTGTGAGAAAGCGTGTCTGCTGTTCTTAGAGGACTGCTACGGGAGATTTAAGTTTGTTCTGCCTTTTTTCCCCACAATGTTCCGTGTTACAAAGGGCACTGGCAAGTGTGGGAAAGGTGACATGCACTTCAGAGCAATGAATTATGATATGTTGAATTGAAGTTAGTGGACTCTGTATGATGATGACGTGCTGGCAAATGAATGGTTTCTCGTAGCAGCACAGAGTTCAAAAGATGGAACAGGGGGGGGGGGGGCAGTTTGGGCAAAATAATCTCTTCGCAAGTTTAACAGCTTGTCACTGATGTCAAACCAGTGTCTTAGCTATTGTGGAAAAGCCTTCAAAGAATGGGCAACCTATCCCCAACCCCACCCACCCATCCTTTGCCACCCTCCCAAAAAAGGTGCCAGACACTTTGGTGCATCCCTGTGGAGAGGAAGTGGAAGCGGTGAGTACCCGAAAGGGCAACGGAGGTCACCGCTGACCAGCGTGACTGCCAATGACCCCAGGGAAGGGTGGGATGGAGTCAATGTGTCTGGACCCACACCCCAATCATAAAAAAAAATAAGAAAATAAAAATCTGTCACCGTGTCGGGAGGGGTGAGTGGGAGGTGGCGGGGGTTAGGGGGGAGTGGGTGATGGTGGGTACCAGACTGGGGCACCTCGGGGGACTTTTGGGGAGGAAGAGCCATGCACCATGTCTCCTGCTACCAACCGTAGTTCCCTCATTTGATTGTGAAGCCATGAATAATGCATAGCGGATGGGACTGAAGGAGGGGGAAGGATGGAGGGGTGGATAGGGGGGGCTTCAACCTTAAAGGGGCCCTGCCACAGTGGGAGTCATTACCGATGAACAACCACACTGATGAGCCACGAAGAGAGAGAGAGAGGGATGGGAGGAAGAGGGAGAGAGATGTGAAATGAGTAGAGGAGAAAAACAAACAAGATATAAAAAAAGAAAGAAGGATGCCCATGAAACCAGGCTTCTCAAACATTTCAAGCATGCCGCTTATTGAGTGTTTTTCCCTCCTCTGTTTTCATCACTCTGTAGATGTTTTGCTGTTGTTTTCATCTGTTCATTCATCTATTCATAATTCAAATCGGGGGAAATACTCAACATCTTTTTTTCCCCCGTTTGTTTGTATTTGTTGCCTAGCTTTTTTGTAATAAGTTTTATGTAGAGTAAATGTACAGTAGTAAAAACTTGAAATACTGTGGTGCCAACTGCAGTCTAATGCAAAGCACCCACTATACAACAGAGATATTAACGATTGCTTAAAAAGCTTTAAGAATATGATCAATTATTTGATCAAGAATGCATCTGGGCAACCTATCCATGTAGCTGTTTAAAAATGCCTGAATTGATGCCCAATTCCCATCCAGCTTGATTAACTATTCCATTGTGTGGCATGAAGAACTGTGATCATTGTGGTTTTCTGTCAGACAGGAATGGCAAGGTATGACTGTGATGTCTTTATGATGACATGTTGGAGCTTTGAGGTTCACTCAAACTGCAACGATTGTCTTTCACCGGCAGCTCCAAACCAAACCAGTTCACTGTGGCTGCTTCTTCTTTCACTTTTCTTTTTCTTTTGCCAGATTCTCCCAACGAGGATGTACAGTGTTCTTACTGTGTAGCTGACTAACTTTGTGTATGTGTGAACTGTTCCAGTGTTGAGACAGACACTACAGGTTATGTAAGTAGACATCCACCAAATGTTACCGAGCGGCATTTTGGCCTGACAGAAATAGTATGACAGGAAGAAGAAACGTCACATGACTATAGTGACTGGGCATAATAGAGCCAGAAATAATCAATTAAAATATGCCTTAATCGACTCAGATACCAATTGTACAATATGGTTTGTCAACAGTGAGGGCATATTTTAGTGATAAACAGGACATGGTTACTAAGGGATGAGATAATAATCGACAGAAAAAATTATCAGTAACAATTATTGATAAGCAATTAGTCCTCAAAGTCTTAAAATAAAAGATCCATCTTCTCCAATGTCAGACTTTTTGCTTTTTTCCATTTTTTATCATTGTAAATTCTCTGAAAACTTGTGCTGGCCTATTAAAAAATTAATAAATAAAAAAAATACATTCATTGGTAATGAACATAAGTATTAGTTGCAGCCCTATAATATTTCTGAACATAATTAATCATTTGAACTAAATACACGTTGCACAAACATTCCACACTGACTCACACCAACAACAAAAACAAAGAGGCTCAAACAAATCCATAGAAACACAATTTATTTCCGCATATGCAAGCTGCTGGAGCAGGAGGTGGGTGGGAGAGGGAAATGAGCAGAAGCATCCAGCAGTATTGCTGCTGCTAGCAATGTGTGCCTGTGTGTGTGTCTGTGCAGGTGTGTATGTTATCCTGTGTGTATGTGTGTGTGTGTGCGTGCGTGTGTGTGTGCTTGAGAGCCATTCCTGCGGCAGCAGCTAAGGCGCTGTAGCAGGACTAGGTGTTATCACTCATTCTGATTCCGTATTACAGCATGACGGATGGGCCCCCGCGGGCCGGTGAGCGTCGCCGCGCGCTTATTACCGCAGCTCTTAAGTGGGAGTTGATTTAGCTTAAATAGGTTGTTTCATAAGGAGAAGACACCAGCGCTGTCACCACTGCTCTGCTCCTCGCTACAGCAAACTGCCACTCTAATTGAATAATGCCTCCTCTACATACCTATTAGGGTGCTTAGGTACATAGTGTGCCCCAATAATTGCTTATACAACCTGGCTAATTTGGCCTTCACCCCATGCACACACACACACACACACACACACACACACGCACACACACACACACACACACACACACACACACACACACACACACACACACACACACACACACACACACACACACACACACACCTCCTGATATTCATGTTGCTATTATAATCCCCAGTATGTGTGTGCTCTATGTGGGTGAGTATTTCACAGTATTGACTGGTTGAACGTCGTCACTTTTGCTCCGGTGTATTAGTAAAAACAAAACAAATAGGCCTATATTTGAGTCATAAATTCCGGATTTGATACCGCATATCTAATTCGATATTCCTTCAACCTGAATCCATCTGGATCCCGAACGCTATAAAAGTGCAAATAGACCGACACTATAAAGGATTAGTGTTTCATTACCATATCACAGTGAAATATTTGAGCATGCATGTTCCAATAATACAAGCGCCATGGTGTTTTAGCGTGGAGGTGGTTACGATGGGAGGAGGTTCGGATAAAGGCATTTTCGATTAACGAAACGTTGATCCGTTTCCCTGTCTCTGTTGGCTTTAAGAGATTATTGCTGATGCAACAGTGCGGTGGCATGTGAATTGTGCGCCACTGTGGAGTGGAACCTGTGCCAACTCTCTGTAAGTGAACAAGGGGCCATGGATCCTTGCCAGCAACAACATACTCCCGGGGAAGCCGAAGTTGGCCGTCAATCATGATCCTTTAAATGGAAACGCACCAATATCTCACTAGCTACCCGACCACTTCACTCGGTTTGTCAGACAGACGCACGGATATTCATACACATGCAAACGCACAGACACAGAGGGGCACTAAAAGTGAAGAAAAAAAAACAAAAGGGGGGGTACATGCAGGTGGAGGTTTGATCAGCTCTCAGGATGTCTAGATTAAAGCTCCTGAGCAGCCGCACTAAATCTAACTGGGAATTCAAGACCTCATGAACAGCATGGGAATTTCAGCAGGTCAGCCTCAGGTCAGAAATGATCGGGTTAGAATATCGTTTTTCTCACTGGACAGAATTCTAAATATATGAAGTTGGTATCTGCTAAACATGCTGTACAAGCTCTTAAAAAAACATGTCTGTGAGTCTCAGTGATCTGATTCAAATTAACATAAATTCAGAGTTAAATGTGCATTGCATCTATATATATATATTTAGGTATAAATAGTGTATCCTTTTCTGGTTATATTGGTCATGTTTCAGACCAAAACCTTTTACCAGCAAAAGGACTTTTATTCAAAAGTACCATTCCAACGAGTGACTAACTCCTCTGCTAGAAGTAGCAACGGCCAAACATTAATCAACAAGTATGAGAAAAGGAATGTCTCTGTTCTTTGTCTCATATGCACCGAAATATGATACGAAAAAACAACTGCGTCATTGCCCTTTTCTTGCAATCTTTAGGCCCATTAAGATGTTATGCTGTAAAGATGGATTTAGTCTGAGCTAGGTTTTAGTTATATACTTTCAACGCCTAACTCCACATTCCTGTTGCAGTAGTTTTAATTGTGTAGGGGCCAAATGCACCTTATCTACAGTATGTTGTAAAATAATAAAGAAACATTAAGAAAACATAAAATGACAAAAGTACTGAATGTCAACTAAAAATGCGTTGCTTGAATTTGAGAATAGAGTTAATGTTACCTATAATTAAAATGGTAAATAGGAATAATTACAAATCCAGATTCATAAATCTTATATGCTCCAATAGTGACACACACAAAGCAACATGCATGCACACAATGAACACACCCCGACACCTCCCCACATGGACACGGACAAATTTCATCACACAAACACACTACCATATGTACACATTCACACACACACACACACACACACACACACACACACACACACACACACACACACACACACATTTACAGAGTACACATTTGTACAGCCTATGTGCACACGTGCCCACACATGCACAGCCCTGTGGGTGCTTGGGTGTGCCACCCCGCTCTCTTTCCCATGCGTGCTTGCTGTGCCCTCTGGTTGGCGGTGATTGATGACGGCCATGCCGAGGCAGATCATTTGGGTGGCCCCATCTACACAGGACGTAAATCAAATCAGCTCTGCTAATGATTCTCAGACGCTCATCTGGCAGCCGCGGCCAGAACCCTACCGGGTCTTGCACGGAGGGACAAAAGAAACATCAATAAGTCCCGGAATGATTTTATTTGACCATCGGTTCCAGGGATTGATGTCCATTTTCTTAAAGATTTCTAGGTGAAAGAGATGCACCTCTGTCTGAAAAAAAAAAAAAAAAAAGAAAAAATCAAGATCTCATCATCTGTGCCGCATCACAAGTGTGAAATTGATGCATGTGTGGGCATGTGTGTGTGTGTGAAGCTCTATGCATATGCATCTATTTAGATGTGATGCAAGGTGGTGTAATGTAGCTGAATAGGTAAAAGATTGCTTCATTGGAATATCTAAGATCAGCTCTGCCAGTTAGAGAATCTAAAAAAAAACCTATAAAAAAAAGCAAACAGGTAGCGGTGGTTGAAGAGAACGGAAACTCCAGAATTGAAATCCACCCACCAGACGTGTCTGTGGGTCCACTCCTGTTGCTGGCTGTGATGTGATGGATAACACTGGCAGGTGAGACGACCTCAGCCCTCGGGCCTCCGCGGGTGACCCATTACAACTTTTCATTAAAACGTCTGTCCGGTGTACAGCCTTGATTTGCCCATAATTTATGATGCCATTACAAGCTAATTAGTGCCAGGATCCCTCTGCCCTGCTCGGCATGCCAGGCCCTTGGCAGTTAGGGGAGGGCACACGCTGCCGGCTTTGGCTGAACAAGTACTAGCAAAGGCTACTCTCACCAGTCTGGGCTCCATTTTCCTTTTAAACTGTGGTTGTAAAGGTCGGTAAATACAGAAGACTGCCACGTCAGAAACATTATACAAGTAGCAGTCGGAGTATCTACTGGTACTGTTACACTGCGAACTAAATTATGATTGGTGCATAAATGTTTTTCCAGTATAAAAATACAATATGTCAACACAGCCACAATTTAAGAGATTATTTCATGATTGTGTATCGAAAGCAGCAATCCGTTTAAAATTATTTTAATGTCATTCTCTGCTGCTTGCACATCCCAGTGATCACTTCGCAAGCAAAGGTTCAAGAATGATTTATACCTCATGTTTTCTGTTGATACGTTTTGAGTTTCATTCTAAACAAGCCACTGCTGTTGCAGGTGTACATTTGCCAGAGGCCTCAACGTGTGGATCTCAAAAGCTTTTTTCAGCCAGTTGCAGGTTGAATCACTGTTAATCAGTGGCTGTGAGAGCAACAAAGTATGTGTGATTAATAACCTTCCTTTAAAAAACATATTTAAAGATGGATTCCTTTATCTTTACAGTTATCTGACCCCAGCAGAGGCCTTGTAATTCTAAATGTGCACCATCTGCATACAGAGCAAATGTTTAACAGTAGCCTAGCAGAGCAGAGAGTGACTGTCCTCAGCAGCTTGTCTATAAGATTGGAGGGGAGGGGGGTCTCATCAAAGCCAGTGCACCCATGCATGAAAGTCAATCCACTGCTTGTGTGTGTTTTATTTATTCATTAGTGACACGCGGCTTGAAAAGGAAGAAGAAAAAAAGACAAGAAAGTTCCATTCAAATAGGCATGGCATCCCTGGAGCGGCATTGTACGAAAGAGAGAAACAAGAGGGGAGAGATAAAGTGTGTGTGTGTGTGTGTGTGTGTGTGTGTGTGTGTGTGTGTGTGTGTGTGTGTGTGTGTGTGTGTGTGTGTGTGTGTGTGTGTGTGTGTGTGAAAACAGGGTGCTGGAGGAAAGGGAGATGAGGGAAGAGTGGGATGACTTCTTTTAATTTGGGGAACCCCTCGGGGGAAATCGAGCCTGTGAACACACAATTACGACAGTCATCAGTGAAGCGCGCACGTGAGGAAGTCGGGCATTGAGCGTAAAAAGGAAAATAACAGGATGGAGAAGGAGGGAATGATATGAAACATTATTATCTCAAGTCTCGGCTGTCCCTCCCCCACTGATAATCATCCACATACACATTCACAAATCTTCATGTGCTTCATTTCGGAAATGATGAATGTAACTAATACACAGATAATCTATTACAAATAACTGTTTTGGGGGAAGGGCAAGACCATCATCATTGGCCAATTATCATCTTATTGTGGGTGTTAAGTGGCCTCATATTAGGGTCAGCGCCCCTCATTTCAAGGGAGAGAATAATTGTTAACCTCTGTAATAGCGATACACAGAAACGCTTTAACACACCCCGGGGGTTTCTCTCACACCTCGCACACCCAAAATGTGTTAACGCATTGGCCAGAAGTTCAAACGGCTTTCTACACACACACAAAAAAAGCTGCACTTTCAACCTGCCGCAGAGTTTCAGGTCGATACTACCTTTAATTTATCCAACAGATCGTGTGACCAGAAAAGTCCCATATCCATCAAGCCGGCAGTGATATGTATGTTAAATCATATTTTGTTGTGTACGTACAAATCACAGCTCATGTTGTGCCAGTTGTTTTTAGCCGTATAAGGTCATTAAAGTCTCGACCATCTCAGATTTTTGGTCAGTGATATTCAGTGACAGCTATTTCAAGCTTTTCCACCACGGTTTACTGGCACGTCAGTCAATTCCTCTGAGAAAGACTTTTTTGGGACAAACTATATGTGGGTTTTGAAGAACCCCATGTATGTCACTGTATGTGTAATGATTAGTCAGTCAACACAAATCTTCGTCAAAACAGAAGTTTGATAGTTTCATAGTTCATAATTATTTATTGAGAAGAAATGTTGAACAGGCTCTGGGCACAGCTTCTCTAATGTGAGGATTTTTGTTTCATACATTAAAATGTAATATCTACAGGTTGCACAGTGTTGGTCGGACAAAACAAAATTTGATTTTATTAACCAAATGATAAATTGACATAGAAAAAAAGTCCATGGATTAATCTATAAGAAAAATAATTATTAGTGGCCAGCCAATTTCGTCATGAAACTGGACTTGTGTTTCTACCGACTCTGTCCACCTCTTACTATATTTTCCTCTCTAAAATTGCAATAAAACCCTTTCATGAAAGAAAATTGAGTTTTACTTTTACTCTCACAAACATTTGAGATCTACTAGAGATTTAAATGCTCATCAAATTGTACCAATGTGAGCTGCATCGACAAAATGTAAGAATAGAGTTGATGTCGGGCAGATTTATTGATATTGTAATTGACTAAATGGCTACCAAAGAGGAAATTACATTCATTCCCCCCAACAAAAAGTTGCATTCATCCTTTAATCTGACAAAATGCAGAGAGACATATTGTCGATAACAAAAGGAGATCAAATCAACTCTTTGGATTGGGAATTCAATATTGCTGAACACATGACTAAGGTAAAATTCTGATTGGACTAAACCAGAATGTTATTAAAACAATCACATCTTTGAGTCAAGGCAAGTCCAATAAACTTGCAGGAAGTCTGAGATTTTGCAACATCTTTAAAAGTAGATTCCCTTTCAAGAAAATCCTCTGAGGACATATCCAGCGCCTCACTTCCCCTCAGCAGTCCACATGAGGAGACAACAGACTTGGTAAAGTGTGTTTTTCAATAACTTTTTCTTTTGAGTCAGGTACAACCAAATCCATTTAGCTTGTAGATAACAGTCAATCTTATATGAATGACTCTCCTAAGTCAACCTGGGGTATATCATTTTTAGATATCGCTTTTTGCAAATAACTTTCAATTCCTTTCCGGCCTAAATCAAGTTTTTCAGGAAATTCTCTTTGTGGTATATTGCATCTGGCTGAGTGGCCTTTATTGTGCTGGCTCTCAGGTGGGCTGTTATATGGGAAGACCGGACCCTGGGGTCCTGTGTCGCCTCTGGCTTATATTGCGACAGACACCAAAGTGACGATCTCCCCCAATAGCCTGACTCCCTCACTCAGCGAATCCTCTAAGTGAGTTACCTGTCTAGGAGGGTGGCTTAGATAGAATGAAACACTCACTTGTCACTTTTATTAACCCTCTTATTTCCCCTTTTTTCCCCCAACACTCCCCCCTCAACCCCACAACCTCCTACTATCGCTCTAACCCTCTCTTCCCACCCAACAAAATCCCCATCTTTCTTTTCTTTTCTCCCCTACATTAAACCGCAATTCCCCCTATCACACCCCCTGAAGCCAAAATCATCTCTGTTTTGCATAATGCTCCATTTAAACTGATAGCGGTGACATGAGCGGGAGGGCACTCGGAGAGAGATGGAGAGAATGGGGAAGTGATGAAGCTTTGTCCTCTCTTTCTAACTCACCCTCACTCTCTACCTCTCTGCCTTCGCAGCTGGCTGTGACCTCTGGTGGCAGTTATTATCCACAAGGTCGCAGTCGGTCCCTTGTCCCATGAGCAGGACACAACCCCTTCTTAATGTAGTCTCCCAGGCCTGCTCCTGTGAAGCCATATACTCACTACAGCACCCCTGCTCTCCAACACACACACACACACACACACACACACACACACACACACACACACACACACACACACACACACACACACACATCCTGCCCAACCAATCGAGGAAGCTTTCCTCTCTTCTACCGGCCTTGTGCTAGTCGAGTGTGCTTCCTGCAGGCAGGAGGAGATGTGATGTAAGGCGCTGGGTCTATTACGTCGTCAGTATAATACTTGGCATGAGACATTTGTTTAACCTTTTTCTTACACTTTGGGGTTATGTCAACAGAATATAATAAATTAATCAGCATGGAGAATTGATTTACCTATTTTGATAATACGGTATATGTATTATTTGAGTAGCCTAATTTATCGAGCAAAAATTCCAAAACGTTTTTTGATCTCGGCTTCTTGAAGATGTTGCTGCTTTTTTAAGTTTTCTATAACTGAACAATGAATACTTTTGGAGTTTTGATTTATTTGGACAAAACAAGTTAAATTAAGACATCAACTCTGGGAATTTGTGATGGTCATTCAAAATAAAAGATCTTAATCAGTTAAACTAAAAGATTTACAGATGAATTGACGATGAAATTAATCATGAGATCGTCCTAATTCTATGCTAAAATGCTATGACCCGTTGAAATTCAATTAGATAACATATAAAAAATGTTTTACACAGCTCTTGAGGCTGCTTTGGCTCACGTACTAATACGTACTTAAATCTACTTAAGTACTTAATAATAATGAATTGAAAGTATTTGTAGTACTTGGAGTTCTTTCAACATGGGGGTGTCCAACAATTCTGAGAGGACAAATGATGACTAGTAGGATAAGAAAAGAAGAAATACTACTTCTGCTGTGCAGCTTTTTATAATATTCGTTTCTTTTTTTCTGAAATACGGGATGGTTTTATCTTTTCAGGCATCACATTTTTTGGTTAAACCGCTCTCAACACATTGACCCGTACCTCCTGAAACGAGGGGTCACATGTATTCCTTTGTTTTTATGGGTTTAAAAGCCCAAAAGTTTGGGAACCACTGTGAAGTAAGTAAAGACAAGCTGTTTTTTACTTTTCGAATAGACATACATC
Organism: Taurulus bubalis; assembly: GCF_910589615.1. Taxonomy (NCBI): domain Eukaryota; kingdom Metazoa; phylum Chordata; class Actinopteri; order Perciformes; family Cottidae; genus Taurulus; species Taurulus bubalis. Next base: position 13,899,715 of record NC_136600.1, on the reverse strand, counting down.
AAATATTTTATTAAAGTGTAATATTTTTGCTGGTAGCACCTGCACATACTGTCATCTTTTTACTGGGATGATTTGTTCGGAACTGACTGCCTATTATTTCCTATTATTAATTATGTAAGTTTCTCTGGATGAGAACATCTGACAGATGTAATAAATGTAAATATAAATATTAGCAATATATGGATGGACACACTTTTTTATCAGGTTGCAGCATTTTGTAAATCTAAAAGACAAAAAAAATCCCTGTTGATCCAAAAAAAACTCATCCTAGCTATCAACATCCATTCGTTGATTTATATATCAGACATTACCAAAAAATAGAGCCAACCACCCCAAAAAAGAGACTTTTAGAAGATTTCAGAGAGAAAACAATGACAGAAACAAGCTCTGTCGACATCTCTATCCATCTTTCCTCATGTGACACATTCTTAAATATTCCAATCGAGAAGTGGGCAGAGACGCAACACAACCTCATGAATTCAAATGGGCGATGCCCGGAATGCCAATGGTTTCAGTCTTCCCTGCTGCTACCAATTTATATTTTCCATATGGGTCCTTAAACGGCAAATGGAAGTCAGTCTGTGCCCTTCTATCCCTCCTTGCCTCCCCCCTGGGGACAAAGGCGGTCAAAAGTCAAGGAAATTCTGATTCCTCAGCACAGCACACCAAGGGCACCTAAACACAAACCAAACAAGCTCCCACAATGCCTCACTGTTGGCAAACTTGGGTTCCCTCCCTCAGAGATCTGCTAGTATTCTAAATGGTAATTATCACACACACACACACACACACACACACACACACACACACACACACACACACACACACTCGCAGGCGTGCATACACACTACCTGGACTGTACAGATGAAATGCAAAAGACAAAGACGAGAAAGGGAGGAGTTCAGGGAGAGACAGAAGAGAAAATGAGGTGTAGTAAGAAAAAAGATGGAGGAAGAGCAATTTAAACCAGAAAAAAAAAGAAAATGGATGGGAAAAAGTGGTGGGTATGTAAATGTAGAGTCAGAGAGTTCAGGAGGAGAGAGGAGGCATAATGTGCTGAGCTGACCTGGGGGCCACGGGGCTGAGTGTCCAGGGGCCAGTGGGGGACGGTGGCCAGATCTCAGTGGTTATCATTATGTTGAGGGGGAGGTGTCCTCCGTCCTTCTCTCCATCCCTCCCCCTCTTTTATCTCAGACTCCATTTCTCTCCCAGGGCAAAGGTGAGGTGGCCTGGGGAGCGGCGGCAGGTGAAGGGTAACACAGGGCGAGTACGGGGTCAGCGGCTGTCGTTAGTGGTGCAGCTTGACCTGCTCACCTACAACTTGAAGTTTTACTCCCCAAGTTTTTTTTGGGTTGTTTTTTTTGTTTTTTTCCAACACTTTCTTTTTGTCACCCTCTGCCTCGCTCTCTCACCGCTGCCAGACCAAGCTGGGATAGATGAAACGTCCCCTTCTGAATCCAAATGGGACAAATGTTTCATTGAGGGAACTTCGCTGCGTGAAGTTTGACAAACAGTCTCAAATAGAATAAAAAACACAGAAGTGTTCTTTTCTAAGAAATTCTTATGGAAAGTATGCATTTAATCAAATTAATTTGGAGGGGCAATGTTATGCATGTTTATTTATGCATCTATACATGTCTACAATAAAGAGAATAGGCCTGTACACATGCAGTACAGTCTTATCTGTGGACACAATATATAATGTGGCTTTTCCTTGCTGCAGGAGTTTAGTATCACGGCTGAAATGATTAAAGATAAAACTGTCATTTTGGTGTCATTTTATTACATCTCATCTAGTTTTCTAGTACTAAATGATCCGGGAGATTGTATAATGGTTTAAAAAAAGGGGGGGGCAGAAAAGACTGGAGAAACGAGTTCAAGTGGGAGAAGAGAAGGTAGAAGGACCCTTACACCTTAGATGTAGGAGATCAAAAACACGCCCGTCTAAAACACATGGCACTTTCTACAGATTAGAAATCATCTCAGTTTACAAAAGCCCCGCTCCACACAAAGGTGTTCTTTTCACGGAGACGAGGCCGTGGGCGCAAAGAAGAGCCCCCGGCCTTTTCATTGTCAAGCTCTTTCTTTTCTTTTCTTTGCCGCCAACAACACCGCCCTCTTTATCAGTGCAATTACAGCACAAACAGACTCATCATTGGCCCAACTGTCCTCTCCTATCGCCTCCATTTCCACAAGCAACCTAATTAGTCCTAAAGAGAGAAAAAAGCCGATGAGCAGAGGAGAGTAGAGAGGCAGCGAGAGAAAAGACCAGCTATCATGTCCATTTGTGTGGGTTTGGAACAGCAATTGTATGTGTTTGTGTGTGTCTGTGTATGGGTGTGTTTCTCCCTTTCTTTTTGTTTGTTGTTGTTGTCCTCACTCTTTCTATCTCCTTTTTTTTTCCAGAGAAAGAAAGCCTTCAAAGGAGCGATTGTGCAGAGCGGCTGAAGTGGTCTGTTGGTAAGCGGACACAGCAGAGCAACACAACAAACATGGCTGGCACTAATCAGGGCCCCGGCTAATGTAAACAATGTCATTTTTTGCCCTTAATGAGCCAATTTTCCGCAGATACGAGAGGGCTAACAATTGGAGCAGCGCCTTTGATGTGATTCATCTGAAGGTTTGTTTGTGATCGCTTGGCACTTTTTGTTGGAAGCCCTGCGCCCAGCTGCTTTCATCTACCCCTGAAAAGGGAGAGCAACGGCTCACTTGGGTACAGAGGGAGGGGGCGAATAAAAATAATAATTTTCTTTTCTATCCTTTTTTTTTAAAAGACAACCACCCTCCCCCTTTTATTATAAACTAGTCCTAATCAGCTGACCGGCCCCCTCCTTCTTGTCTCCCTCCCCTTTAGCCCCCCCCTCCCCACACACACACACACACACACACACACACACACACACACACACCCACACACACTTCTGTGGACATGCATACATATACAAGACCGAAGGAGCATCGTTCATGTGGGATGAAAAAAAAAAAAAAACGAGCGTTGTTCGAGCCGGGTGTCTATAGCGATCAAATAGCGAACTCATTAAAAGGCGCCCCGGTGTGCGAGCGGTGGACACTGACAGGGCCTTCATTAACATGGTGCTGACAAAAGGTGAGGCAGACCAAAGAGGCAGCCGGCGGGCCAGGTGTGTGTGCCGCGGCGCCTTTCAAGATGGCACCATAGCCAGAGGCAGGCGGGCTGGCAAGCACACTCCATCAAATGGCATACTGACCAAGAACAAGCTGGTTCTGATGAGAGGGAGAGAAATAAAGAGAGACAGAGTCAAACGGAGATGAAGAGTTTTTCAGTGTTTACTAAATCCTCCAAACTTCCTGTCTGCAGTGTGTTCAAGGCAAGATAATCCTGCAATCCTGCCAAGCAATTGGTCCATTTCATAAAGCAGATCAGAGCGCAAATCTTTCCATGAAGTTCCTGGACCGGGAAAGCGTGTCTTGCGCTGATCATAATAAAGTGAACTCTTCAAAGTTCAGTACAAGGCCACAAGAACATACAAATAACAAAAAAAAACTAAAACAGGAAAGAGAGGGATATTGATGTAATGAAGGTAGTCAAAGGTAGTGACCAAAGGCAATACATCACCCATGTCCAGGCCGGTTCCAATCAATCACCGAAACTGAAGTGAAGTCAACTGCAGGCTAGTCAGCCAGGCCCTATTGCATCCACATATATACATACACAAACACACATACTTCTGCCTGCCTCTCTGGCCATGAGTCAGGGGGCCCTCTGGGGCCAAGCGCACAGACACACACACACACACACACACACACACACACACACACACACACACACACACACACACACACACACATTGCACCTGCTGGGCCCTGCAGTTACCAGCTGTCAAATCCACGTGCTCTGTGCCGTCTGTTTAATGTGTGTGTGTGTGTGTGTGTGTGTGTGTGTGTGTGTGTGTGTGTGTGTGTGTGTGTGTGTGTGTGTGTGTGTGTGTGTGAAGATTAAAGGGTTGCAGCAAAGTTGGGTTGTGGACAGAGAGGAAGAAAGTGATGAAGGACATTTACCTGCATTCAACAAATGTTCTAACAAAAAGGAACTACAAACAGTTGCGTGTTTTTAAATTACAATGAATTAGATTTCCTAAACAATTTATTAACAAACAAAAAAGCAGTGGAGATAAATGGTTTTGACAGTTTGTTTTACACCATCTGAGACATAAAAGGAAAGTTACAAATAGCCAAAATAGCATCAAAATGCCCCTTCCCCAAAATCAGCTCTTCGCATACTGATAAATCATTCAGTCGCTTCATTAATTGGTCAATCTGATCAACACAATATGGTCAACAAAACTGATAATCGATTGATTGTTCAAGTTACTTACTAAGTATGTCAAACACTAGGTGGTTCTACTTCTCAAATGCGAAGATTTGCTGATTTTCTCTTCCTTTAAAATCATTGTAAATTGAAAATCTTTAGATTATTGTGATGTTGATTTTTTCTTTTTTCACCATTTCCAGGCATTTTAGAGACTAAATACTTTGATAATTGATTAGTTAGTTGAAGCCATGCATCAATGTAAGAAAAATCGCCCCAGCTGTGAAACTGCAAATTAAAAAGTGATGCACCCAGTAACAGTGGCGGGAGAAAAGACCATAAATCAGTAAAATGGATAGATTTGGTGGAAAAATACAAGACGCATTACATTGTTTACCTCTAGGGCATGACCTTAATCCTGAGCTCCACCTCTGTAAGGGACAGAGAGATAGGAAACCAAGCTCAGGCAACAATGAATAACATGTCTGTTTGGGGGGGGGGGTGGGGGGAATCAATAATGTGTTGTGATGTGAAACTGATTCCCCACTGGATTTCGCTGTGCTCTGTGCAGGCCTATGCTCTGTGTGGCCCTGAGGTAAATAGTGTACTTTGTTACAGTGTGTAGCAGTAAGCCTTGGAGACCTGTGCAGCGATTAAGCCGTATTGGAGCACATTAGCCCAGGCCATGTCATGGCAGGTTGAAACAAGCCTGGCATGGAAGGGAAAAGGATGAAGACAGCGGGTACACCAGAGGGAAAGAAGAGGAAATATGAGATCAGAAGAGAATGAAATAAAAAAATCAGGACACGAGGGCAGGGACAGAAGAGGAAGGAGTAGAAAGAGATGAAACAAGAAAGAAAGAAAATATGACAGAGAGAAAAAAGTCAGACAGAAAGACGACATTTGTGTGACTGTATCGTCATACAAGACTCCTGCACAGATGCATTCTCATGTCCGGAGTAAGACGAGACGTGTTGCGAAACTGAGACGCTTCCCGGTGTCACCGCTGATGGCAAAGAGAAAGACAGCGGGGATGGCGAGCAAGAGCGACAGAAGGGTGGCGCTATGGATAAAGAGAGGAAAACAGATACAGGACAGGGGTGGAGAGAGTGACAAATTCCCATCTGATGGCTATTTACAGGCTATTCACCCTCACCGCGGAAACCCGATCAACCCCCTTTTCTCATTCCCTCCTCTGTATTTATCCCTCTCCTTTCCTCTGTGGTGAATTTGTCACTTTTGCATAATGGTGCTCCACACCGGCGTGGACTGCTGTGAGATGGCAAGATGAGGCAGTCCAAGATGTGATGGAGAAAGTAGTGCCGGTAATGGAAGAGAGGAGAGGACAGGGCGATTCCTTCCTTAATCGCTGAGAGGGGGGGGGGGGGGGTCTCTGACCATCTTCCTAAACCCCCCTCTCTTGTTCTGTCCCCCTTTGCCCCCGTCACCCACCTCTCCCCTCCAACCTTCCCTCTTGTACACCACCCCCTCCTCTCTTTCACTCTCTACTCTCTCCCCTCTGCCCAACCCTCCACCCCCCCTCCTTCTCTCTCCAGGAGGCAGTTGTCAATCAAGCGCGTCTCCCACAATCCCTCTGGAGCTCATTGTGCCCGCGGTCGCTGGCGGAGGCAGGCGTTGTGAGGCGGCAGTGAGCCGCAGATGGAGGGAGCGCTGTCAATCATTGTCACTAATTATTAATTTCTGTCACTCAGGCCCCCGTGGCAGCCACGGAGCGGGGGCCTCTCACTCGCTGTCGCTCGCCTCCTCCTCCTCCTTCTCCATCCGCCTCCTCCTCCTCTTCGCTCATTCAGCAAGTCGGTCTGCATCTCCGTCCCTCCCGTGTTCCGTCCCTTTCTACCTCCCTTGTCCCTCGTTAAAGCCTCTGCCTCTCTTTCGCCTTTGCCACTTTCGTTCGGGTCGCCTGTTGTTTCCATTTCAACTTCCTCCCTCTCTCACCCTGCCGTCCGCTCTCTCTCTCTACTCCCCCCCTCTGCTCTTTCTCTCTCTCTCTCAACACTCCCAGGGTGAGTTGATTTGGTATGCCACCCCGGCCACAAAAAGTTCAACACTTCATTATGTGATGCACGTGCACTAAGAACTGCCCCCTCTCCCCTCCCATCACCAGGTCAGTCCCCTTGACTCTCTGCTCCTTGCTCCTTTTTAATTGTATTCTGCCCTCCACCCCTCTCATTTTCACTATCTGACCCTTCTTCACGTCAAAGTCCTCTAATTCCTCAAGAATCACAAAAAGACATTAAAAAGATCTGCTTGTCTTTTTTCTTCTTTTTTTTTCTTTCTTTTTAAAGCTCAGAATAAGCAGGTCTATGCTGAGGTTCTTATTTGATTTGGTGAACTTGGTGTTTTCAATTTGCACACCGGCGCTTTCGCCTGTGATGTCACTGTGATGGCGGCTAATGAGGGAGGCCTGACCCGCATGTAGTTGCGACTGAGAACGGGGCTAGTCCACTCTGCTAAGGGTTCTGATCCACCCTCACCCTCACCTCATTACCAAAGGTGGTGGGCTGGGAGGAAAAGAAGGGAAAGAGATAAAGAGAGAGAGAGAGAGAGAGAGAGAGAGAGAGAGAGAGTTGGTGATTAGGAGTTAGGGTGCAAACACACACACATTCATATTCAAGAAAACACACTGCGTACACACAGGCCCATATCTAAATATTGCCATGCTCTATGTACGCTAGCATAAATGTATGCACTGACTCACAAAGTGCTATACACACACCATGACATCATTATACACACACTCCGGTGACTTCAACCTAATCGCACACCTCTTTCACCGTACTGCATTTCTAGAATAAATATATAGATTACTCATATTATATGCCCACACAAGCATTTTCATTCAAACACATGTGTATACGTAAACACAGACATAAAGTGTCTCTCCACCTCTTATCACATACCTGCTGATTAACACACACGCAATAGGAAACATGCATTAAATCTAACAAGCAGACAAACAACGATATCAGGAGTACTCGCTCTCTATAACACCCACTGTATACATCTTCTCTGCTGCCTCCTCCAGGATTACGATTCGCGAGTCGCGACAGACCTGTGCTGCTCTAATGAGCGGCCGAGGAAGTGGCCAGCTGGACACCACTGATCTTTTACCTCCCTTCTCCCTCTTTCCCTCCATCTATATCTCTCTCTAGCCACCCACCCACACACAATCACACACGCACACATACAATCCCTCTGCCCCCTAAAAAAAACCTGCATGCCCCACAGGCCTGCTCTGCATACAGCCATTAGCACCCCTCTACCCCTAACCTTCTGTCTCTCTGCACCCACCACCTCCTCCCACCTCCCTGTCTGCCTCTTTCCTTCAGTCTCCTCTCCTTCCTGTCGCTCTCTTTTCCTCGGCACCTGTCACTTTTCCTTTCACTTTTCCCTGTCTTCCCATCTCTTGTTTGTTTTTTTCGCTCTCTTTCTCCATCTCCTCTTTCTCATCTCCTCTTACCTGTCACTGTCTTTCTCATCCCATCTGATTGTCTCTTTACTCCCTTCATCTATCCATGTCCCTCTCTCTCTCTCCCCCCCTCTCTCTCTGTCACCAACCTCTCCCTTCCTCAATATGTGTGTGTGTGTGTGTGTGTGTGTGTGTGTGTGTGTGTGTGTGTGTGTGTGTGTGTGTGTGTGTGTGTGTGTGTGTGTGTGTGTGTCAGCATTCAGCACCTCAGTGGAGACAGGGTTTATTGGGGTAATGCATTTATCACTGCTGCAAGCCAGGGCCTCACCTCCTTCTTTGAGCCAGTGAGTAATGAAAATAGGATCAGTTCTGACAACACTCTGCAACAAACACAAAGACTCACACAAATGCACTCCTGCGCACACAAAACACAAAATGCACCAATGCAACCCAAACCCCCCAAAATAACCAGACCCAAGTGATTGTTATGAGCACACACAGTACCTCTTTCACATGACGCTGCTATTTCTAATGAGATGGACTTTTTGTTTAACTTAAATTCCAATAAAGAGTCAATTTAATACTTAGATGTAAAATGAGTTGCATTATCTTTCTCTCTACCAAGAAGTGTTTTGTTATTTACTTTGGAGGAAAGAACAAAACACTATAATATGGAAGCTGAAGACCGATGGAATTTTTCCAATCGGGGTTAAAAGATGATTAACATTTCAACATATTTAAAGTGACGTCATCATCAACTAAGAACCAAATCAAGGTGAGTTAAAAAAAAAGTAGAAATCTGACTTCTCAAAAACAACATGGACCGCAATAGGCTCCAACTTATGTCTAAATAAAATGACTATAGGTATGTCTATCCACATATTTGATTGCATTGATGCAGAATTTCTGAAAATCCAAACACAATCAAAGATCTTTGCAAAATGGTAAGAAATTGCTTTCAAGCTCAAAATTTATGAAAATAATTAACACTTTCAATAGAAAATCCCAAAACTTTGAAAGGATGTAGGGACCATTTTTGGACTTCCTGCTAAATATTCCCAATGTGGGTATTTCAACTCGAGGATCTTGTTAATTAAGTGTAAAGTTGTGACTTAAATATCTCATCAATATCTCATGGTTAAACCTCGATGTCAGCAAAATGTACGTTTGAGATTCAGACACATGTTATAGTAGCAGGGAGAAGTAGTGCATTAGTTTACATGTTATTGCATAATAATATATTCAAACCTTACATTCAAAACACAAGTTAAAACAGTTGAAAACTTTACAAATATTAGAAATTAAACCACTGAGTTGTACATTAATGCCATGATTCTCTCACAAATTAACTACTATTTTACCAGATGTACACAGATCACATTAAACATCCGTAGAAACACTATATAAGCAGGCTTAGAAAACAAAAATATATAATTCATATGATCATTGTAAAATGTTAACCAAATATGACTCAAACTGGGAAACATGATAAAAAATCATGTCTATGCGTATGTGCTTTTAATTGTGCTACACCCCAAATGCATCATTTTGCACCAGGAATCCCTCCTCTGTATATTTTCTATAATTTTGTCAAGTTGGGATAATTATGAATTTTTTATTTATTTTTTCTCGTCGGTGTTGTTGTTGCTTGTGCTGCAAAATAAGCATTACTTAATGACCCCAACCCAAATCCAGATATCCAATTGGCCTCAATAGCCACCGAGCCAAAATATTACACCTCTTTTTTTGTCCGTGAATTACATCTGACTAAATTAATAACTAGAAAATTTCAGCAGGATTGAAAGGCAACATGTCCAACTATTTCAGCCATGGTTTTCTCGGGAGAAAGAAAGCAGGTAAGGATCAAGTGTTAATGGCCAGGGGTGCCTGTCTTATCCCATTTGGTCTGGCAGTGTCGGGAAAGTGGGGGAGGTCTTCACCAGTTTAAAACGATACCATCACCACAGGTATTCCAGCCAGGCTCTGATTGGCCTTGACAGAACAAAACATCGCCGCAGCAAACGACTCAAGCACCTCCCACTACATCAGACTCAAGAGGACAAGGTCAGATCAGCAGCAACATAAAGTTTAATCTGAGAAAACAAACTTCTCTTCAAAGTGCACACTTTAACAGAGTGCATCGTAGCCAAGGAGAGCGTCGCTAATACACCAAGTAGTGCGTGGAGAGCCCAAGTCAAAAGACTGCTGACTAATGTGCCGAAATGGCTGGAAATACTCTGTGGTATTGCAGATGGCAGAGGTATTTGTTATTCATATGGCCCTCAAGGTGCATCCACAAGGCTTGCGTGAAAGTGTGTGGGTCTGTATGTGCATGTGTGGATGTCTGTGTGTGCGGGTGTGTGTGTCTTGTGCTTCATCCACAGTGCTGAGGATGCCATTAATGCTTGCTGCTGATCGCCCTCCCACATTTAAATAACAATAGTGCAGTCAGAGAAAGCATCGGTGTGAATCCAACCCGCAAAACACCCAGGAGCTGCAGGCCCCACTCCTGCTGTGTGTGTGTGTGTGTGTGTGTGTGTGTGTGTGTGTGTGTGTGTGTGTGTGTGTGTGTGTGTGTGTGTGCATGCATACACATACATATGAGTCTGAGAAAAGATAGTTTGAGATACAGGAAGGAGGGCAAGGAAGACAACAAGAGAGAGGAAAGCAGGCTGCAGCAGTGTCTAAAATACACACAGTCACTGAGTTGTGCAGCCAGGTTGTGTGATGAGAAACTGCAGGTCCATGGAGCTGCACCATTAGCATGCACTAGTGGCCCTGGATCCCTCAGTGGTTGAGCTACATGGCCTTTAAATTAAACATGGCACTGGGCCAGAGATGGCCAGAATACTGACTGTCAGGTTTCGGTCTTATTTTTTTATCTCAGAAGTAATAGACATTTCAAGCGTTCTTCTTATTGTTGCTTCATTAAAGTCATTACAGCGGCACTATTACAGGCACAGCAAGTGACAGCAAAGCTTTCGCTCAGCACTTCTGTCATTATAAAAGCATTTGGGCAGCACATCATGAGCATCACCAAGCCAACACACAACATACACACAGTGGGATCCCACAAATGCAATATCACAGACGATGTGATCAAGGAACGGGAATACCACATTGCTTTCAATCTAGGACCCACAGTTATTTTTGCCCTAACTAAACTCTTCAAGCAGCGCCATTTATAATTTCACCACAATAAACAAATCCATGCATCCATTTATCTATTTTTCCAATACCTGCTCATCCTGTGCAGGAGTGGCAAGACACTATTCCAGCTCACGTTGGGTAATGCAGTCTATAAACAACCATTCAGAAGTCTTTCTTCTTTAGATTGTGGGAAGAAACCAGACCACCAATGCAGACACGGGGAGAACTTGCAACTCCATACGAAAAGGCCTCAGCAAGGCAGCAATCAGCCGGTGAAACTGTTGCACCCTTAAAACGAACTGTCCCCAAACACACGTTCTTCTTCGGTTTGCAACTTTTATTACATGCAAATCCACGGTTAAACCCAAGTGCATCTTTTTGTCTTCAGCTTGCATACTGCACAGCTTCCTAACTTCTTTCTTAAAGAGACAGTGCTCTCTTCTAAAGGGACAATACAATACTTTCTTCCCTTCACAGTCAGTATGTCTACAAGTCATTAATGCTCTCAAACATTGGAATAACAACATATGAATTAACTTAAATACACATTTAAAGTTAAGTATTAGAAATGGACACGAATTAAATCAGCAAGACATATGAAATAAAATATGTCAGTGCACTACAAAACTAACATTGAATAGTACTGAATCTGAATTATAATCAATTTCAATATATTCATATAAACCCAGACCTAAAAATACCCCAATATCTAACTAGCGGGTGCACATCCATAAGCACAAATTAAGCATTTACAAAAGGACGTTTTCCACAGCAGACAATTTGACTCGACAAAGTCTGAAACCCACATGTTTTCTAAAGACATTAACAATTTCATCATTCTATTGAAGTGTCCCTGTGCGCCATCACATTGAGCCCAGCAGACAGAGCACTAGGACCCAGCAGCTATAAGCATTACTTATAACTGTGCTTCTCCTGCTGTGACGTGGCACAAACACTCATCGTCCCACACATTAGAATCGTTCGAGATGAGCCAGTTCTGCGCAGAATCGATCGGCGGCGATCGGCGCGCAATGCATGCCGGTTAGATTTGTGTCCGACTTGCTCTGACATCATGCACACATGATCAACGATACTCTCACGAGATCAAGCCGGCCGTCGATTTCAGAGTCAGGTGCCGCAGTAGCTCTCCACGGACTGCGTGGCCCAGTGCATGATGGGAAACGCCTGGCTGTCGCCACATCAGAGAGCTGATTGGCTCTTAGATCTGACATCAAACACCACGTGTTGGAGAAAATCCTTATTTTATGTGTAGTTGTAATACTTAACGCTGGATTGTTGACTATTCGTCTCATGTTTAATCTAAAAACACATCTTGTGTGGTTGTTAATACAAAATCGTATTTATATCACACATATCAAAATGAGTAGAAATGTTTTTCACAGGCAGACATAAAAAAAAAGGATGCAGCTACACATACATTTCTACATAAATGTATATTTACAAACACATGGATGAATCCAAACGTGATCTGTAAACCACAAGTAGACAAAAGTTCGGAACTAACAGGAAGTCATTTTTTCTGTGACTTCCTGTGTATACTTTGAAGGCAGCTGACAACTGTCCGACTTGATTGCAGTTCTTTGTCAACACCTCTTGCTGCGGCCGCCTGCTCTCGTCTGGATTCCAGGCGAGGCGCAGCTCTAACGAACGAGCCTATAGATACGCACTGAAATTGATACACCAACACAACAAAGATTGAAAAAATAAATAAAGTGTAATAAACCTATTTGAAGGTACTCACCAAAATAGATCATGTCGAAGATGAATAGGCCCACCTCTTCTTCAAGTGGCAGTGGTGTTGGTGGGTTTTCTGTCGACCTGAGTGATGGATAACTTTAGCATAAGATAATAATAAAAAGAGTCTCCCGTAACTGTAACTTCTTCAACTAGCTAGTTAACAAGTCGTAACTTTAACTCTGACTTTATCCACTCCCCAACATGTAACTATTATCTAATTAGCGCAAGAATTAGCGCACAAAACAATAGTTTACCGTGCGTGCAGGCGCTGTCCTGTCCTTCCTGAAAGTTAACTGTCCAAAACAAAAAGATTAATAAAGTTGTCTCGGACAACAGTTGAAAATACAAACTCACCGGTGAGTAAAGTGATGTTAGTCGGTTCCGCAGCAACAGTGTGGGAGCGTTCACGTGCATTTCAGCCGTAATGTTAAGTGAAAAGTAGAAGAAGAAAAAAACCGGTGGGATGCAGATCCGTCCAAGTTCAGCGGTGACACTCAATAACGTGACGGTAACAGCTCGTGTCAAAGATGGCGCAGGAGTTGTGTCGCTTGTGCTGATAGTTGAGGGTGTTTCATATCTTCGTTTCTGAAATATTCAAACATTCTCCTCCCGGGGGATTTCCTGTTCATATTCCAAGCCGCATGGGTATCTACCACTGTATTCCTACTTGTCTGTAAAATGTAAAACATTGTAATTCATATTAAAAACAGCACTTAAGCTATATCACTACTAGTTAAATTCGCCTTCAACAAGACAATTAACGAGTCTTAACCACTGACACTGTCAAAACATAATGTAGGCAGAGATGAATTTATTGTATGTGTTTTGTTCATTTAATGCAGTATTAAGCAGAACTGCATTGTAGGCTTACTTCCTGTCAGCTGATTTACTTTATTTTAGTTTTTTTTTTTTGCATTTACAACTGTGAAACTCTGAATGCAAACACCCTTGTCTTTTTTTTTCTTCATTTATGTGTGTGACCATGAATTGTTGCCTACCTCACCAAAACATTTACATAACATCTAAATCAGGAACCTTGTTCTTTCTGACCTTTAGATTATGAACTGCACCTGAGCCCCATATGCATCATGCTTTATATGGAGCCCAGTCATTGTTTTTCCTGTAGGACTGCAAGGAAGGTACATCCGTTAAAATCTGTACTGCAAGAGATGTAGGCCTACTTTTTTTTTCTTCTTTTTTTAAAATCTTTGTCAAGGACAAGCCAAAGCATCCAGTATGCAATACAATGTGTATCCTCAAATCTAAAATGCTCTGACACTCAACTCTCTCTCCTGATACTTTGACTGCTTTCTCTCTTGATAATCAGAGAAACCATTCTGCATCAGCATCTCTCCATACACCTTTTCCATCTTCTTCCATCCAACACCTCGCTGGCCCGCACACACACACACACACACACACACACACACACACACACACACACACACACACACTCAAACAGGTACACAGCTGCAGGATTCAGTGTCTTTCTCCTCAACTCTCTGTTACACTTGTTGGCTGTCACAGAACACCTACTCGCTGGCATTGCACACAGACAAATACACAACCCAACCGTGCATTTATGAGCATATACACACACACACACACACACACACACACACACACACACACACACACACACACACACTGACTGATCCCATTCAGATCGTTTCAAGTAAAAGTCACTGGGAAATAAAAGATACAACGATAAAGCACTTAAATTCTCAGATGTCCTTTTGAAGGCTGTCAGCAAATAAATTAAGAATACTTATAAACTTCTCTCCACATGCATCTTCTTTTATTCCTCCACAAATTGATGCCCAACAGTCACAAGAGCACCACGCACAAGACAAGAAGAGGAGCGAAGTAGAGAGAGGAGGGAAGCAAAGTATAAGTGGGATGCCGCGGGTGCAGAGAGTTCTGAGAGACTTTTGGGAAGAAGAAAAAAAGACGGAGACAAAAAGAGTGAGAGGCTGAGCCTAATAAGAACCAAGAGACGGCGTGCCGATGTCTTGTGGTGCCATTTGAATACAGGGCAGCAGCAGCTGGAGTCTGTGTCGAACAGCTCTGCACTTCACACAGCATCAGCATCAGGAGAGCATAGCGCTGGTAGTACTCTGCTGGAGTCTTATGCTGCTTCACACACTCCCACAGACCAGCCTGTGTGCGAGCATGTGTGTGTGTGAATGTGGGAATGACTTGGAGCTCCATGGTTCTCATTACTCAGCCACAGTAATGTGCTCGGCTTTCTAACTTACCATACTGGGGCTGGTGTTCCCACTGTTGGCTTACAGAAAAGGAGAGGACTGGCCTCACCTCTGTTCTGAATGCATTAGCACACATCACATTTCCAATCTGGACCTCAGCACAGGTTCCCAGCAAGTCTACTGAATAGTAACAGGGTGTATGCATGCAAGTGTGTGTGTGTGTGTGTGTGTGTGTGTGTGTGTGTGTGTGTGTGTGTGTGTGTGTGTGTGTCTGGAAGAGGGAGCTAGGGGGGCTGTGGCAGAGTTTAAAAATGCCCGTTCTCCTGTTCGGTGCTGATAAGTTGTGTTATAGGAAACTGCCGGGGCGGACAGCAGGGTCATTAGCATGACTGCAAGATTGAGAGGGAGAGAAGAAGGAGGCAGCGAAGGAAGTAAAGAAGGAAGGGAGGGTGGAGAGAAAGAGAGAAATTACTCTCAAGTTTCCAAAGTTTTTGAGGGAAACAAGAAAGTGTCCAGGCGTAAGTGGACAGATCATCCGAAGACAAACACGATCCTCCGACCTTTCACGTCCACTTGATGAGTGGCTCCTCCTCAGTAACCGTGTTCATAATCTGTCACCTCCAAGGTCCACTGATTCCCTGAGGTGCATCAAAGTAAACTTTCTTTTCTTTTTAGTATCTGTGTCAAGCTTTATACTTCTACTCCACTACATTTCTAACACTTACAATTATTGTGTTTCACAGTCAAAGTAGGGTGCTTTAAATCATGACCCCGACCTGACCTTAACAAAGTGCTTATTGTTTTTTAAGATAAAGTAGTTAACTCACAGCGGCCAAGTTTCTGTATAATGAGTACTTTGACTTTTGCCATTTGTAATGGTTGTTACAATTGTTTCCGTTTTATTGAGTGTATTACATCTGAAACACAAATCTTTTCTTTTATGGTGAAGGGACCTGGGGATCCTTGTCTCAAATGTTCTGTTGCATTACAATCGCCCTCAGTCTCTAAGCATCAGTCCACTCCATCATCTTTAAGTCCACTTGAGCCCAAATATTCTCTGAGGCCTTTTAGATAGCTATTACAACACTATTCTCCTGCCTCGCGCCGTTCAACACCAGGGAGCCTGTTTATTGTTTTAATAGCAGCACCTTCAGTATTCTTTGTGCTGTAGTTGCTCCCTTTAGGAACAACAAATCAAGAAAAATAAAACGCTGATGGCTAAAGGACATGCTGTAAAGAGAACACATAAAAAAGCCAAACATCAATGGAAAGGCTAATAAAGTCTGCGTGACCTGCAGTGTCGTGAAGGACTTATTGCGGAAATATCACAAACTGATTACAGAAAGGTTTTTCTCTCAAATTTCATTCTGAAAAACCGGCTCATTTTCAGTGTTATTGACTCAGTTGTTGACCCCTCTTCTATTCATGAAATTAAAAAATCCTTTGCAAAGAATGTGAAGATTTTTTTTTTTTATGTTATTTGACCAAAAAGGCACTAGAGATCTCAGTTTCTTACAGGGACATATAATAAAGTCACCAGATCTCAACCCAACCCCTCAGCGCTCAACTCCTCAAAACACCAAATGGGGAAATATCTTTTGGAAGAAAGGTGTTTATCTTTCCAGTAGATCTGAATCAATACCGATACGGTTCGGTTTCAGTACAGAGTTCGGATTAAATCGAATGTATCTGTGATCTGATGTCCAGGGGCAGTCGTCTGTTGTCCGTTATTAAACGACTTACTGCTAGTGAGGCACTTCCTGTTGGTTCTTTAATTAGTCACACATGACTTCCCTGTGATTCATCATCGATGCCGTTTCAAAGTTTCCCCTGTGATCCCGTCTCACCTTTAGTTTTCTCGTCCCACCCTTGACTATTATTATTTTCTATAACTCTCGAATCATCGTTTGTTTTCCCTCCAGTTTTAAAAATGTTCTTCCTCAATCTGTTATTTTGGTGGTGTTGACAGAAACTGCAGGCCTGCCTCCAAACTGGCATAGAGTAATTAAGGAAAGTTTTATTTAAATTTGCACATGTCCAATTAACGCCATTGGACTTTCCTCTGTGATAGGCAACCTTTCTGTGAAAGTGAGGATTTTACTAGCCTACTTCTTCTTCATTTTTTTGTCAATCTTTAAAATGCTTATTGAAGTACTTTATATGTGTGTGTTTTTGTAAAAGTAAGCTCATTAGGCTTGATCTAAGAAAGAAAGCAGACTTATTTACCGGCACTAAGAAAAAGATAAAAAACATATTGCTACTTGTGTCATATGGGGGGCCGTTAGAAGTAGGACATTGACCTGTTTCGAGCGCCATAAAAACTAAGACTTTCCATTCGAGCCTCTCACACGAACGGGGGTACAACAGCAAGACGCGGCGTCACCACGACGTCACAACTGTCTGGTTTGTTCTCCAACACTAATGAGCAATTGAGAGCGAGAGAGAGGACCCTGATTAGTCTGGCAGCATCAGTGTCAGACACTCAGCGGGGCCTCCACAGCACACTTTGTGTGTCTGTGTGTGTGTGTGTGTTATGTGTATACTCAAGCATTTGTATGACTGACTCTCTCCTTTTTTGGGGGGTTTTCGCCCCCTTCGCCATTCCTCTCTTTCTCACTTTCTTTCGTCTTTTTTCTCTCTCTCTCTCTCTCTCTCTCTCTCTCTCTCTCTCTCTCTCTCTCTCTCTCTCTCCCTGGTTCTCTAAGCTCCAAAAACTCTGATCCCTGCATTCGCTCAGTCTGGCAAATGACTGCAGGGGCTGACAATCCACTGTCAGCATGCGCCGCCACAGTCAATAACGCTGTCCCATGTCACCGCACCACACTGGCTAAAGCTCACATTTCTTATCCCTCCCAAAAACTGCTGCTTAACAGCCCTTCTCTGCCTTTGCCAATCCTGCTAAACGCATCGCCATATATCCCCCTCAGCCACCCCCCACCATCTTCCAGAAACCCCACCCTGACACGTTTTTTGGTTCTCCAAATGACCAGAACATCCTTGAGCGCTGCATATCTTAAGGTCAAAAGAAGCACACAGTGAAATTTGCTACCAAATGTGATGCGCCTTTCACGACGCCCTCGAAGTCTGAGCAAGTGATGGGTGACTGATCTGGCTGTCTGACTGTAACAAGACAGGGTCATGTAGGCTGGACTCAAATACACACCCCAATTGCATATACGCGCATATACACGCATGCATGCATGGGGCGCAGCGGAGCTCAGACAAGTGTTACCAAGGAATTGTAGTCTCCACGATAATCCACTTCTCCTCTATCGTGTTCCATTAACCTCACAGTGTACACACACATGCTCCCTCTCTTAGCCCACACAGGCCCACCACACACACACACACACACACACACACACGCACGACCATGCACGTCTGTCAGTGTCGGGGGCCTGTGCCGTCCAGCTCCATTGTATCTGCATGAGGCTGAGATAATGGCATCTGTCGCTGCTCCTTTTGTCAGCCCCGGCCCCGGCCCCTGCTCACTGCTGGTCCCCATTAGCTGGCTGCTGGCCCGCTGGCCTCTCCGCTCCACGCTCTGCTGCCTGACCGAGAAAATGCAGGAGAAGCCTGTCCCTTCCTCTAACTCCCACTTTCGTTATCCTTCCACCTCCCCTGTCCCTCTCCAGCTCCTCCCTCTGCTACAGATTAAGAGTAGTCAGGTAGTTTGGTAAACTGGAAAGGGTGGGAATTAAAAGGAGGATATCTAAAGGCGGTTTGGATTTCAATTGCGACAGAAGCATCACACTCTAGTTTTGTTTGTTTGTGTATCGGCAACATGTAGAAATAATCTTTGAAAAATGGGATTAAATAATGTTTCTGATCCCTCAATATTCATTGAAATCCAATGCTTCTAAACTCTGCTGTTTTACAACACAGGTATTTAACATTGCAAATGAATCAACAACAGATTTGTAGCTGCTAAACCAGTTATTTTCACTGTCGATAACCTGACAATTATTTTCTCAAATAATCGATGAATCATTTGACCTGGAACAAAGGAATGTGTGTCGTTCATCCATAAATGATTTATTGGTATAGTTGATTTATTTTCCGTCTACCAACTAATCCCATCAACTCTAACAGACCTAAATTAATTTGCAAAAGAAAATCTGTTTAAAAAATAAGTATTTTTCAACATAAGAAGGGTAGTAAGAAGAAATGTGTCACAGAAATTCCCCTCATTCCCGATGGAAGTAGAAGAACATTACAAAAGTCAACTCAGAAACTCAAAGAGGTGTGGCAGATTATTATTATTATTTACCTTCCTACTTTTAAAGAAAACAGCTCAAATTGAACATCTGAATTGTTATTGTAATATCGACTATTATTTTACAACCCATGTCTTTACCCTTGGGCATATTACATATAAAAAAGTTAGCCGCAGACTTATAATCAAAGTGCGTTATCGTTGCATTATGTCCCTTCATTAACAACTGGAACCTTGAAGTGGTCTAAGAAGAAGCTAAATACATGTACTTTCTGCTGAGAGCCACGTCCATGCCACATAATTACACTCACTGTAGCTGTATTACCTTACAATATAACAAATGAAGCCTGTATTACATCCGTCACCTATCTGAGACGTCTCACTTAGTCTCATCATTTTCCCCTCGTCTCTCATAAGCACGGCTAATAAAATGTAAAGATGGGAGATAGCACGAGGCTGACTGAGTTTTTATTAAGAACGTAATGGCAATATCATTGTTGTAATGATACTAAGACATCCAAGATGAAGGGCGGGCCGGTGAGCGGAAGTGAGCGTGACATCACAGGCAAAAGTATGTTCTGCTGGTTTTATTTCATTATTGGTTAAGCTTCTGTATTAGGACAGGGGGGCGAAGCAGCGTTGCCTTTGATAAAGCAAAGCAATTTCAGCAGCTGCTACGCTGCCAAATTACAGTTGTACATCATGCAGCTCTCTCTCTCTCTCTCTCTCTCTCTCTCTCTCTCTCTTTCTCTCTCTCTCTCTGTCCACTGCTTCCTCAACTTCTCCTCAGTCTCCCTTCTCTCCAGCTCTCCTTAGCTGTGTGTGATGTTGATCTCCATGTTGCCCGCACTGTGGAGCAGAAAGGCTGAGGGAAGAGTGAGGCAGCAGCCGGTGAAGCAGCAGACAACAGCCCCATCTAGAGAGAGAGTCGAATCCCTGTATTGCTCAGCGGATATCAGAGGATGCAGGTGCTCAGATATAGTTTGTAATGGGTTATGATTTTGATTGTTATTTAAGTCACTTTCAATTCGGTGATTGTTGTTGATGTGAGATTATCGTGGCCATTAAACGATGTCATTAAGAATTAACACATTTATAGGACAAAAAAAAGTATTTGATCGAGCATTAGTTGCCTAGATTATAGATTATGAATACATTGCCATCTGTAATCTATAAAACACACACATTTTTGATTTTGCTGGTACTCGCGCAATAACTGTTTTTAAGACGACACTGCTTAAAACAAAGTGTAAATTCTGATTGACTTTTTATTGCAAGTTCAGTGACTTTTTTTGTCTCAATACACTTCTTTTTTTGTGTTGCTGTATATTATTTGGTATTTTGTATGCTTCATTTGTATATTGTAGAATATACTGCTCCTGCAAACAGAATATTATTTAATTATGAACATCTATTCTTTCAAAATGTTTACATCTGTTCTTTTACTTCTGCTGCTGTAACAGTTGAATTTCCCCGAGTGGAAACCACAACACTTATCCTATTTCATAAAAATTAAAAGGACAATCAGGATTTGAGTAGAGTAAATCCATTAAAGCCCAGTGCATCTACTCTATATCCATCCTGTCCCAAATGAGTCCAAATGACCTTCAAAACATCATAAACACGACCTCTTGCCTTCCCCGAACACGGAGTGACTCGCAGATCAACAAACCTTCAGGCTGACAGGTCTAACCTATCTGCCATTAGGCCGTCAAGATATCACACTTTGCTTTAATTCACCATCTTTCAGAGTGTCACACTTTATATTCCTTGGCATGGGAAGTCTACATGCGGATGCATAATTTATCTCAAATTAGCGCCTATTTGAGTAAGCATCAAAGCAAGGCGGCTAAGGTTGGAGGAGAGCTTAAGGAACCGCAGGGAAACCATGGCCAGGATTAATGCGGGAGATTTTTATAAGAAATTACTGGCTTAATGAAGTGGATAAAAAAGCTGTCAGTGTTTTATTGCATCTAAATTGTGTGGAAGTGGTGTTTAGCTGTCTCGCCTACTCCCCACATAATGGCTCGTGACAGTAGCTGTGAGGCTTATTTAACTTAACTGGTGAATAACTTGCATGCTGAAGCTATTCAGCGAGTTGTTTTTATATCCACTAAACCAGAAAGGGGATGTTTTTTCTCCCTCCCCCTTCTCACTCATAACACCATGAGAACATCAGCCAACTCAAGAAAGCAGACAATTAGATATTGCATTTACTATTTTGAACATTACAGAAACAGTTTTGGGGTTTTAAAAAGGTCTTTTAGACTGTTAACATATAGAAAATATCCAGGAAACACAACCTTTTTCCCTCAACAACCTGTATGTGAGCTGCAGCCGATGTTACATCATTACTGAATAAGCCAATGTGAGCCTTGCTATGGTCATACTGCAGTGCCAGTTGGTGTACTGGGTGAAGTGGGGTCTCTGCACTGCTCCCTGTGGTTAGAAGCTGCTGACATTTATAGTCGTTCTTTAAACGCCATATAGGCTCAGACAGTGGTACATGCTCACTGTAAAGTATGAAAACAGTTATTGGGATTGGCGAAGGGACCAAAACATAGAACGAGTCGCTGTGGGGGAACAACGGAGTAATCCTACAGCGCCATCTTGTGTTTGCTTGTAGGTTTGCATTAGATTAAGGGCTGTTGAGCAGTACAACAGATTGTTTGAGACGTTTTAAGAAATACATCCTGATAGTGGTCAGACAATATGTTGTATGTACAATAACATTAACAAAAATAAAATTAAAATTTTCATTTATTTCACATAGTATATAGCATCACAATACATAAAATCAATCATCCATCACAGTTCTGATGTGCAAGTGTTTATTTTCTGCTCACTGGGTTGAGAACATCTCGAGCCGGTTTCAAGAAGCAAAGTCACAGAGTTACAAAAATATCTTTGCCGAGTAAAATCCCAAAACGGCCTCAAATCTGGAACGCGAACGTTTAGCGTTTTACTCAGCAAACGTATCAAGCGAACCCGTCATTGCAGCTTTGCGAGTCAGGTTCCTGTTCTTTAGAAGCAGCCAGAGTTCCCACATCTCACCCCTGAAATAAAACACACAGGCATGAACATATTGCGTTTCATTGTAATGGCAAAAGTAAAGAAATTTGGTCTTTTTCCCTCCTTGTATATATGCGTTTAATTGTCTTGGTTAGCTTCACTTCCTCACCTTTGAATGCAATGAGCAGTGCTACGGTTGAGGACGATACGAGTTGACAACACGTCGACGGATGCATGCTTGGAATGGGTACATTTTGTTCTTGAGGATGCGGCTGAACAGAGCCAAACTAAGTACACAACATGGGTTAATCATTTTGGGCAGGACTGGAACTGTAGGTGGGGAAAACATGCATGTTTAAACCAGTTCACATCATCATGATCATCATCATTCCAAAATGTCTCAGACGGACGATGTGGAGTGTGAACCCCTGCACCAGTCCTGCATCTCAACCGAATACTTGTCTTTCTCAGATGGCAACAAATAAGGCTTTCATCATGTCAAGTTCTCACCGCTTCACTGTTGACTGAGCTATTCAATCACTTTGGCAGTGCTTTTGCAAAGACAAGTTTCCAAATTTCAAACTAAAATTATTTTAGTTTTTCTTACAAACTATCACAAACTTAATCAAAAGTTTCATTTTCAGTGGGGGTACACACAGAAAAGTGTCTTTCTCTGATTGAAAAGAGTTTAATTACGCTAAGCTTCGGTTATTGAGAAGGAGGACATTAACTCTTTCTGTAAAGGTCCTAGTCTGGGATCTAAATACAACTTCTCATTCTCATTCTCTCTCTCACACACACACACACACACACACACACACACACACACACACACACACACACACACACACACACACACACACACACACACACACACACACACACACACACACACACACACACAACCAACCAAGTTAGGTGGACAACACAATCCCTTTTCAGTCTGCTCACAAAACCTTGTTTTCCCTTCACGAGTGAAACCAAAAAGAGCGTTTCGGGCAGCATTCAGGTAGCGTGAGGTGAGTGGTGCTGAGAGAAAGCTTGCACTGCAGACAAGCTCCATCTACATAAGGCCATCTCTGAACATGTGTGGGTTGGGCCGAGCAGTTCACATCCCCAATCATTATTTTTATTTATTTTTTACAGTCAGCACAGAAGTGGTCGGGGTTGGTTCATCACGAGACAGACTCTTGCAAACCGACATCACCGTTTGTCCGTGAGCAAGAGGCGACAACACGGGTTTGTTTCCCTCCTCACATCGTTCGTTAAGAAGGACCAGCAGCTTATTATCACGGTCGTTGACCGCTTTAGGAAAGAAAGATCCTGAACCTTTTCCTGTACAGGTGCAGTTTTAGGCTCTTCGACTTCCTCACAGCCAACACGGTGCCTTGGGTTCACCTAAAAACGAATGCTTGAATTTCCCTTTCCATCTTAGCTTGAGAAGCCTGACCCGCTGGGCTCCAGTGCCAAGTCTCACAGTACTTTGGGTGCTGGGGGGGCAAAGGGATTGCCATGAGCCCCAGTTTAGTAGTCTCTTCTCTGCAGGCTCTCCTGTCTTTTTTTTTTTTTTTTCTTTTTTTTTTTTTTAATGTAGCATCAGTGTTTAGACAGTGTTGCGTGGCGTGCCGTTCAGTGCGACGGCCTTGGTGCAGGGCGAGCCCACCGCCTGAGAGCCAACGGGACGCTGGGTGGAAACACCCACCTCAAACACTTCATGGATGGCTTTCCGGAAACAGTGGAAATTGTAGTCTATTAATCCTAAAGAGGCAACAAAGACACACCGATTGTGTTAAAACAGTGCATTGTTGCATTGTTACAAAAAAAACTTGCACATTTGATTATTTGGTGTATTTTCAGTGTCATGTTTGGCTATTATTTTAATTTATTTTAATGCATCCAACAACAGATTCCACATAAACTAGGTTTTCCTTATTTTTTGTACTAATGTAACTAAGGTTTACTCCATGTAGAGACTAAAAGGTAACTTTATGGTCACTTTTGAGATTTTGAGCTATAGTTTGTTGTCTGGTCTGTAGTCATAAAAACCACAACAAAAAATACCAACAGCTGAGCATCTCCCTTATATAGATAAATATAAACAGAATATTTCAACCATCAAAATACAGCAGCATTGTTTGCAAAGTCAAAAAGGAGCTCCGGCGCTTTAACAGATTAAGATCCGTTTACTCATCACAAAAATATTACGACCAAGATCGTGTCATTTCGTGTGGCTTTTGAAGGAGCTTTTCTGAATTCTGAGAAAATAATCTTGACAATCTCATCAGCGTCTCGCAGCAGGAATGTCTAACAAAATAAACCAGGGGATAAGAGTCAAGATAGCTCGGCCACTGCTGCATTTCTTTTTCACTATTCTTTTCAAAATATGTGTCTTACAAGTCTCCAAACTTAAGTGCATTACTAGACAGCTGGATTTCCCCTGTAATGTACTTGTTAAGGCGTCCTTGTTTTGACTTCATACGCTCTGTAAACATGCCGATACACACTCGCTGCAATGCTCGAATAACGTGGAAGAAAATATGAACGCGTTGGACTCAAAGCCACATCACCATTAGCCTAATTACACCAAATGAGCTGCAGGGGGATCAGAGATTTCTCGTGAAAGTTTACCTTTGCGCTCAAAGCTTTCCTCCCGCAGGATACAGACAAGCGCCAGGAACTTTGTAACCTCTTTCAGGTACAGCACAGTCGTGTTGTTGAGCTTAATGATGGCCATGGACTCCTTGTCATAGGCACTGCCGCTGCCATCCTCCCGCAGACTGATGTGGCACAACACAGCAATGTTTAGGGGAAAACTTTGATACATTGCTCGTTTTTGGATGTGGATTAAGAAGTAAATAAACGCACACATTAAGTTCAGCTATACAATGTATCCAAAGAAAACACAGGGATGAACTCTATATCCATAGTTATTTTTGTATTTAATATGTAAATCAATACGAGAGTTAATTCAAACTACTCCATAGATACTCCCCCCTACGTCTAAATCACACTCACCCGTAGATGCAGGAGACGTCGATGACGACGTCGATCATATCGCAGCACAGTTCATAGGACTGCATGTCGACAGGAGAGCTGTCTGTGGCGATGTAGATCTTACTGACCACGTCAAACAGAAAGGCCTTCTCTATCCCCGAATTCTGTCATTGACGAAGACGACAGAGAGGGAGAGAAATGAAGGATGAAGAGACAAAAAAGGAGGGGGGGACGCCCAATGTCGGAACCGTATATAATAGAGAAGGGGAGGGTGATATGACAAGATTACAGACATTCATAATTTGGTAACTGTCAAGATATTTTACAAGGGCACCAACTAACAGGTTTTTCTTTATTAATCATTTGGTATTAAAATGTGAAGCAAAGGTTCACGTAACAAAATTGCTTGCTTACTTTTGTCTAGTCAACAATTCAAACCCCAAAACTAATGAATAATTAGTATAATGATAGAAACAAAAATCTTTGCCGATTATTATTCTGATGCACGGCTTATTGATGAATTGTTTCAGCACTAGATATTTATTCTGTTGATACTACGGTAGATATCCTTTAATATTTCTGGGTGTACAGTACTTAGGTAAAGATATATTGGTATTGATTTTGTATCAACGTGATGAAGTACCATCATTTGGTATTTTATTTGCTCAATTAGAAATAAACAGACCGGTCTGGTGCATATTTGACCTATTCATGATTTTCCAAAATTAAGCAACACACATTGTAGGAGCCAAATGAGATCAAACATTGTTCCTAAATATGTACACTGGGTGGCGCTGTTCTGTGTTCCTGGGATTGTCTATGCATGCAATTAGAGCACGATTGATGGCAGGTGTTGGACCCCGGAAAGGGCAAAGGGTTTTGACCACTTGCACGGTACTATTATGCTTCGAGCAACACCAAGGCTAATTGTTGGCATCTATGGGCCATATTCATGTCCAACCACTGCTGGAGGAGAATAAACCTATCTTGTACCATACAATCTGTCCGTGGATTATTGAACCGAAGCAAAGGAATGCAAGGTAACGGAGGCAAAGCAAGAGCGCGTCAACCAGATCAGTCCAGAGGGAAAAGCACCTCAGTATCCCAGGTATTGGACGGGGCTCCTTTAATAGTAGTAGAGGCTACCGTGCAAGCGGTCAAAACCCTTTGCCCTTTCCGGGGTCCAACACCTGCCGTCAATTGTGCTCTAATTGCATATATAGACAATCCCAGGAACACAGAACAGCGCCACCCAGTGTACATATTTAGGAACAACGTTTGATCTCATTTGGCTCCTACACACATATTGAAATGTAAATACAGTAGTACAATAATTTAAATTCCAGATACCATGATAGTGAATGTTATTTATATAACCCACTCCCATCGGACAGACAAAAACAAAAAAGGGTGGTAACAAAGTGGGCTTCACTTTTATTCAGTTCACTCCAAAGTTTTAAAATACAGAGTTTTACTTCATGTTTTAAATGCAATTTTAAATCATTGAGTTATGACAGGATGTGTGCTAACAGACGACACACAGACAACCAAAAAATCTAACATTTCAAAGCTGAATCTTGCAAGTAATTCCAAAAGACCGGGCTCCATTAATGCTCTTTGAAGTATTTGTCAGTATATATGAAATGTAACTAAAAAAAAAAAAGAGAGTTGGAGCTTTCCCCTTTACGGAGATATTTGTGTTTGACACCAGAACAGTGAGAACATTTTGTAATCATCACGCGAGGCAGGAATGCTTGTGTGGCGTCATCGACAGCAATAATATTCAAAATGTATCAATGAGAATGTGTGCAGCAAACATGTGCAGCATCCACAGACCATCATCGCAATCAACCACTAAAAAGGGCACTGGAGGAACTGCTCACCATAAAGTGGCATCGGGGCTGGCAGTGACTCACATAATGCAGGCTGTCACGCATTAATCACGCTGGCCAATGACAAAGTCACTCGGAGCTTGATTTACAAAGTGTTGGCTGATCTGAGTTTACTTACCGAAATGAAGATGTTTAGGAGGTTCTCCAGAGTGGGAAGCTGAGGGATGAGCTTCTGCACCACTTTGCTGAAGGCCTCAAAGATGGAGTGGTCATAAATACTCGTCAAGTAAAAGCTGAAAGACAAAAAGAAAGAAAAAAGGAAGTGAATAAGCAGTTTCTAGTCGGGAACACTTCTCACTTCCTTAGAACACATATGACAGCAGGTAAAAATACAGATAGTCACGACGAGATCACGCGACGCTGGATGGTAGAAAAGAGCTGGAAAGCTGATTCAAACATAAAAAAAACAGGAATAAAACTAAATGTATGCACACACAAACAACTGTCTTCATACGCCAAAGTGGACACTCATGACTTTCAGTTTTGTTACTGAGATATAAAAATAAATGAGGTGCATTACAGGGAAGAAAGCACCAGAGAGCCACAAAGCAGAGCCATAAAAAAAAAAGAAAAAGGTCCTCTCAGCGTCGCTATATATCCAGGACCGCGCCGGCTGTCGAACCGGAATAAACAACAATCTCACCCCACATAAAACGTGGTGCAGCGAGTGCCAGCAGAGACCAAACATCAACCATAAAGCTGCTGCAGAGATGACCGCGATCAGCCAGGACGGCTTGGTTCTACACAGACTGTCTGGGCAAAGGCTGCAGCTAATGAGGACATTTATGTTTAGTTTTGGCCTGCAACAAACAATTATTCTCATTGTACTCAGAAATCTATTGATTCATCAAACATTATATTAAATCAATGAATCGTTTTGTCTTTAAATTGTAAAAAAGATTATTGATTATTGAATTTACAATGACAAACCAGAGAAAAGAAAAAATATATCTTATATCCGAGAGGATGGAACTACTATTTACTGAATCAACTAATCCATAATTATTTCAGCTCCATGCTCTTCAAATCCTCAAATTCAACAAGCAAATACATATAGTGTTTTACTCTGAAGAAAGGACTTAAATTACTTCTTTAATCGATTAATAATACGATCATGAATTAGCTTCCCGTCTATCAGCAAAGCATTCAGTCCAGTAATCATTTCAGCTCAACCTTAAATATGTCAGACGTTGGGAACTTGCTCTGGTTTCTGAAGCGTGGGCCATTGTTTCTTCATTAGGAGGTCAGAGAGGAATCTCACAGTAACGCTCAAAGTTTGCAGGACTTTGCAGGCTGCTCTGCATCAACACTACTGAAATCACCAATAAGCTCCTCCCCTGAACTACTGTGTCACAGACAAGTAACTTTTCACACAGTTTCACATAAGGTCAGAAACATCCTGATTGAAAACCTTCAATTACAAGTCATATGCGATAACTTTCTCAAAACAAATTCTGAATTAATACGTTGAATACAGCAGCTACAGTTATAAATAACCAAACATCATAGGATGAGCTATATTAGAGAAATAACTTCTTAAAAATTAGGAAAATTGTTTTGAAGAAGTTAGAAATAGGCACTGTTGTAACGTGCAAATAAAACATTCAACACAAAATCTCCACCGACTTAACAACACGTGGGGAATGAATAATTAAGAAATAAGTATGAAGAACACTTAATGCTCTTGCACGTGTTCGCATTTGGCCGGCATGATCGTGTGGTTATGGAAATGCTTTCGAGGAGATTTGCTGTTTCTGATTATCGGCCATTACAACCCGTTAAGGCTCATTTCTAAGCTGCGACTGTTTTCGATCAAATTTGGGTAAATCTGCTCTGCAGAACAAAGTCTGGCTTTAAACATTTAATGCAATGTGTGATTTGTTTTGATGTGTGGGAAAGAATTAGGTATCAAAGGTTGGTTGTTGATTTAATTTAGCAACAGTGGCCTGTAGTCGCTACAATCCAAACAAAACCATGCATCTCTGATTTTGGTGATATTGATATGTTCAGATGAACTTAAAAGGAGTGAAAGTTCCTTAACGAGTTGAGGAAAAAAAGCTGCTATTTTTAAAGAGAATTAACCCATTAAAACCCCTCTGGATTATCTGAAAAATGAATTGTCACAAAGATAAGAGACACTTTTTCTTAGCTGATGAAAACTTGACATTTTGGAGAGATGTTTGGTGTTCATAGGATAATTCCGGTGTGTTAATACATTCAAATCACAGATTAACCCTTTTGAGTCTGACGGAGTGTTTATTAGATATACCTCTTTGTTGCAGTGAGTTTGTACATGTGTGTTTTTAAAGGCACTATTTTCAAAATAATTAGTAAGACGCAGGTCGGACAACCTGATGTTAAATATGCTTTGGTGTATTTTCATATGGGATAAAGCCATGGTGTACTACAGGTGTTCTATCCCACTTATTTTAAATAAATGTTATCATAGTAGGAGAAAGACACAGGGCATATTTACATGACTTTTACAGCCATGCAGTATTGAGAACTGATAGCAAAAACTAAAAATGCACACATAACAGGTGCGACAGTGTGTGTGTGGCCATAAATGTAAATTACTCTGTACCAACATGTGATTGCATAGAGCGCAGGGATAAATTAGGTATTTTTCAGCCTCATACAGAAAAAATATTAAAATGTTACCTAAGATGCAGCTTTTCTAAGCTGGCGTCTGCCAGATCGTCGTTGGCTCTCTGGTGGATGTCTCTCTGGGTTTCAATCTTGTGATCGTCCGAGAGGCCGTCCACTTTGTGGATAAACACCTCGAAGTTGATCTCTGGATTGACTCGGTAGGCCCGAGACACAGTGAGATGAAGTCTGCCCAGGGCCTCCACATAATCATCCTAAGAGGAAGAAAGCAACATATTAATACACCTATCCAAAATGCACATCTTTTCAGAAAGTGAATCATGAAACTGGGTACAAAACAATACAAACATGAATCACAATTATTTTCTATGGCACCATTAATGCACACAATCACCATCAAATTAACACCCGTTATTTCAGCTATACCGTCAGATGAGTTAAAGCATTTGAGAACACAATTAAGCTTATTTAAACGTTTAGATACCTCAAAATGTACAATGAAATATCTCTAATATATTGCATGCAACTATCTTCTGCTTGGGATAAAACTAAACAAATGGCCATTTTAAATATTTTAGGGCAGTGAAAGACGTTACTTTTTTTTTTTTATTTCAGCTATGCCACAGCCAAGTCCATTCAGGAATTGGGCCCAGGTTTAAGGAAATTTACTGCTGCATGTCTTCAAGATAAAAACAAGTCTCCTCAGATATCACTGTGTGACCAACTGCTGAAACTAATTGAACCTGATGCACCTACTCGAGTACAAACAAACCCTGCAATCAGATCAGCCGTGGCTAACGTCGCAGCTGAAATTACTTCTTGAAAGCACTTAGAGCACTGGCATAAAAGACATGCCGTGTAATTGTCTTTTATCTCGGCTATTCTGGCTGTCTGTCACCGAGTTTATTCTTGAGGGCTTCAACTTCACCTTACAGCACAAACAAATGTAAATGCTTTCTGTATGCGTGCATGTTTTATTTGATAAAAATGGAAAACGTGTGTAAAAGTGAGTCAGAATATTGTCCGATTTAGAATGTAACACGTGACACCGTTTCCAGCCGGTAAAACACCCTGTTTAGAACATCAACATATTTTTTTCTTCTGTTCCTCACCTGAGCATCGATGACAAATATCAAAGCTCCGGTTCCTCTGAAGATCATCTCGTAGTCGAAGGTGGGGTCGAAGAAGTCCACCTGACCCGGGAAGTCCCAAATCTGGAAGTTGACAAAGGAGCTGCTGGAGATGTCGTCCTTGTAAATCTTGTTGGTGCTCTCCAGGAACAAAGTCTCATTGGGAGACATTTTGTGGAACACCACCTGAAATCAGAAGTTTAAGTAGAATAAATGCAGACGACTTGTATTGGTGTGAAATTTACAAATAACTTTAAAGTTTTGTTTTCAGAATTTGCCAGTGTGAGATTTGTTCCAAAATGTATTCGTCATCTACGTAAAGACAACAACAATTCCTGGTGCTCAAGATGATTCCAGCCGAGAGATAATGGACCTCCTCACTGCCATGTTTTCTTTGGTGGATGGTTCTAATGGTTTTGTTCATACAGACAAATCAAAATAAATGACAGAACTTTTCTTATTCAGACATGCTGTGCAGAAGCTTCAGTATATTTGTCTTCCTTCTAATGTTTGTTAAATTACTGTTTAATATGCGTGTTAAATGGCTGAGACGTTATGCATTCTTTAATCTCATGACAAATAGTAATAATACATGAAATAGATATAGAATATAACTTCATATGCAGACTTGTTGGTGTTTCCTTCACTAGTTAGACAGAAAGTAATGTGTTGTAAACTATTGTCCAATGATATGTTTGCATCTTGCAAAATGGTTTCTGTCAAAAATAATATTCTTTTATGGGAGAGAATTCCCCGGCAGGATTGTATTTTGGCTGATGCGATAATTCAAGCATTAAGACATCATCCGGACGTCACATGGAAAGCAACAGGGAAAAGGGCACAACATTGCAGACTCACTCTGATGCAGCACGTTGATGCAAGGCATCTTTCAACTGCCTGCTGTCAGACTGCAGCTATATGAAGTGAAGTCTGATCGGCCTCTTGCTCTACTGAATACAGTGAAAAGGTAGAGAATAAGTTGCAGTGGGGGATGGTGGAGGAGCTGGGAGTGCTCTCTCCAACACTGCCATTTTGAATCAGTGTGTGGGCCACTGAGGTCAAAGGCCAATGAACCAGCAAAAAGCCAAATCACATGTTTTTCATCCCAGACTGGCGGCTTACAGGAGAACATTAATATAAGACTTGACAGGAGTGTGGATAATAGCAAAACAGTGCAACTGTTCACTTCAGTATAGAAATCTGCCAGTCTTTACGTTCGTTTGATCGTTCGGGCGATGTCTGCAGGACAAGCTCCTGGCGAGTCACGCTATATCAGGGCTGATTCTACTTCCCCCTTGAATTTAACATAAATAATAAAATGTGCATCTCATCTATTATTCAACCACAGTGCCCATCTGAAAGAGTAAACTTGAAGAATATAAGCGAGACAGCTAAGCTTGACGTAGGATGAATGACACAAGGGAAAAGGCTTTTAAATCAAGGAGGAATTACCAACTTGCCAAAGTGAACAACAACTCACAACAACAATAATTTGATTAATTGCACCTTTGTTCTGGAAGTTATTCCACTAAAGTACAATATTGACGATGGCATGTCTTGTCAAGGGAACTGTCAAAATCTCACAGCTTTAAAAGCTTTTGTGTTGTCCTGACTATTTTTAGTCAGAGTGAATTTCAAACCAACAAACACCATTTAGATATAATTCCAGTATATAACTCAGATGTCCTTGCTGTTGGTTTATTGCAGAGGTGTGGACCATCTCACCTGAAACAAAGATCATGGCTGCTCATATCATAAAAAGAAATATGAGGCCAATAGTTGAAGAATCAGGCCAATATATGAAGATATATGGAGGAAAACAGAGTTGTTGATGGCTGGGTGAGGATCAGGGTGACTTAACACTACAGCTAAAGAAAGTACCGGTTGCTCTGGACTTGGGGACCCCCCATGGGTGCATATTGCACATGGGGCAGTTTGGTGTTGAGCCATCAGGGCCCCCTTAACTCATTAATCCAGCTTTTTAAAAACAGTGGGAAGCAAAAAAAACAATCTGGAAGACCATGTTGGCCAAACTGGAGGCACTTCTCCTGGTGCACTGATTTAAAACCAAGCGTAAGGACGTGCAGACGGTAGGTGTGGTCGGGTTGCAGTCATGTGAGGAGCTACACGTCAGTCCTCGCCCGGTGCCTTACAGCTAGGTGGGACTCAGATATATTTGGCAAAATGTTCGACAAGTTGTTAAGCAAACAGTCACGTGCCTTCGTGTCCATGTGTCAGTGAAGATGCACGCGGGCGTCACCTGTCCACCTGGTTAATAATCCACTGCTGTGGCTACACTCGAGTCAGCTAACACTTGGAGGCTAGCCGGGTCATCAGCTGCGGGATCGGGTCTTGTAAAGTCGGCTCTTCCCCTCTCGTGAAGCCAGACGTGCTGAACTGACTCGTTAGATATTCTGGCTCACGTGCCGTTTACGTGTGTGAAGCAGCAGCAGCAGTTGGGCAGTTAGCAGCTAACAGTTCAATGGCTAGCAGTTTAAACGTCTCCCTCTTACCTTCTGGATGGACGATTTCCCACTTCTCCTCAAACCCATGAGCAGGATTCTGGGTTTGCTGTCGGACGCCGCCGGGCTGTCCTCGATGTCGGCCTCCTCTTCGCCGTAACCGAAATCTTTGGGGAAGGAGTCCGCCACCCCATAGCTGTCCGCCAGCTGTTCCACCTCGTACTGAATCGACATTTTGACCTAACGACGGTCGCGTCCCCCCTCTTTTCCTCTCTCTCCCCCACCTCCCCTTTTTGCTTGTCGGTCGCCCTCGCCCGTGTTTGTATCGGGGCGGTCGGTACGGGCCACAAACTGTCGCCACACAATGAATATAGTTTGTCAATAAAGCCCAGGCTACTTGGAAACACCGAGTGTGATCCCACACATTTCGGATTTCCTCTCTCGTGAAAAAAAAAAAAAAAAAACTACCCCTTTGTTGCCACCCCTTAATTCTGATTGGCTGTCTGAATTCATATGCGAAAAATGATTGGTCGGTAGCTTCTGTCACTCTACTGAGGTTTGTCGCTGTCACCTGACTAGTATTCAGACCTGTTTTGTGACCTATCACCCGAATAATACGCAAATGCACTCTCTTAACAAAAATATTTAAAGACATTTAAGTTTGTTACATTAACACTTCATTTTTACATTTTTATTTGTGGTAAAATAAGTTAACGTTTGAAGGTTGCTAAACAATGAGCCGACAAGAAAGTGAGCAGAGCCGATGTTCTGCAATATGACCAGCAGATGGCGGCGGAAATCAACTAAAGTGAAGGCTTTCAATGTCTTTGTTCAATGTCGGAATTAATAGTGTCCATAATATGTTAAAGAATCAAGGATTAGTTGTAGCCCATGTGTAACACAACAAACACACGACAAACAAACGAAACAAAAACAGTAGTGCATTCCTGTAGTGCTTTTATTTTATTTGCATCAGAAGTAATGTAAACGGCAGCAACAAAACAAATTATGCTAACTGCCAATGACGGCTTTTGCTCTCGCCAATAAATACGTCTGATGCATACTTATTTTACGAGGGACATCTGAAGGCAGCAGACCGGTGTCGTAAACGAAACTTAAATCTCCTGCCCCCGAGAGTTTTCCTGCCTTTCATAATTAAGGTTTGCGGAGATAAGCGGGACCCCAAAGACAGTAACTATAAGACGAAAGTCAACTTTAAAGACGACATCATTATGGCACATTATAGAGTAAGTGTGTTTGCTGCTGTCGCTTTGTCTTTACACTTAGTCGAACCAGCGCCTTGACTAACGTGACTAACGTTAGCGGCCAGCTAGCTAAACTAACACGGGCTCGCTCGGCGTCCAGGTGCTCATCAGGTAGTCCACGTCCCACCTGTGACAACTCGTGTTGTGGCCTTGGGGGTCGTAAATGTTTGTGGATGCGCCTCAGTCAAGATAATATCTATAAAACCGACTGAAACTACTTTTTGTTTGTCTTAACCTTTACTCCTGTAGGTCACAGTTTGACCATGTTATGTCCGACGTTAGTCAAAGTTCACTGTTTGAAAATGACTAACGAGCAAATTAACTGCTGGCGAGAAAGCAAGTGTGAAGTCATTTTTAACCATGATTTTTGTATCTACTTTTCTCTAGTATATTATAGTTAACCAGACCTGACTATTTACAGTGTTGTTGGTTATACAATTAATTATTTTTCTCTTCCTACAGGCTCCAGACCCCAAACGGGAAAATTTTAGGAGATACTTGGAGAAAGCCGGTGTTGTTGACAGCCTGACCAGTGGTATGGCACTTCTTCTCTGTGTGAGCGTGGACACTGTTCACAAACTTGTCTTTGTAATGAGACGCAAATGAGGCAACCCAGATGAGTTCAAGACAATGTTACAACTGAAACCAGCTACATTTGTACAAATGATCGACACAGATCCTCATCTGACTGGACCGGACTGAAAATACTAATGAATATCAACACCAAATTATCAACTGACATTTGATATCCAGCCCTATCTATGCAATTTTATTGAACTCTCTTTTTTTCAGTTCTAGTGTCTTTGTATGAGCAACCTGACAAGCCCAGCAATGCCCTGGAGTATCTTTTTACACATGCAAGCTGAACGATTTGGGTGGTTGCAGAAGTTGCCTCTTAGGCTCGTAGTTGGTCGTGAGTTGAGCCTCGGACTGAATTAATTCCCACACCGACAACTCTAAACCAAAATAAAGAGAAATGTTCAGAAGTTGATAATCTGCTTGCTGTAGATTCTTTAACAAACTCCTTTCCCAGATTTGTGAAGCATCATCTGAATTCTGGGGGTCAGACTTCAGCAGACACGGAGGCTCTACAGCAGGAGGTGATCGACTTGAGGCAGAGGTGTGCTCGTCTGGTGGAGGAAAACAAAGACCTCAAATCAAAGGTGCTTTATGGCTGCTTCTCATCGTAAGTTATGTGTAATTTCAGGCAACACGCCTAACGTGAGATTCATTTTCTCCTCCGTCTCTGCAGCTGCAGCGTTATGAACCTGAAGATGGAGCTGCAGCTGACTAGACCACGGCAGCAATTTGGCTTACTCAATGTAGATTTTGTTAATTTTGCTTTCGGTTTTATGACACAACACTATAAAGTGAAAGCAGAGAATTTTAGGTGCCTGTTTTTGTAAATCTTCTTTTCTACTGTTTCTTAGAATTTAACTTATCCTGTGTATGTATGTATATACATGTTTTCCTTGTTTAATCTTTAGGTCAGCTTAGTTTTACTGAGAAATTGCCCCTTTTTTATATGGCTGAAAAAAAGTCAGATCTATAAGAAATGTTTCACCCTTAATAAGGTATTCATTTAAGATGTGGTGCATGTCCTTTTTTTTGAGGGGTCTATTAAAAAAACAAATGTGCTACTTTTTCTTTCATAGTTATAAAACAAATGTGCTTTGTCCAGAGCATTGTGACAGTGTGCGACAAAGACACACTCATACTTAATTTACAAGGAGCTGGTTACCAGTCAAATATAGCACTTCTCGTCTTGTAATTATTGTATCGCTGATTAAACTAATTTCAAAAAAAAAAACACTGCATCAGTTGAGTCTTTTATTATATGATGGGATTTTAATGCTGTGGTCAGATAAAGCTGTGTACTTTTCTCATAACATTCATTACTTTCTACTCTGATGCAAAATTAACAATCTTCTCAGGAAGCAAGCAAGTATAGCAATGAGTGATAATATTATAGAGACAAATGAAGACATTGGAGACCAGAGAACATCCGGTTTTCTACCAATTTTAATCGGATTGAATCATTTTAGAGTCAAAACTATCAACTGCAATCCAATAGCTTTCTTGTAATTGAGGTCAGTGGTACTAATGTTATCTGCTTATTGATATGCTCGGGGAAACTTGACTAGTGATGACTACATCTCCCTGCTAATGCTATAAAACATAGATGAAATTTTAACTATAAACTTCTGACTAAACCATCTTTTCTTCACAAATATATCTGGATGTTTTTGTTTAGTTTAGTTTGACTTTATGGTACAACGTACACATTGCCAGTTTGCCCGTTGTAAGTCTGCCATGCAACATTTTTAAAAGTATTAACTATGTGACTTGTCAACACTAACATAATTAAATATTTACCAACAAAGCGGAATAGTGGGTTAAGAGCAAGTGCAGTAACCAATCAGCGCTCTACTCATCTACTCTTATAGTGAAATGTTACTGACATTTTTTGCAATGTTTATATTTCACACTACAATGAAAAGCACTACTTCTGACATCTCTTGTATATTTGATCCAGTGCAGGCCTGATCTTGTATTAGACCACTAAGATAGTTCAATTCAGTTTTCATACTAATTGGTTAGCGGTACATGCAGTCAGTCACAATAGAATACAGGTTTGTTCCAAAAACAGTTCAAAATATATATAAACATACTATACAAAGTCCTCTGTTTTTTTTCATTATTGTAAAAATGGTATCTATAGATGTCAGTTCCATTAGTTAAACTCTAATGGGGTATTAAAGCATGCCACATTATTTAGACTAACAGACAAACATAAATGGGCGCAAACTCTCACCAGATTGGAGGCAGTTTAGTGTAAAACCCTTAATGGTGATATGGCAGTCGAGTCAATACACCTGTGACATGGATTGCTGTCAAGAAACGGTTTGAAAGTTTAGATTTGTAGGTCTGCCGCTCGTCTGCTGCTTGCATTACTTGCCATTGATATTTTGCAGTTGGAGGAAGGGGGTCTGAGGTTGTGCCCGGATTCTGAGCTGGAGTCGTCTAGTGACTCCGGGGTGGACGGCCGACTCTGATGTTTGCCATCTGATTTTGCCTGTGTCTGAGCGGAGGGATGTCCATGGCTGGCTTTTGCACCCTCACATGAATCCGTGTCAGAGCTTTTACTTTCCAACACCGTGGAGCACTTGATAGCGCCGTGAGCCCTGCACGGCCTCTTCGATGCACTCCCTGGCAGCGTCGCGGCGGCGGAGGTGTCCGCTGCCTTCTGTATGCATTTGGGAGAGTCAGGACTCCTTCTTTCACTGCCACCATCCTCTTTACTGTGTAAGGGGAGGTGTAAAAAGTCTTCGGCTTCCTGCTTTGGATGAATCAGGGAGTCGCAGCACGGAAAGCAGGGGTCTTTGGTAGTCAAGATGCAGTTACAATGCGGGGGGCTTTGAGCTGAGCATCTGGAATTATCCATATTTTGCTGAGTGGTCAGCTTGCTCTGAAGAGGTAGAAACATTGAAGGTTTGATAAAGTTTGGGTACATTGTTGTGCCCTGCACCCTCTCCAGCAGGAGGTTGTAGTCACTGGGTGCAGAGGCAATTGTTGCCCTTCGGGGTGCACTGGTTTGCACGACAGATTCTTTTTTGCACCTGTTGGCATAGTAGTCGTCAAGTTCATCCCTCTCGTCCCTCAAGTGAGGGTAGAAGTCCAAGATGCCCTTTTTGACCTTCTTGTAACCCAGGTGCGTGATCTCCAAGATGTTCAGAAAGAGGGATATTGCAGCAATGCATTGCATGAACACCATGAAGACACTTTTCTCTGTCGGTCTGGAAACGTAGCAGTCCACAGCGTTGGGACAAGGGTCCCGCTCGCACTTGAAGAGCGGGTAGAGGTGAAAGCCATAAAGGAGGTACTGGCCTGTCATGAAGGCCACTTCTACAATCGAGCGAGTGAAGACGTGAGCCACGTAGGTACGCAGCAGAGAGCCCCTCAGAGGAGCTTTGTTCAGCTTCCCCTGATCCACCTGTTTCATTTCCCGCTCAATCCTCTTCCTGGCTTCTGCCAACTCCACATCGACCAGCTCCAGCTCCTTCCGCAGCAGAGCCTTCTTCTTCTGCCGGGCCTTCTCCAGCGCCCGCAGCCTGTAAAGGGCGTGGCCCATGTAAACCAACGAGGGGGAAGACACAAAAATGACCTGCAGCACCCAGTAGCGGATGAGGGAGATCGGGAACGCGTGGTCGTAGCACACATTTCTGCATCCGGGCTGCTCCGTGTTGCATATGAAGTCGGCCTGCTCGTCGTTCCACACATCCTCAGCCGCCACGCCGAGGACCAGCATACGGAAGATGAACAAGATGGTGAGCCAGATCTTGCCGACCATCGTGGAATGGATGTGCACCTCCTCCAAAATCCCCCCAAGGAAGTTCCAGTCCCCCATCTTTACTCTGCCATTGTGACTGGAAGAAAGTCAGTGACAGAGAGAGATGAAATAAGAGCGGGAGAAAATCTGCTGAAATTGTTTAAAATTGTCGTACAAAGTTAATAGTAGAATGAAAATACAGTGACAAGAAGTACAATCAACCTTTGAGAAAATAAGTTGGATTGAGTAAGTAAATTGGACAGAGGCATGTTGACAATAGAAGCAATATTTTCAGATTAACACAATATGAAACAACTACATTTGTTATAAACCACCAAAAGACAAAACGAAAAACTAGTTAAAATATACATTTAGAATTCCCAGTAAGAAAGGAAGTATCAAGAAATTACAATACCTCTTAATTGGAAAAATGAAACATTAGCTTGGAGAACGCTTGTGAAGTAAAAATGGTCACATATCGGTAAAATATTTATAAACATCTATGTAAAGTAGACTAGTTCATCCAGCATTCCCTACAGCTGTGGCATCATAAAAATGCCGGAGTTCTGTGCACTTGCCGTATCCGTTTAACTTGCAGCGGCGTGGACAGACTGCCGGTGGTGACTTAAATCTCCTTGGGTCATGCAGCCCTGACGCGGTCACCAAAACGTATTTTTAATTGTTACCACCCTCCACATGAGTCCCTGGACATCATCCAAACCTAAATGACACGCCTCTCCCTCAGTGTTGCTCGAAACAAAGTGGGAACAACTGAGCTGCTGCGGGAAGGTTGCCAACACTACACTGACCAGAGAAAGTCAATACCGACAGCTTCACCCATTCATTTAAATCACGGCCTCCCAACGATGGGCTGGAACCGGTCATAACACTGATATTGACCTCTATATTTGCACATCAGGGATATTTTTTTTGTCTTTTTCCCCCCTTTTCCAAGAGAAATACAGCATGCAGTCAACAGCAGAGATCATAACTCACAGAACATATTTTATTGTGGTTCACATATGTGTATATTAGGTGTGGGTGTAAATAACCAACCTGTTTTCAAATAGATGCTTTGTAAGTCAAGACTGCATGCTTAGGCTGTGTTAGCACTCAATTGTTGGAGTTGCATGTGCAAAACAAAGTAGAAGAAACAGTCCCACATTATCGATACCAGACAGTTATTCAACCAGGCCTTGTACAATCAATAGTTTTCTACTATAGCAAAGTAATCAATGAGTCACCATGTCTGATTTCATACCCTGCTGCTCCTCTCTGGATGTAATTATGTTCTCATGCACTTGACACCTTATTTCATCTCATTTACAAGAAATCTATCACAATGGATTAGTGTGCTTGCCAACTCATGGCTGTCAACTGCACACCGTCCAATTCTAAATACCTTTAAATGCCCCCGTGTGATAAATATGCTTGTTATCTGAGGTCAGTCTTGATATCACAGCTCCTCACCCCATGACACGTTTGTTTGTTGATTATTGTGTACAGAGCAAGACAAACTATCTCCACGAGTGGCAATATTCAATTGAAAAGATTCAGAAAGCTGAACTTTGCCCTTCTGACCTAAAACCTGTCACTCTGCCCAGCTGATCAGGATTGATTCAAACCAGTCTGGTACAAACACTTTAAGGGTGCAGGAGGTCATACTGGGAAGCATACTGGGAGAATCACAATGTTATTTCCCCTTTTTCAATCAGAAAAATCTTTTTTTTTTCCTGGTACTTTAACCTCAGGATGTGTATACAGTGATCTATATACATTATATATATATATTAAATGTTTATATATCTATGTGTATATATTTATTCAACTTATTTCATGGTGGAGAAAGAGTAACTGGACATTTAGGAATTTCAAAGTAGTTTATTGAACTTTATTTGTAGAGAAACTATATCAGACAAATTACTCTTTTTTTCACTTTACAATGTGCTTCAGTTGTGATTTTCTAATCAGCAAAATTTCAGTATTTAAGTCTTAAATAATTATATAACTATATGATTTATAAAATTGTCACTTAACTTCAACTAAGTGACAAGATGTTCACAAGTTGATCGCACCGCATCGTTGTCTTTAGGACCGTTGGGCATTACCAAACCAAGTTAAGAAACTCTTTAAAGAAATATCCTCATTAACTCTTTAATGCAAAGTGACACACATTAAAAAAGAAATGCAAAAACACTACAGCAATCATAGCTTACGTGCAAATATTTCATTTAGGATACGAGAGCTGAAATCCTGTTGTGGCAGCAGTGTTGCCCAGTGACAACAGATGTTTCGATTGCTGCACTACATAGGACAACATACACTTTCCCACTGTTTCGGGGTCAAGGCAAACAAGCACATGATAATTGGATATTGATGCACTAAGTTATATGGATGAGCTATGTTTGGAAACTATAGAACTTTCCACATACTGTAGAAAGTAGGTGTCAACATTCAGGTACAATCACAACATAAGGGAGTCCCTGCAGCATCAAACAGCCGGCTGCTGCGCTCACACTGTTACCTGCTTATGACTAATTAATTGGACAAACGTTGGAAATGTAGTCTTCAATGTTAATTATGTATATAATTATCAGACAAAAATCAATCATCAGTCTCTGCCAAAGATTCAATTTGACAACAAATATATTAAAAAAACATTTTATTTTTTAAAGACATTGAGCTGTGGAAATGCAAAACCAAGTGTGGAAGGTTTCAGTTTGGTGTTTGGTGCTACTTTACCTGTGATTTTAAATAAAGTATATTTTCTAACATGAGCTTTATTCCTGCATTACAAACAGCATCCAATGCCCTTCTCCCACCAGTAGTAGACCAGTAATATTAGAGTTTTCATTTATAAACTTATGAAACAGAAAATGTACTTCTAAGGTTGAAAAACAATGAGCATGACGGGAAAATAAATCAACAGTTTCACAAAACAGCGAATGTAATTAGTCACGTCATGTCAACAGAATGTGGCTGGAACAATAACGTGGCATTAAGCCATGGCTCGAGACTTCCTGATAAACTCATCAGGTTCTCTTTCTTTTGTCTCACATGCTGAATATTTCACCACATTTAAGGCACATTTCATGAATACTGAAAGTCTAAAAGAGTCCTTGAGGATTCAAAAGAAAATATGCAAAAGAAAATGTATTACATTTAACAGTTTGGAGAGAAAAAAATGAAAGAAAAATTACATGAAATCAGACCAGTGTGTTCTTTAATTTCCTGATAAAGGTCAAAGAGGTCTAGAAACTCACATACATTAAAACATGAATCACAACCCTAATGTGTTGTGATTCATGTTTTAATGTATGTGAGTTTCTAGACCTCACAGAAATGCACAGATAACATTTAATAAAGTTGTAAATGACTCGCTCATTTATAGCACGTTTTGCTCCACATCGTCTAAAGATATAAAATATGCCTTCTGCAATGCTACGCACGAACAGCAGGAGGCACCCTTATCCTTGAACTCACAAATTCAGCTCCAAAAATAAGACAATCAGATAGTAAAATTAAATTAAAATACCCTGTGCACTTTCACAAAAGTCACTGAAAAGCAACTTTTTACTGAAACCCTTGAGTACATCAGTAAAATACAGCTTCCTGAGTGAGTGACAATAAGGCTTTAGTGTTAACTTAACAACAACAACGTTGGTGTGTGCAGCTTTATGGTCTATGATGCTGGGCTCAGGAAGATGTTGAAGACCACAGCGAAGACCACAAACAACACATATCCAACTATACACAGCCAGAAACGTGGGTCTTTGATGAGCCTCTTATTGTAGGCGCTGAAGAAGACGTAGCCGATGGTCATCCCTGCCGCGATCCCTCCAAAATGAGCCACAAAAGACACCTAGGAGGGGAGATGATGAAGTGAGCTTTCAGTAAGCCAGGAGGAACTAATTACCCAAATTAAATAGAACACCCTCGGGTACTGTCATCCGACCTCACACCCAAAATACTTGCAGAACCAGTTTAACAGCCCAAACAAAGCCCAAAAGACACAAAGGAAAAGGAAGGGAGATAAGAACATGGAGGAGGGAACAAGGAATCAGCTTTTTAGAGTCCGCTAATCAGTTAGAAAGACAAACAAGCCTCATTCAACAGGAAGAAGATACTTAAAGCATTGTAGTTGTTTTACTAAAAACTGAAATGGATTTTATTTAAGAAGCCGTTTGTGTAAAAAGAGTGTTTGTATTCAGTCTTCGTTCGTTCGTTCCCACACAGAGAGGTATTTATCTGAAAGAATAATCAAGTCCCAACAAGAGCTACTAATGCTGCCTGTAGCCACAAGCGAGTGACATCCATCAGCACACAGTCAGCTTGGGGGAGGTTAGCTGATTTGAAAAGGTCATGCTTGAGTCCTCTACTGTACAAGGGAAGGAGAACCATACCTTCAAACCAGCCTCGTCTGAGATAAATCTTCTGTAGAAGGCAAATCCAAAATCGGTGCCAACTGGCGAAAGAAACCAGTATTGAATATTATTAAAGTGTGATCACAGCAGTTAGAAAACATATCAAAACAGGTTGAAAACACACAGGAGAACATACCAAATATTACTATAGCGGCGATACGAAATATTCCAAGAAGAGGAATCATCTCTCGGAAATTCTGTGAAATGAATATGACATATTTATTAAGATTTGAGTGAGCTGGTACTGTACACACATTATACTATCAGCCAACATTTAGACAATGAATTGGAGCACCACAGGAAATAATAGTTTTCAATATGGTTTAAATTCTGTCCATAAGACAAAATTGGTCATCTTGTCTTTTCTTTGCAAAAGTTTAGGTTCAAAATATACATACAAATGACAGAATTCTCTTAATATGTCACTTTTTATACTATTTTAAACATTGAGCCGTGTAAAAACGAAAAGTTTGGATGGTCTCTTCTCACACAACAACGTAACACAAAGTAACACTTGAAATGCACTTGAAATTAGAACTCACCACCACTGCGTTCATAAAATAGCCTCCTATGAGGGCGTAAACACCCCCAGAAGCTCCCACCAAAGCACTGAGAGGATCAAAGATGGAGCTGGCCAACGAGCCTGCGAGGAAACGGAAATAATCAGTGGCATTTTGTACTGCGACAAACAGGAAAACCCTCCTTCAAGACGAGTTAGTGTTAGAAGGCATTCACAAACGCAGATGAAGTCTAAGCTGCTTGTGTAACGACAGAGCCACATCTGAAAAATAAATTAAATAAATTAAAAACAGGGGATTTTTACCTGCCAGGACGCCTGCTAGATAAACCATTCCCACTTCAAATCCTTTGTGGACCAGTTCCAGCGGGATGCCCAGCAGCAGCTGCATCAACAGGTTTCCCACGATGTGCTCGATACTAGAGACAGGCGGAGAAGACAAGGAGAAGGAAATACTTCATCATGGATAAGAAATGTCCTATAGAGGATGGACAGAATATCAGAAACACCTGTAGCCCAGCGGTAAAGTGGACTTTAAAAACAATGTCAGGCTTTTATATGGTGTTTTTCTATAGCTTTGATATTGACCCAAAACAAATCCCAAGAACAGTTGGGCACTGCAGGTTTTAACAAATGTAACTCAGACAGGGACAATATCAGGGAATCAAAATCACATTTGGTGCACTCGTGAGTGTTTCTAGCAGCAGGATAGCATGTATGGTTTGACTCAAAAAGAAAAAAACACACTGTGCCCGTGTTCATTGTAAGAAAAGAGCATCTTGTGCAACAGTGCGTCTCATTGTCTTGCCTTTAATAGTTATTGGACAACAAAGAAGGTCCACAGCACAGATGAATAACCAATTAATTGTTGGTTTTGGTCTCTTTAT
This sequence comes from Taurulus bubalis, assembly GCF_910589615.1. Classification (NCBI taxonomy): domain Eukaryota; kingdom Metazoa; phylum Chordata; class Actinopteri; order Perciformes; family Cottidae; genus Taurulus; species Taurulus bubalis. The sequence continues at coordinate 13,855,146 of NC_136600.1, read as the reverse complement.
GAGATTTGTTGGGGAAAATACAGAATATCATCAGCCATACCCTCAAAGCAAATATCCTGTTCGGTGTCATCCAGTTGGCGAGTGACTGTGATCACTGTTCCTCTTGCTCATGATTTTTGGTTTTCCTCTCGTCTCGTGGCTTATGTGCTCATGATTGTTTTTTCAGACTGTGTGCTTGCCACATCACACGACTTTGGCCATGTTTTGACAGATGTGCCGGCAACTCTGGCAACGAACGCCTAGCCTTCATGTACCTCTATAAAAAGCTAATAGCACTCTGCTTCTCGCCTTTGTAACTGTGAATATGAGGTAATGCGGAAACAAGTGTCAAAACCATGACGACATATACCAAACACAGGAACGCTGTAATATATAAAGAGGTGCAATGGTTGCACCAACAGAATTGAATCAACACCTGACAGCATAGAAGAAAAAAAACAGCAGAGATTATGAGCTTCACGGCCATGATACTGTAAAGTGTCTGTGGGTTTTTGTCCACACCCCAATGTGACTCAAGCTTTCATGGTGTAATTAAGGTATCTAAAGGGGTCTGGCCATGCTTACCCGGCGTGGACAAACATGTAGGAGATAAAGCGCCATGCTTCCTGCCGCTCTTCAGGCTTGTATGTCAGGGGGCTTTTCCAGATGCCTTCATCCAGGGTCACCCACTGCTTCTGAGGCTTCCACACGGCGTAGTAGATAAACACTGCCAGCTGACGAAGAGCAGAAAATATACACACAAGTTAGTCTGAAAGAACAAGATGTTTTTTTTAATAAAGTCAAACTTTAAAGTTGGCAGCAGCAGAAGGATGGGGATGACGCCAAATCGCAAACAGCTGAGAAAATAAAGATGGGAAGGATGATAAAAAAAATACAGATGTTGAAGTGTGTTTTAACTGACCGCAGAAAATCCCCCAGTGGGACTGGACATGGCAGCTCATACATCTGAATCTACCAGCATCGGTGGGAATAAAAAGCGATGGCACGCTGAGAAAGAACACTACAGCTCAGTCGATCCTCTCTGGGTAAATAAAGTGCACCCCCCCCCCAAAAAAAAAGAAAGTATTCACAGACATTCAAAAGCAGTGACATAGGACATCTGTGAGCGGAGAATGAGCTGTTCATCCCCAAGTGTGAGTAGGCAAGTGTTAAAAAAACACTCAGTGACAAGAAACAGAGTCATGCAACAGCCAAACTGGCTTTGCCAGCAGCTTTGTACCAGGATGTTGAATGATTTATGTGTATGGATGTATCCCCTAGTAGTAATAATGTAAAGGAAATGTACAAATCAAATCAATTCAAAATATTAAATATGAGGCAAGTGGGTTCACAAACATAAAAGCACACAAAACATTTTTTTCATGTGCACAAAAAGTATTTAAAAAAAAAAAAAAACTATAGGTAACTATTTACTGCAAGTTTTCATTACTCAACATTAATAAGCACAGTATAAACATGTAATAAATAGTTTATGACACTATAATGCAGTTGCTAGCAGCTATAAGGACATTTGTAAGTGTTGTTTTAAAATGTTTTACTATTGTCCGTCCATTTCTATCAATTTGTTGCTGACAAATACATTAATAAACACATATCTGCCTACAACTACTACCATGTATTAAAACTTAAAGTAAAGAAAAAGGTTTTGACACAAAAGTGTCAACAGCAGTGGCAGCTCAACAATATCCAACAGGAGACGGCACATTATGGCAAAAAGTGCATTTATTGATCTTAACGCCAAGTAAACAGACCAAACGTCCCTGTTTGTTTCACATTGAGGGAATCAAACCCATTCCTGGTGGCATTAGCTTCGAGTTATATTAAAAGACTGTATATAACCTCTCCTTAAAGCCGTAGATTTGGGGCATAAATGAAGCCACAGCAACCCCCATCCCCCTCATGCTATTTCAACAAATCACCCACTGATCCTTCACATTCCACACTTTATTTACCTGAATCTAAAAAGTCAAAAAGACACAGTGGCTTTCTGTTTGCACATTCAGGATTCAGGATCAGCTGCACCAGGTCTTACCTAAAGCTACGACTCCATGCCCCCCATGCCTACTGCCTGCTAGTGTGAACTTTATGAATCAGGACATTCAGAAGAAGAAAATGAACGTTCATCATTATATGGATATTTTGATACGAGACTAGATATTGTCTTCCATTTTGGATATCGTAATATGGCACAAGTGTCATCTTTTCCTGGTTTTAAGGGTTGCATCACAGTTTTTATTTATCAAAATAAAAAAAACCAGACTGTTCTCTCTGTTCTATCATTAGCTTTCACCCACTTAGTCATCAGATCCTCATTACTGATGATCATTTATAAAAAAAAATCTCATTGTGGAAATACTTTGTGAAAGCACCAGTGATCAACCCCACAATGTTGATATTGAGGCATTTGGTGAAAACTAGACATTTGATTATCTCCATAGTGCCCAGCCCTACTCGTTGCTGGACAAGATCTTCTCAGTTTAAAACCGTATATGAAAACAACAGTCAATTGTTTTCCTAAATGCCAGACTTAAAAAAATATCCCACCCAAGCTTCTATGACTTCACCTCGATGTCTGCTCCACGACATACAATCAGAGTCAATCTATACAGTAATTAACGCCCTGGCAGCATATAACACAAATGTAGGCTACATGGGATTAGATCACAGAATCCATACTGCTCGTCGCAGTGCTCATGCAATATGTGTGTGTGGTACACATTCAGGGCAACAGCTACCTCTGCAATACTGATGAGGATGATGAAGATGGGGGGTGGGCAGCAGTTGGCCCGTTCCAGGTACTTGCTGCGGGAGTCTTCTGGAAGCATCCATTTGGAGACAGACCGCTGGAACTTCTCGCAACATCCAATCTTTCTGTCACCATCGGGCTGGTCGGCTGCACTCCCGAGCCGCCGCCCGTCTCGGTCCACGGGGAGCGGCTCCTGCTGCTCGAGGTCGATGTCCTCCATCACTGCTCCAGCCCTACACACAAGATTACAGTTACGGTGAAAGCCTCCAAATTAACCACATAGATGAATCAACACCTCTCCCGTAGAGCTTCAACAAAAACATTATAACCGTCACGAAGGTAGGATTTACTGCAAGGCCAGTTTTAGCTCGGGGTACCTAATAAACTGGCTAATAAACTATTGAGATGTAAAATGACATCTACTGTGATAGAGGATTGTATCCATATTACACACCCTTATTCTAACACACCAATTACTTCTCATGATTTAAAGTGCCGAGAAGTCAAGAAAAGTCAATCATCATACATTAATACATATCCATCACAGGCTAATCCCTCCAGTACTTCTGTCCTACAAATAGACATAACTGATCACTACAGCTGCAACTAACAATTATTTTTATTAGGATTAATCATTCTATGTATAAAAAAACCCCAGAAAGAAATTAAAAATGCCATTTAAAATTCCCAGTTTGGTCTTGATGCGTCTTGTTTTGTCCAAAACCCAAATATATTCAGTTTACTATCATGCATGACAAAAAAGAACAGCCAAACAGAAAAATATTTGGCCTCTTAACTTTATTATAAAATGCCATTACATTTTCAGCTGTCTGATTGGTGGAGTAAATGACTAATTGTTGCAGCTCCACTGACAAAGTAAAATACATCTACATATCTGTACTTCAATTCAGTTTATTTTATATAGCCCAACATCACAAATTTGCATCAGAGGGCTTTACAATCTGTACACATAACATCCCTGTCCCGGGACCTCACATCGAATCAGGGAAAAACTCCCCCAAATAAAGACGGTAAAAACCATTTCACACGGGGGAAAAAAGGGAAGAAATCACGGTCAGACCCCAGATTCAAAGACATGTACAAACAGTGTACTAGAAGGTGTACATGATTTGTTAAACACTCTCACTGAACACTCACTAAATGTCACTATCAAATAGATGCATTTCAAGTGTAATTAAATATAAGACCTTGCTCAAATACAACTGAAACTATAGTATACACTAAACCATTTTATGAACTGGGCTGAGCTCTGACTATTTAAATAAACCAAATATTCCTGTGAAACATGACAGAAGCAGATAGACACAGTAACAGTAACAGTAGCCTGTTATAAGCTCTATTCTGTTACAGCAGCCTGTCAATTAGCGTTTCCTGTGCGTTGCTGGTGATAACACTGATTTTGTGGGTGACACCAAAACTATTCCTGACAACTGAATGTAAAGTGTAGTCAGGGCTCCCACGTGTTTGGTTTCCTATAATATGGTTTGAATTAATTCGACTTAACTTTGGCCTTTACTCACCTAAAATGTCAACAGGAAGAGTGCAGAAGACTCCAAACGGGCCCGAACGCATAAATATCGATTCGACTAAACTAATTAAAAAACACTCAATTTGTGAGCTGAAGTTCACATGCAGTACTAGAGTTCAAAAATAGGGAACAACAGCGTGTTCAACAGCGTTCCTCCATGTTTTCAGACAAGCAGCGGAGTCCCTTCTCCGTCAGCCCTCGTCCGTCTCAGTGGGATCCAAAGAAGAAAGAAAGCCACTTGGAGATAATTATAGACCTTTCATTGCTTTTTCCTGCAAGAAGCTTCCTTCCTCTTTCCAAACAGCCCACTTGTGATCCCGCTTTTTCAGCTCAACTCCAGCTGAGTTTCACAGAAACACAGCGATTTATGCGGTCTGCAACCTGCGCGCCACAGCAACAGCCTACCTGTTTCCCCGTGCCACACCTGGGATCGGTGACGTCACCGACACATTATCTAGCTCGGCTCTCCTCCTCCCCCACCTCTCCACTCACGCAGCAAGGCGCGCGCACACATATTCAAATAGTATACAGCGCCTAGTTCAGTGAAGTGGATTGAGGTTAACGTTTAATATACATGTTGCTTTGACTTGAATGAACCACATGGTGGAGGTAGAGTCCACAATGAAGAACAAAGGGAGTGTTTTAAATGGCTCAAGTGGATATTATTAGTAATACATGCTGCACTTTTATTCATTTATTTATCACTCTGATGCATAGCTAATTTATCCTCATGTTAATGTGATTTCTTAAATACACAACTTTACTAGTATTTTAATACAAATAAAAACCGCAGATAGGTATCTGGGCCATCCCTTTGAGTAAATAACCATTTAGTCTTTAAAAGAACTTACTTATTATTACCGGTCCAGAACAGCTACTTCATGGCCTTCGTGGTTAACACTTATTCTCAGTCAATTGATTGGATTCATTTTCTTGACTGTCAATAAAATACCAGAATACATATTATTTTTTTTTTTTTTAAAGGCCAACATAAGTCTTCCAAACTAAATCCATCACATTTACAATGAATTAAACAGAAAAAAATAAAGCAATTTAGCATTTTGCAAAAAAAGTGTCTCACAAAAGTACCGGCTTCAGTTCTCGGTGAGATAGTCTTGATTACATTTAACTTTTCAGCCAACATGGACGAGAAGACAATTTTAGGTGCTCAAGGAAAATGTAAATGTAAACATCCACAATTCAACTGGGCAATCTACATCTGCTGAGAAGACCGTGTGATAGGGCGAAGAACTACCCACATCACTAAAAACACATCCTGGCTTCAAGAAAACGTCCCAGACAACAGATTTTAATCACAGAACTTTTATTTTTTTCAAAAGGGAGAAAAATCCACATTCTCAGGTAAAGAGCTGTGAGGGAGGGGTGAAGGACAAGAAAAAGGGGGGACAATGTGAGAAGCAGGAGCCATTAAATACAGCTGCTGGAAGATTATACAGAATGATCACGAGCCAAAAAGCTTTTTCTACAGCGCCGGCAAGAGATTTGACACAGATCTGCTTTAGTCAGGATTTCGAGAAAGCGCATATGAACAAGAAAAAAAAAGACGGGGCAAAAATTTTTTTTTAAAAAAGGGCTTCATACATAGTTTATCTTTCAGATTCTTCTAACTTTTGGCCAGCAGCAATAGTTTGGAAATAAGAAATCAACATGTGGATTAAAATGAGGATAAACCATGGCACCCAAACAGTTTAAGATGAGGGGGGAAGGGGTTGGGAGAAGCAAATGAAATCAAAATTAACTGGGGAGGCAAGGGGAGGGGAGTGGGGGGGGCAGTAGAAGAGCAGCCGTCCAGTGAGAGGAAGCTGGGATCTCATCACTGTGAGTTCAAGAGACATCTGAAACACATAGAATGATCGATACTGGAGTCAGAGACGATAATCAGTTCAACCTCTGAACACAGATTAAAGCAAAGATGTATATTTTGACAGCGAAGGAAATGGTGGTTTAGGAAACTTACAACTAGCAGGCCGGGCTCCGTATCTTCGCATTATCTGGTCTTGTGTGAATTTCACAAAAGATTCATATTGTTCTGGAAAAAGAAGATTAAAAGGTGAGCAATGCTGTCGATGCAAACAATATCTCTGCCTACACCTGGACAGGATAACGGCTAAATAAAGTCTAGATAAAGTCTGCTCTCCGTGATCAATTTCCCCGTGAATACAGCCAAAAACACAATATAGTCGTTCTTATTTACGGACCCTTCCGTTTTGACGATTGTGGCTAATTAATATTACCCGAGTAAAACCCACATAAATATAGCTCAGTGATGGCACCAAAATTCTACCATATGTATTCCACGCGTTTCCTGCCGTGGCATCTAGAAGTATATATAATTTTTTTTTTAGTATTAACCATTAAAAGAGCGACGTTTCATTTGTTCTTTACCTGCGAGTTTTGTGTTAAGAATCTGTTCGTACTCCTCCCGGATCTTCTCCTCGTGGTCTTTAAGCAGCCGCTCACACAGGTAGCTCACCTGCTTCAGTGTAAACGAGGGCTGGTCCTTCCTTGAGGCACCTGAGAAACACAAGATCAGATCAGCTACGAGAAGGCTGATCCACTCACATCGATGGCGCAGCGATAAGTCACGCAGACAGAAATGTTCTTTTTCCAGAAATAGGTGCTTGGCCAGGTGCAAATTTACAGCTTTGCGCTCCGTCGTCCCTCACCTCTGCCAGCCAACAGAGTCATGCAGCACTAATGTGGGCCCTCCCTCTCTCTCCCCAATGTCTCTTTCACAATGCAACTGGAGCCAGCTTTAGCTAGGTGATCCTTTACCCAGTGGTCTTTGAGGTCTGCTGTAAGCCATTTAGACTAGAACGTTTGTAAATCACAAGAGAGGATGGCAGAGCGAGGATGAAGGTTTAATAGCCGTCTCGGAGACAGAAAGAGGCCGGGTTAGTAACAGTGCAGTCATTGTGATCTATGAGACCATCCTGCAGAGTGATTAGGAGCAACGCTGGAGCCGGAAGGCCTCGGGCATGGATTACATCTCGCACCCAAACTGCCAAAATTGTGCTCAAAGCATCAAACTGCAACACGACTGCTGCAGTACAAATTTGCACACAAAAGATGGGCTGAAACAAACTGAAGCCATCACAATCCACACGCATTTCAGATGCCAGTGTAGCGACTCATTTATCAACGTTTTTTTCCAGTAAATACTGAAGTAGAGGCATAAAGTTATGCCAATATGGACGGACTAATTGGAAGATTGTATCTTTGTTTTGAGCTCACAGTATATTATTCCATGACACTTTATATCAGTTAGACTTGTTATCTTTGTAGATAGGATGAAGCATGAAAGTACAATTCATTTGTAGTTCCATCTGAAACGCATGCAAAAAAACACAACAGTCTTCGCAGAGAACGAAAAGCAGACTTGTCAGGAATTTAAACAGTATATGAATGAACTCAGATGAGAGACATCTCGATTTCAGGAGTGGGCTGGATTTGGCACAAACAACTATAAATCTTTCACAAACTCACATCTGGAATCACAATTCCTCTGCCCTTGTGATTGTTTTGATGAGCAGCAGTAGCCTGCCTCTTTAGACTTGAGTTGGTCATGCAGGTCCAGCCAAGGGTCTTTTGGCAGGCCTTGCAGAACGAATGACCTTATCATTCTTAACTGTTACAAAGATTAGGCTTAAAAAGGTTGCCATTCTGTTTTTTGATGGTTTTCTGCTGTCACTTCAAGGACTTGCTAACCAGAACAAAACAAAAGCAGACATGTTATTTAGATCCCCGTGTAGCAAAAGTACAATACCCTCCTACAGCTCTCAGCAAAGCTAAAATGATCTAAACAGTGACTAAAATGGTACGGTACTCAAAAGCAAGAAGAGAGAAGTTTCTATATTTGGACCGTTAGACCGAGAGAACTGCTTTCAAAAGAACGCACATGTTAGTTGGAAATGGGGAAAACATCCATAAACATGTACATGCTCTAATGGCAACATGGCACTACGAGTGCCATGTTGCCATTAGAGCTGTACATGACCATGGCCTTTTGAGTAAAAGACAAAGCACGCACGTGTGTGTGTGTGTGTGTGTACACACACACACACACAACCCTAAATTCTTCTACCTGGTGGGGAGCTGGGAGCGTTGAGGGAGGAACTGGGGCTGGGGGAGTCACTGGAGCTACAGGCCTCAGTCTGGTTGAAGGCCCCTTCCAGCTGCCGCCGCCTCTGGATCCGGCTGTACTCCTGACGGAGGTTCTGGAAGATCTGCTCTGTAGGGAGAAATCAGAAACAAGGACACAGACTGTTTAAACCAGGACAGACATCGCCCAAAAATGAAGGTTGCACACATTTCTTTCAACCCTTTGCCAGTTATGAGGGGTGCTCCCAATGGGCGTTCAAAGCAAATGCAATTCAGACTCTCACTTTGTTGCTTGGATGTCAGCACAAGTCTCATAACTAAAACATTTTCCTTTTGTGATGTAATGTCCATAAACTGCTAAGTTAATGGTTTTCGGCACATGTATAATGTGCCGTTTAAGACTCCATTTTGTACGTGAAAAGGAATTATGAATCGATCCAGTTGTAGCAGTTGTCCCAATCGTTTTGGTTATATAGTGATTCATTACAGGAATTAATCAGTATTTATTAGTTTGGTCTTTAATGCGTGTTCTTTTCAACACTGCGCCCACCACAACCACATTTAAACAACGTTGAATGTATTCCAGCATTAATAAGGAATATTACAGGAAGGCGTAATCATCTACAGGGCTCTTAAGATGAACTAAAGCCATGTTCACTTCCTGTGTGCCGTCGCTCACCCAACATTGGTTCCAAAAAACAATCATCAATAGGAAGTAGAGACGTGACAGGCTGACATACCTACTACAGCTGTGAAAAACAAAACACACAGCTGACTTAAAAACACTTTCTGATCTTGTGACTGTCACTTTCACTTCTCTTCCAAAAGTTATTTATGACGTCAGCATCACCACAGCTGGTGAGAAGGCTTCAACACAAATCAGCGTTAGTTACCAAGGTGGAACAAAGTAAAATCCTTTCATTCTTCTGAGGTCTATTTAGTGGTTGTATAGATGCTTGAGGTTTTAGGGGGTAGACAAAATAAACGGATTTGTGTGAAAACATCTGGGTGACTGCAATGCAAACGATGTAAAACAGGACATTCTCACTATAATCATGATAATCAGCGCTTCTCATCTTCTCAGCTACGCACTGTTTAAGCGCCCGGATAAATCCATATATAAATCACCAAATCCAGTTTTCCTGAAAAGTACTCAAGATCATCTGCAATTACAAGCAATACGTACAGAAAACTTAAAATACCATATCCTTTATGTTTCCGACTGAAACTGGAGTTTTACAATGTAAAAAAACAACAATGGTTTTGGTAGACCGTTGTGCATTCAGGGACGTAATTAAGGATTGTTTTCTTTCCAAACTGCCTGCATTGTCACAATCATTTAATCTACGGAGAGTAAGCAAACTGGAAAGAGGCACCTGAGCCCACATCTAAAAGCACAACATGACACAGTTAACCAATAGCAGATCACAGTATAGTGGGGGCAGCGTAGAAGCTCTCTGAAAATTGTTTTTGCACACTGCAACAACCACTTATTGTATTTGTTACGCTGCCATATTGCCTGTGATGACACGATAATCTCAATTTCACTTCAAGTGTACTGCTTGCTGGTGCTTTCAAGGAAGCTCCAACATCCGAGATGTGTCTCCAATTCACAGTTTGTTTACGTTGACAGAATCAAACCAGATCAATATCAAGCATACAGTACGCACGTCATGAAAAGTGTCATGTAAATCTGGTTGTTTCTTGCATTACTAAAGTTTCAAAATAACACAAAAGTTCATTGTTAACACAAATGACAGTTATTAGCCTGAGAATGTATACTTAATTTATAGCTAAAGATGTATCACAGGGATAGGAATTAATCAAATAAAAAAAAAGGTACTGTAGGTACACATGGAGAAAGATGCGTGTCAAAAAAAGTGTCTCCCCATATCATCATAAATATGTCCTCCTTGGGATAAAGCCTACGCTGCAGCTGCTGTTACAGCTTAACATGGGTCACAGCCAGCACACACATATCTAATTATAAGCTTAACTTAAAAAAAAAAAAAGTCATGGGAAAAATGAGAAAAACACCAAGGCCTCAAATAGAGCTGATAAAGCCCTGCCTAAACATTTGGTTATCTCACTCAGTTCATACGGGAAGTGAAGTCTATGCAAGTAGCGCCTCTATCTGGAGAACCCTGCCTCATTTATCTTGGGTGGAGAGGGCTAGAAGCCATGTTGCCACTTCAGCCTGCTCTTCAGTCAGCTTGTTTGGATGGGGAGGAAAGCCACGTCATGTGTAGTCATGCACTTTTGAACTGGTGCCTTTGCGGATACCCTCTCTGCTGTAAATGGCCTCCGAAACCTTCCAGAATTAACAATACAGGACCCTAATCTGACAGGCTGTTTATTGAAATACCACAGGTTTTTTTCACTTGTTATAAAGCCAAGTACCCAAGCCATAGGGCTGTAACAATGACTTAACCAATTAATAGACAGAAAGCGGATTTACATGTCATTTTGATAATACATCTAAAATGAATGTCATTTCTCAAGGACAAATGCCAAATATTCACAGATTCCAGTTTCACAAGTGAGGATTATACAGTAGTCCAATTAAATAGCACTACTCCGTATATCCACCAAACCAGTGGAAACCTTCTCCGGCTGACCATCACTTCCAGCTCTGCCAACTACTAGTAGCTCAATTGTGGGTGTTGCTTGGCAACAATGACCCTGCCACAACCAGACCAAGCAATCAATCACAGAGACTTCCGGGAGCCAGGGGGACCCAGTGGAGAAAGCCTCGGCTAAAAGGCTTAGGCACCGGCCAAACAGTGAATACGACATGAGATCGGCCAGATAGATTGGATGTGGTAGTGGGGAGGAAACAAAGCTGACTCATTTCATTTCACCCTCCACTGCGAAAGAAGTGTGGGGGGAGGTGGGTTTCGAATATCCCAACTGCCAGGAAGTAGCTTGTGATGTATTATGGGTCAGTTGAAGTTGCCCCCTTCTGCAGTAAAGAATTTAAAGACATGGGGAAAAAAAAAATAATTGCGAAACAATGAATTGTTTTTAAAGGAATATATCTCACATTACATTGTAAAAGGAAGCAAGTCCGATGTGAGGTAGATCGGTTCCCTACCACTTGTAGTGTAGTGGCTGCGTGGACAAGCCTGGACAGATGAGCGAGGACACAACTAATTGCCAGTACTCAGACGTCCGCAGAGCGTACTCACAAGGTACAACTGCACAGTAGTCAAATACTAAATTCCTCAATGCATTTGGAACACAAAGCAAAACACTAAAGTATGACTTCTAACAGTAAAAAACAACAACAAAGAGCTTCCTGACCAGACAGCAGGCCATCTTTAGCCCAGGATAAACGAGCAGTCTTGCCGTCTGACCAAGGTTTCAGGCCTTAACTATGACCCGCCCGATTTTCTACCCAAACTGTAGCTGGGTAGTACCAGTCCAGCCTTTAAGATGACAACATGTCCCAGGAAAACACCAGCCCCATCTGTCATCTGGGGGGAATTTTTAGCAAAGCACAAGACTAGACTAGCAGCATAAGAATGAGACAGAGGAGAACGGAGTGAGTGATCCTATCTACATTATGGAAGGATTACCTAAAGATACATTGACAGGGTCGGATCCCGACACACACACACACAGCCTTGCTAACCACAAGCAAACCTGAGTAGCTGAAAAGCATGTGTGGGTAGAGACGGGTGGGAGGGGTGACAGCTGACCTTTCGTTAAATACAAAACTGCTTTCACTTGGCAAACCGCAGCAGAGGCATGCTTGCGACACCCGTCCCATAAGGGGCCTTCTTATGGGTGAAGGTGAGTGTATTACCTGGTATCTGGAGCTCATGTTTGCAGCTGACAAATCTACATGACTTCACCCTTGCAGCTGCAGTTCTGTAATTCAGCTTCTTAACATAAGGTTTAGACTAAATAAGCAACGTTAGAACCGACAACCTGAAAAATGCGGATAAGATTAATTTTTTGTACGGACATCAACATAGCTCCACTACGAGTATTCATAGTGGAGCTATGTTCGTACAAAAAAAAATGACTCAGCAGGGCAACCATAATAAGCAAGTCGTACTGTATAAATGATGTGAGCAATAACAGAGGCATGAAAATGCGTCTTCACCTTCAGGCATCTGCAAGGAACTGCCCTCTCCTTTCTCAGAAACAAAACACCTCTTAATCACTAGAAATCTTTTTCTTACCAGAATGACAATTACAGTTCACCAGAAGTCGGAACGTTCACAGGAAGTCAGCTGTGAAGCCATTTCCATCATCTCTGTCTGTCTGCCCTCAGCAAACCCTCCCAGGCTTTTGCCAAGAGTGATGTGTGCATAACCCACCAGCGTCATCTTACAACGATATGCACCATGAAGCACATATTTTCTTACAGTGCACAAAAAAACAGGAACAACAGAGTCCATGATTTGGCCTTTGTCTTAATGTGCGTTGCAGGCACATTGTGCAAACTTGGGTCTGTGAGGTCTGTGTTGGTTTATTGTTTTAATATTTTTTTTTTTTTTTAAAACATCACTAATAGCTTCCATTTTACTAATATTTACCTCCCCCACGGGGTAAATCGTCCATGATGAACTGAAACCTAGGTCAAGATGCACAGAACTATAGAGGAATAACATATTGTGACCAGTCCTAGCTACTTATGTTATGTCAATCTATCCCATTTAAAAAAAAGAAAGAAACAAGGAGATTGAACCCCCAGTTAACACAGGTTTAACAGTGATTAAGTGGCTAAACACAACTCCACGGAGTAAACATGAACCACTGGAACGCCATCAAAGAAAACGTCTTCTCCAAGCAGTACCATGACAATAAAAACTGGTTATGAGGAATGCATTCGTTCATTTTAGATTTCTTCACTTTCAATACTTGGTGGCAAGATCGAAGGCACTTCATCACATCAGGGGGGGATAAATGGCTCCATAAGCTTTATAATATGCTGGGCTATGCAAAATGGATTTCTAACCACTGCGGAGCACATGATGACAATCTACGAGTTAACAGCATGGCTTAGCACAGGTAGTACAGCTGTCTCCATCTTGTAAACCTCTCTCATTTCACAGCAATGAAGTGATCAAATAAATTCAATGATTTCAAGTTTTTTGTTGTTGTAATTAACATTCAAAAAGCGTAAAGATTAGGCCTCACTGGTATGTGCTGCCCAATCTGTGTCTCTGGCACATGCAATCAGCCTCCCTGGATCGCAGTGCAGACATCTAGGTAATTGTCTTGTGTCTACTAGTGTGCCCAACGCCCGTTCAATGCTCACAGCGGAGCTCTTCCAGTCGAAAGGGAGAGTAGATGACAGACATAAAAGGAAATGAACAATGTCCTGCAGGCCATAAGAGGAATAGAAATGGCCGTAGTGCATAATGGTAACCCCCACCTGAATGCAAGACAATTGTGCCACTGAAGCCAAGGAACATTACCCAGGCAGCTCCTAATTAACAGCCTGCCATGATGTGCCTGCTGCTGTGATGCCATTTGTCTCGTCAGGAGAGCCAAAAGGCTCGTCTGTCACCCATGTGTTAAAGTACAGGCAGGGTCTTTTGTTTCAACACCTTTCCATTTTTCAAATGAATGTTTAATTGAATATATCACGGGATTTAATCCACATAGTCCATACGCTACGGATTGTACAGGCAAAATCTGAAAAGGGGGTAGTCATATAGCTATAATTTAATTTGTTCCACGCTAGAAATTGTAACGATATTTGATTTAACGTTAGCTATGCAAATAACTTTGAGGCTAATATGTTCATGGGCAACTCAACATTAGCCTCTGTAAGCTAATTCAGCCAACTATGCAACAGTACAATGAGCTGGCAAGGTGCCACCGACGAATGCCGACAGAGCCCCCCCCCCCCCCCACCCTCTACTTCTGTGAATCCACTGATTGATAATGCTTCGTAAAACATGATCCGTGTTGGTAACTTGGCGACGACGTCCCCCTTCTTCCCGACGCTAGCTTCGCTAAGCTAACGTTTAGCGTTAGCCTCCAACCCCCATTCAGATGAACTGACGTTAGCTCGCTATCCCTTCCAGTCCACTCCACCCAAACCCCCTCCCCCATGACACCCACCCTGAAGGGGAAAAACCCGTAAATTCCGTTTACATTTCCTACCTGGAGTGAGCCTGTGTTCGCCTCCCATGGCCGTAGGAGACATCGAGTGCGTTGGGCTGTCGACCGGGGGACGGAGGTTGCATCTTTGCGGGGACGGAGTGCCAGCAGTGCCCGGTAGTGGATTGCACCTTCTCCGCTTGGGAGACTGGGGACTGAGGAGGGCCTCAAACTCCATCGACCGCTTTAATGTTGCCCCGCAAGCCATGTTAGCTAAAGAAAACTGGGGAAAGTAAGCTGGAGAAAAAACGACCCGCAAAACTGTGGGGTTGTCGCTCGTGGTTTGTACGTTAAATGTTGCTCGAATTTCTTGAGCCTTTCTTCCTCTCCACAACAACGGATTTTCTTCTCTGAGTAGTAAGCCAACTGCCGACCCTGCCTGCTGAATTTTTAAAACGTCACAATGGCAGACCGTACCATTGAGGAAAAGAGGGGCGTTCTCCAATATTTACAACCGATTTGATTATAAATTCTACTGATTTTAACTGTCATTCGTACCCAAACGTATTTTTTCAATTGTGCTAGTAATACATATTTGAATCAATTCGCATTTGTATTATCTTTATCTGTCTTTAGGCTACGGTTTCTTACTACTCAACCCTATTGTTGTTGTTGATGGCTTTTGTTTCCGTTGAACTCAAATAGAAGGTTCACGAGACGTCTGGTGGTGGAGGTCAGGTAAATCAAGTAGATTAAAAATTAACTCCAGAGTGATTTTACTCTTCAATCTCCTTTAGATTTATTTATTTAAGTAAGTAACCGGCTTCACATTGTATTTTCAATTTTTTTATTTGCAAACTTAACACAGTGGCTGCATGACGATAATGACTTAGAATAGAGTCCCTAATACAGCAAAAGTTCTCGATCAAACAATACACTGTGACTGAAAATAGAAACTGTGTTTGTATGTTCAAAGCATGTGTATAGTATGTATGCTAGAGATTACTTTCTGTTCTTATCTCGCTTTGTTTTATCAGATACATTGCTCCATTTCCCACCTATTGTATAACATGCATCAGCAACAGTTACACACTTACAGTCTTTTGTTTTGAGTAACTAATTGAAGCTAGCAATGGCTAGAACTGAATCATCCATCAATTAATAAATGCTGCTGTCTCCACCACTGGGTGTGCATCTTGATGTGACAGTATGTTTTAAGTGCAATAAGTTTTCCTGCACATAAAATAAAATGAACTCTTTTGATCCCTCATTGGGGGAAACAAATTGATGATAACGGTCTCACTAGGTTTAAAAATCCCTTTTACAGGAGTATCCTGACTTTTTAAATGCATAATCAATTATTGTAGGTTAATATAAATTAAACAAAGTCTTATGCAGTCATTATTGTTATCACATAACCTATGCAAAGAACTAAACATGAAGCCAGGATAATGTGATGCAGTATTTATTTAGGCTTTAAGTATCTTAAACGGAACTGTTCGGAAGTATTCAGCAATATCATTTAAAATATCATTTTAGCATCTCCTTAATTTTTCTACTAAGGACAAATTTAAATCATACTGTTTTCTTTAGTTGTGTCTTGTTTTTTAGGTTTAAAAATGTAACATCCACACATTGGAAAATTCTTGATAATCTTGGAGGCTGTATTTTTTTAATTCTCTTGAATTGTATACTGAGAAGTGTTTCTAATTGGTCTATAACTTTATTCATATATACATGGGATAGGCCTGTACAAAATAATACAAATGCCACCTCAAAGTAGCCTATAACACATCTCTAAAACTGTTTTTACAAAAGACATTATTTATTGTATGATGGTAGAATTCATTACAGAGCTTTGTAGACCCAATGCTGAACTATAAACTGAATGTATACCTGTGATCATCCCCACTTTGGGAACAGTGTGTATAAAAATGCTGTGTACTCATTTTGTTCCCACTTTTCTGGCATGGCAGACTCATAGTATTCAGCATGTCATCTCTGGCAGCAAATACACCGAGGAGATTGATACAGAGACATGGACACTTATAAATCATTGCAAACACAAGACTGCTGACTTTTTACCACTTGACAAGGAATTAAGGATGACAAATTAGTACGAATTATGTATCAAAAGAGAGTATGGTCGAGTATCATCTTTAATCAGTTGATATAGTGGTTGAAACACGTGTTCGGTGTCGTATGTGCACCTGTGAGTTTAAGTGTAATGTCATACAGTATGTGCTTTGCTGCAGCTGCCAGTTGTCACAATTGCAAAGAGTGTTCTAGGGTTTGTGCTCATTCTCCTCCTGGTATGTGCTCCATTTGCCTCGGCACACTACTTGGATTCACGTGTGCGGACATTGTGTGAAATCCTTCCGTGCATGGGGCTTTTGTGGAGTCCTGGCATTCATGTGCAGATGGGAGAGGGAAGCCACGGCGTCCTCTGTCCCTGCACGCTCAGGGACAAATACTCAAAAATAAACAAGCATACTAACAACAAATCCACCTTTCTACCACGTGGTGAACCCAAAAGTTAAGTCAGTACTTCAGTTCACGGGACACAGTATGTCATAGGAGGTAGAGCGTAAAGCACTGACATTGGAGATGGAGGGGTCAAAGGTTAAAGGTTAGCTAGCCATATGACATCATCTCTCTTCCAGTCCAACATACAATAAACCTTTTGCCTGACCTGAACCAATGCCCAGAGATGATAAGCTTTATTTCCACTGTTATCTGACACTAGAATGGTTTTAACTGTGTTTGGAAAGGTTAATGATTTCTCCTTACAATCTGTCTTCCCAGTGTCCATCCATCTCATAACTGCAAGTAAAACACATTATGTAGCATGTTTCAGACATTTGATAGACTTAGTGATATTTTGGATCACTTAAAGGCCTACTAAGAATATGCATGAGTTATTGTTTAATAGCCTTGAACACAATAACCTTAAAATACATATACCAGCATTAATAATTTGATGGGAATGAATCCTGCTCATATTTGATTCTTTATCTACAGTGATAATCTCTGTGATGTCAAACACTTATCTATCTGTACAACTACTCCTCAAATTTAACTCATTTTCTAATGTCCGGCAGTGGATTGTTCATCATCTCTGGGACTGAGTTAAATTGTGTGGTTCTGGTCCCGGGCGTCTCATCCTCAGAGATGCCAGTACAGTTGTTGTCTTCTGTGGAGGGCAATCCTGGGGTTAAAGCCTCTGTACATTTTCTACACCTTCCAATCTCACACAGCCTTTGTAGCAACTGCAGTAGAGCGACTCTTAGCTCTCGACAGCGCAGTGCATATAGCAGTGGGTTGACTGCAGAGTTGACCAGGCAGAGGGTGCTGCAAAAGGCGAACGCTCTCTGTTGGTCGGGATTCAGGGGCATAGAGACATCAGCTAACATGAAGGAGAGTGCAGGAAGCCAGCATCCCACCATTATGAGTAGGATCAGGCCAAAGGTACGGGCTAGTCGGATATCCATCCTCATGCGGGCGTGGCCTGTCACTGCTGCTCCCTGGAGGCTGGCCATAGAGGACTCATGGCGGTGGGCCTTCCACAGGATGAGAGCATAAGCACACAGAATGAGAGCCAGAAGCACCAGTGTGAAGCTGGCCCAGCAGGCCAGATAGCCCTGGTTGACATAGGGAAATAGATGTGAGCAGCGTGGATCAAACTCTGTGGGACACCTCCAGCCAATCAGCGGCAAGAAGGAGAGGACAATGGTGGCAATCCAGAGGATCAGCAGACTCAGCACGGCTCGCCGGCGGGTCAGCAGCACCTTATAGCTGGAGGCCTGCTGGATGCAAAGGTAGCGGTCCAGAGCGGTCAGCAGCAAACTCCCCACCGAGCTAGTAAAGGCCATGGTAACGCCACCTAATTTAAAGAGGTAGGCGGTGGGGCCGTCACAGCGGCGAAAGAGGTGAAAGTCCAGGAAGCTGGTGGTGAAGAAGCAGCTGGCGAAGACATCAGCCAGAGCAAGGCTGGCAATGAACAGATATGAAGGTCGCTGTCGAAGGGAGGCTGTTGTAGCGATCACTCCCAACACAAGAGCGTTTTCCAGCAGTGTGATAGGCCCGGCCAGGAAACAGATGGAGCCGATGGCTGTCCTCTCTGTCTCGGTGAGAACCATGTAGAATTCCAGTTTCTCACAAGAGCTGTTAACTGTGAGGAAATCACAGGTTATAGGACAGATTTTATGGGGCAAGTCTACTGAAACTACAACTGTCATTATAAACACACCCTTACATTTAATTTGCTGAAAAACTCACATAATCTTGAACAATTTCAGATTCTAAAGAAGCAATGCGATGCATTTATTTATTTATTGAGGCTACATACGTATCGGTGATGAGGCGTTCTCTTTGGCTTCTGTGGGTCCTAAGGAAGTTGGAACCTCCCATCGCTCCATCTCAACTGTTACTGGAGGGCCAGGACTATTGAAGTTAGAAAATGAAGTAAGTCATTAAAACGTGTTATTATTTATGGATTAATACACATAACTAACATTTCATATATATATATATATATATATATATATATATATATATATATATATATATATATATATATATATATATATATATACTAAACTAACTTTTTCCACTATTATCTTAACTTCTAAGGCACATATAAACACAAACACACATAGCAAGATCCACATATCTACAGGAAAAATAATATAAGAGACATCTTTATTATTTGATTGATAATAAACCTTATTTTCATGAAGTGACTGAAGCAGGAAACTTCCTGTGGAGAAACAAATAAAGTATGAAAAAATGATGATGTATTTTTCTCTCTTCGTCAATATTGAACGTGGTGCTTAAAGGGAACATTAACATCAGTGAGTCGAGACAAAAAGTCACTTAGGGGTCAGGGTAAACAGACAATGACCATTACAGTATCTGCTGCTGCTCATATTGAAGAGAGCCAGGGTTTAAATCGCAAACCATAAACCAATGAACAAGTTTTGTTTAAAAAGCCCTAAAGGTTTCACATTTGTCTATGATTTGTAGAAATGTTTAATACAACCAGTGTGCTCATGGTGTGTTGTTGAGTAAGATCGTATCACTTGCAGCAACTTGTTTTAAGAGCTTTTACGCACAAATCTCGCAAATGTTTAAGCATGAAGAGTGATAGCCTGCAGCCCAGGGGATGATACCTTTGTCTTTGACCAAGTGTGTCCAATAAAACTTTGACAAATCTGTCCCTGCAAGACATTCTCTGTAATTTAAAGGGGCAGTTCACCCAAAAATAAAAAAATGCATATTTTCCCTTTTACCTAGTGGAATGTATTAACCCTATATTATAGTTATTGTAGTTACATTCTTCATAAAACTGCTCACCACAAGTACCGGGGATTATCTTGAGTAAATGGGTCATGATTTCTGGAAAGATACAATGCTGTTGAGTTTTTCAAATGTATTTTTTTATTGTAATTCATGTTTAAACCATATTTTCACAATAGCGTTGGCAGGGATTTGACTGAGTGCATTCAGTTATCTGCAGAGACAAACGTAATAGCAAATACATGTTTTTCACATATTATCATATCTAACAGGATGAAGACTGCCCCCTTTTGGAATTATAAGGGATTGTATTGTAACAAAAAAGTAAATCGGTGGGTGAAGGTCACCGCAGAGATGAACAATCTCCTGTTAAGTGCATCACCTGTGTGCAATCAATAGATTAAACGTGTGGGAAGCCGATGTGAGAGGACTTGATCAAAGTAAATAATGCTGTGATAAACAGAGAGTGGCCACCTATAATTGCTTATACCCAGTGAGGCTTAAATGATAGAGAATGCATTGTATAGGCCAAAACATGACCCAATCACATGAATGGCAGTAAGCTTTAGGAAAAGGCTGGAAACAGTGAGTAAATGACACAAAAAGAAACATTCAAATTGATAAAGGAAAGTAGTTTTATATGATGCAGTATACGTGATTATAAGCTAAAGTGAATATTTTAACCCAATCAGGCCTTCAAGCCATCGTTTTCCCTTTAGTCCATTTCCAGTGAACAGTATTTTTGGTTTTCATTACAACAAAAAGCATAAAAATATATATGAGCAGAAGTGGTGGAAGTAAATTACATTCCAGGAAGGCCCTTATTGACTTGAGGGACAATATTTCCCAATTCCACTGTGGGCCATATGGGTGCAAGCACTTTATTACACCACCTCAGGCTCTTTTCTCCCATGTTGTGAATCTTGATTGAGCGTTTTGACTAAGAATCATACTTCTTATAAAAATGTTGCCTCTTCCAGAAAGCAGCAACAGTCGTGTCCAGGAAAATTAATTTATAATTAAAGAAAACATGCAGGCGTCCATTTTAGTCGCATCACTATTGCACACTGAAATAATGTGGCAATAACCCCTTGAGTCACTCTTGCACTGTGCCACATTGTTTCAAAATATAGCCAGCCCTTCTGGCACAAGCAGAACACAAATTAAACGTGTAGTTTTGTCGTAGCAGCAGGAGAGAAAAAATAATATATGCAAAATAGGGCAAAAGTAGCAGATCTGCTGCACAAATGCATGTAATGAATAACGTACCATAAAAACACACAACATGTTTTTGAAAATAAATGTCATTTTACAGGGATATTATCACAACGCCAGTTTAAATGCATTCTATGACATTTTGACATAATACTTAGAGTCACTGGATTTTAAACCTGTAATAAAATAACCTTTGAAGAGCTTACCTTGTCTGGAGTTTTCTGCTTTTTTCCTATTTTAGGGGATTTAAATGGGTCCTTCAGCAGCACAACAACCACGACATGATCGCACAGACCTACAAACCTGAATGGTGGTAAAGTGCATGACTGAGGGGAGAAGATAAGGAGGGAGGCTGTGATGACACGAGGGTGAGAGGGAGGGAGGGAGCGAGAGACAGAGAGAACCAGATGGAAAGAGATGAAAGAGTCCAAATGATGAATTAGAAGGACAGCATGGAGGATGATGAAACTGAGAATGGCAGTAAAGTCCAATTGTATGTGTTTGATTTTAAGTAGAGGTTAAAGAGACAAGATAAAAACATATATACAGCAATATAGACCAACTGTAGTTATCACACACTTCTAGCGATGTCTTTCCAGCAGACAGGGTCATGATGATCGCAGGGGAGGAGAGCACTTAAGCAGGTGTGAAAGACATGTCGATACAAAATAAGAAGAAAACACATCCTACTCCCTTTTTGAAAAAAATAATGAATAAAGTGACCTCAAAAATATTTTTGGTCTGTGAATCCAATACCCAAGACCTGGGAGTCATTAATAATTCGATAAATGGACCTTGAATGAAGATTTTTGTAGCAAACTACTGCTCAAATTCATAACCAAGGATGCTATATGTTGAATTATTTCCATCTATGCAGCAACAGGTTTTTCTTCCATCTCTTTTACTATTACTTTCCACTCATCTTCCTTCGACAGACAGTATCTAGCATCACACATGCACACACACGCTTCATCACATGATGGTTTATGATATGTCCATATTTCTTGAAGGATTACAACCTTTATTGCTCCCATTCTGTGGATCGAAAGCACAAAGAAGATAATAATAAAAGAGATTGTCTGCTTCGTTAATTGTATTAAGTGTGTGCATTAGAAAATACAATGGTATACAGTTGTTTTGTTCTTGGTGACACAATGAAGAGTTGTTTTGCAAACATTTGACTGATTCATCCGCAGTGAGTGCAGAGGGGGAAAAAACAGCCTTCATTGCAAATTTGCCAGGATTTAGATTTTTCTTTGACATTACATTACTGACTAATGCCCAGTGAAGTCAGTCAGTGTGGGTCAGGGTGTAGTACTGCTTACAGTGCAGCAGGGGGCAATGCTAAGCAGCCATGAACTAGTGGACAAAATGAAACGTTGCTCAGTTTTGAATCTTTATCATTCTACATAGATACAGAATTTGAACTAAACAAGCAGTTAAATCACCAATTAAGGCTCTTTAATTTGACTCACACCCCTATGGTTCAAAAAAGAAGAAGTAGATTGGGAGCTCAATAACAATTCAATCAGATCACAAACCTGAGGCATTCTGAAATGAATTGGCTTCCTATTTGAGAGAAAAGTATGCTAAATGAAACAGAAACTGGGGCTCACAAAAGGCAAGACAAGAAAATAGGTCAGAAAGAGAGATGTTTTTGATGTCATGTTTATAAATAGACAGCATTCAAGTAAATTATGGTTAATATTAAGGCGGTGATATCTGGTGCACTGTGTCCTCTCCTCCACTGAACTGATAAATTCAGCCGGCCAGAAGGCAGGAAATGTGATTAGGAGCAGACAGCACAGCTTCAATAAAATTTCTTCTCAGTCACTGTTCGGCCAGGTGCAGCTCAAGAGCGCAGACCACAGGACAGAAGAAAGCCTGACATATTTAATTATCAATTGGATTACATCATCCTGTTTTACAACTTCCTTTTTACAAACCTTGGACACAAACATCAGACTCACTTTGCTGTTTGAGATTGATTTGGTTTTAATCCAAATACAAATTTCTTCTCCTCATTTCAAGATCGCATGACCTTCAGACAGCTTGCTGATGTGAAACAAATGAACAGATCAAAATAAAATAAAATGACTTCACGGTAAATGCTTTAATAACACTTCATTATTTTATTTGGTTCTTGGAATGATATAATGCAATTGTAAAATGCTTGAATTTGGAAAATAAAAGGGGGATTGAAAACTACAAAAGTAAGTAAGATACATTGAAAATTAAACATTAAAAGACTGTAAGAAGTGATCTCATAGAATACTTCACAAAGTTGACATTTTAAACATTTACCATATCATTTAAAATACATATTCCTTTTCCTTTTGGCCTTTCTCATTTTCCATTAACAATACTTATGTAAACAGAAACATACTCAGGGTCGTAGAGTTAAAAAAAAAATCTGAGGTGTTGCAACTCTGTCTCCTAAAATTACCAGTACATTGTGTTTGACATATTACAGCATGTATGTAAGACCAGTACAGTTAAGTGTGGTCAGAAATGTTCTGAACACATTCATATCAGTTAGTATTTTGAAAACCGGATGTTGGGTCCCGTGACTCTTTCCGCCCGTTTGAATATTTTTTACATCAGATTCTGCTGCAGCTTATGTGACCACAGAGATTCAAGTGTCTGCTGATGATCGCAGTGGTTTACTGCACTAGATGGAGTTTATCACACACTTTGAGCTGCATTCACAAACAACCCGACTCAGAGAAGACCGGAGCTGGCCAGACAGAGGCTGTTACCAGGCCGGCGGCGGCCAAGCGGTCCGAAGACCGGCTCCGTTCCCGACCTCACCCCGCCCCTCTTCGCTTGCCGCTACTGAGGGAATCCTTTTTTTTTCTCCGCAGAGTTTAGAAATTAAAATATGCTTAAATAAAGCAAGAAAACAATAACACAAACACACGATTATAAACATATTTTTAATATGTCAAACACAAATATAAAAACAAAAATACGTGTATAATCACGAGTTACAACGTTACTATTATAGGTAACGAAGTAAAGTAACGCATTACACTCAAAATATTGGTTAACTACACTACTTTACTAGACCTCAGTAACGCGCTTTCCTGCGTTACCCCAGCCATTTTTACCAGCCCGAAAAGTTCTCTTTTAGTGGCGCGCGAGTCACACGACACTTCCTGCATGAACAATAGCAACAAGCTGCTAGCTAGCGCTGCTGCTGCTACTGCTACCGCGACCCCTCTGCCCAAGTCGGGTGTCGAGCCTGGTCCCGCTACCTTCGGTGGTTTTCGGGGAGCTAGCGGAAGTTAACGGAGAGCTAGCGGAAGTTAGCGGGGAAGTGACGGAGCGCTAGCAGGAGCCCCAGCCGGCTACAGCGGGGAACTAACGGGGACTCTGACCGAAGGTAGTAGCGGCTCGTAACCCGACGTTTACGGTAGATTGTTCATGCAGGAAGTGTCGTGTGACTCGCACGATTATTATTATTGGAAATTATATTAATTAATAATAATAATAAATTATTATTGAAAATTGAAAATAAAGTGATGAAAGAGCCATGATGTTTGTCCATGTATCTTTGCAGTTAATTTGGACATTTGCTTAAAAAAATGGAAAGTAAAGTAACTAGTAGTGAAGTTACTTTTCAAATGCAGTAACTAGTAAAGTAACTAATCTAGTTACAATTTTCAGAAGTAACTTGTACCTAGTTACTTTTTCTGAGTAACTACCCCAACACTGATAATCAACATACCTGTTTAATCAACGTATGTGTATAATCAACGTATTTGTAATACCTCAAACACAAACATAATCAGAGAGGAGATACGTTTCTGATCAAACGTAATTGGGAATGCGTATTAGTTCTGGGGGAACGTAATTTTTAGGAGACATGGTTGGGTGATGACTCCAAGTTCCTAATTATTATTATCCTAATAATTGGATTGCTCAAATTCTAATGTTTTAGCTGTTCAATGATGTTCTCTGCAAGAAGTGAAGCAGTTGTTTCATTCATTCCCTTGAAGAAAAAAAAACACATTTATGAAGTCAAGTCTCACTGATACAATATTACATGGTACTTTCCATAAAACGTTTCATGAGAAAATTGCAGGAAATGTCACCTTCTTTTTACTCAACACAAACGTTTAAATGCTTTGTCACGGTGAAATTGAATGCAAATTGAACACGTACATTTTTTTTACTAGAATCAAGTATGAAATACCGACCATGTAAGATTTGAACTGTGGAATATTAATTCCTCCCAGGGAATTCAATATTCCTCAGACAAAATACAAAGGACTTGACCTCAGTGGTATCTGCAACTCATATGTTCTACTGGTCCTGTATTTGACCCTCTTCCTTTAAAGAACAGTTGGAAAAAAAAGTCTGTTAGGTTGTTGTCAATGTCAGTGAACAATGGCAGAAGACATTTCAGATTTGAAATACATCTGAAAGACATCTCAGCACCAAAAACTAAATTTTGAGAGAGGATCCAACAAACGTATACCAATGTGATGTGGGGCAAACACTTGATTCTCCATAGCTGGAAAGCCTGCTTGAAAGATGGTGGAACGGAAAATGAACACATGATAGAAACCTCGCAATACTTTCAATTGTAGTGTTTATATGGATTTTTTCATTTAATCTTTCTTTTTTTCAGCAGTCATGGGGTCATATCTGTAGGGAATACAGCGTAGGTGGGTATTGGTACTATTTGTGTTGCTTATTTAATCTAATCTAAAGTTGTCCTTGTCGTGTCTATCCCTAGACTAGACTGAACGTAGATGTTCAATAATTGTGA
The DNA here is from genome assembly GCF_910589615.1 of Taurulus bubalis. Lineage (NCBI taxonomy): Eukaryota > Metazoa > Chordata > Actinopteri > Perciformes > Cottidae > Taurulus > Taurulus bubalis. The sequence continues at coordinate 13,829,376 of NC_136600.1, read as the reverse complement.
GGGTTCTTTTGAGTGAGTGCATTCAGCCTTCGCTGAACATGACTGGAAAAAGACATTTAAAAAAAACTTGGCAACAAAGAAAAGAGATTTCACTTATTTGCTACTAGCATTACAAAGGTTCTTGTAAGTGGGGCACACTTATTGCTGATTGATGTGAAACTGGTTCTTCTGTTCTTATGCTTCACTTTGTGTGGGTGGTTTCCCACCTCGTTTCCGGCTCTTCAGATTCATGTGAGCCCGTTTACGCCCAATAACTACTGTAAATGGCCTATGAGACAGAGTTAACGAGACTCTGTATATGCTGTGTGAGGAGTAAACAGCAGCCTTTGTACACCCCTGTTGCTTTGAATATATCTTCCATTCCACATCCCAGGATGGCATACCGTACATTCACTATGTCTATGATGTGTTCACGGGACCAGGGGCAATTGTAAAGAAGCCTTTACAACCAGTTAAAAGTGGAGATATGTTTACCTCCTATGATCTGGACGGGCTACAGAAGCCTCCCCATGACCTACTTTCCGTAGCCGACTCTAGATGGGAACGGCCCCCTTACAAAGGTTGCTTTGCTTAGGGGAGTGTCCTTCCATGGCCTGCAGCTGTATGCACCACTGACACCAAATGTGTTGCACAACTATTTTGACGCTTCACACAAGGTAGAGGGGGAAGTAACTTTAACCGTGGATTTATGAGTCAATCTATCACAGCAGTTTTTTTTGTATTATTCAGACTTGGACCTGCAGAATCCCATAAAACCAACTGTGAGGGCATAGGCTCACTCATGACCATTGTCCTTGTAAAGATTAAGAGAAGTGTAATGACTGCATTTTAAGTTAGTGTTATATATACAAAATATATATGAAGGATTAAAGCTGAATGACAATACTAACAGGGAACTCCAGGCCAAGTTATAAGCTTTATACAATACCAATAACTGATTCAGGGGGTAAACAGGTATAGCCTTGTATGCTCTGAAATGTTCTCACTTGCTACACTAATCTTTTTTTAGCCCCCCCCCCCCCCCCCCCCCCCCCCCCCCCCCCCCCCCCCCCACACACACATCTGCACGATACTGGAGTCTATTTATTGTTACTATTTGAGAGGTCTTGGATCACACACTGCTCAACTTATGACATGATGAGTGTGGCGTTTATCTGATATACATTTCATGGGTAGTAGTTTAACTCTAAATTGTGGCCTTTGTGAAGCTCACTGGATTATGGCACAAAAATTGGAACAACATAAAGTACCTTAATCAACTAACATGGATAGGGATCAAAACAGGAAAATCTCACATGTCCTTTTCCCGTTGTCATATATGCTCGCAGTAGTTGGACATTGGTAAGAGGGCTAATTGATCTGTTTTATTAAAATGGTCAATGTTTTGTCTCAACCAGAGGACTGAGACGTGGGGGATGGGCAGCTCACAGACAAGAGCAGTTGTGTAGGCTGCCATTATAGCCTGTTGCAGCTGTTTCGCAGGACAGCAGTTAACCGACGCCAACAGGATCTGTGGAACAACAAATACGTTTTCACACAGCAGAACAAAGTATGAATTAGGCTACATCAATAAATCTAAACTATGGACGTGTTTGGCTTGTTTTTTGAACGAGGGATTGTCATTACATAATAATAATAATAATAATAATAAATACATATAATGCGACCCCAAACCCTTATTATTACGTTGTGCTTAACCGTGGATTTTTTTTTTACGTAAGAGTGTGAAGGCGGAACAGTCACGGGGCTTTGAAAGCGTTTGTTTTCGTGGTTATTTTCCTCACTTCTCTCAGGAAATACCCGAAGTCCAACAAAGGAAGCGAGAGGAGTGTCGGCAATTGACGTCACCGGTCTGGCAACAGGCGTGAATGCGTCTGACCGCCTCTGCGCTGATTGGACGCTCGGTTCCAACTCGGCACCTGATTGGTCGGATCCGGGTGAGCACGAGCTACATATCTCCGCCGTGGATTCCATTTTGTTGCAATTCAGACGGAGTCGGGAGAGAGTGAAACGGCGTCGTACGGCCACTGTTAAACACCACATAAGCTTAGAAGGCGACGGGGATTTTGTAGGAGCTATAGCTCGCTGTGCTTCCTCACATAGTCCGCCGAGGGACCGCAAAAAGGCTTATCGCATATTTTCTTGGACGAAGGGCTCTTCAACAACCAAGCCTGAGGAAGTAGGTAAGAGAAGCAGCCTCGTCGCCATATTGAGCTTCACCGTTCCTTTGTTTTGGTCCGCGTCTAAAATTGTGTGGTAGAGACTGTAAACATCGTTGTTTAACCAACCTGCCGTCGGGGTTATTCGTGAAAACTCACGCCCCATCGAGATAATCTGGATTATTTATTTTATTTGTATTTATTTTTTGTAACCCCAGAAATATCCCACACAAAGTGACTTGGCAGGAACAAAGCGCACAAACAAGTGTAGTAACACGGTCGGAGTTTGCTTATGTAAACCCCTCTCACATTTAGTTGTGTACACCTGTCATTTTGTCACGAAAGGTAGGGTCGCTGTCATTTAAGATATATATTTTTTTTAGCAGTCTTGTCTGCGATGACGCACTTACACGTCCACACGAACTAACGACAGAAGAGCGGGCGTTAAAGTCACATTTTTAACTGACTTTTCTTTCTTTGCTCCCACCAAAAAAAAAGGTCTTCTTGGAGTATCGTGTGCCGAGGTGAATTGATGTTCAGCTCGGCTCTACGGGAAAACACCGCTCATTGGCACATGACAACTTCAGATCTCGCTGGACACAGAAGTATAGCGAGAAGTAGACCGAGAACTACTTCGAGGACCTGGGGCCCGATTGGAGGTGAACGATTGAAGAGAGATCTCTGGTGCACCAACTTTCTGACAACAAAGAGGTGAACTAGGGCTGTTTTTGCTCTCGGCTGTGTGTGGGGGAGGGGCGATGCAGGCCGTCTGGCGTCTCTGCACGTAGCCCTCTCTGCTTGTTTTCATTGAGACGTTGCTGCAAGTGTGTGCGTGCTGTGTGGACGGATTAGGCATTACCCCGCTCAATAAGAATGAGCGGATCATGCTTAAGGTTTCCAAGCACTTAATAGTGACCATATACATATCTATTTTCATCATGCAGGTGACACTTAGTGCAGAAGCAGTATGGGAGGTGGAGAGAGATACAACATTCCAGTTTCCCACCCAGAGCGCCCTTTGCCCAAGAAGAACCACCAGCTGGGCCGGGCCAAGCAGAGGAGCCGTGACCAGAACGGAGCAGCAGCGTCTGCAGGAGGGGCGGGCGGCCTTCACCACCACAGCCACCGTCGGAGTGACAAGGTCGCCGCCTACCACAGGTCTCCAGAGGCGCGGCAGGCCGCGTCCGCAGAGAAGAACGCTTCTGTCCGCTTTGCCACCAACTATGATCAGAACTGGGAGGGCGTGGTGTCTCACCTCAACACGCTCCTAGCCACACAGGGGAGTCCGAGCTACGCAGGGCCCAAGTTCAGCGAGCCACCGTTGCCCAGTGTGTTGCCTAAGCCCCCCAGCCACTGGGTGCCCTTCCCAATGGGCTCCTGTGACAACCGAGAGATGATGGCCTTCCAGCTCAAGAGCCTCCTCAAGGTGCAGGCCTGAGAGGGGGTACCCACACTCAATCGAAAAGCTCCATGTACGAACTGGGACTCTCTTGAGGGCACCCACCCACCAGGAACACCTCAGTGCTGTAATACTTTTAGCTGTTTTTAAGATTGACCTGTGTTCGGAGGCATTTGCAGCAAGTTTTTGCTGCAAAATGTGAATTCAACACAAAAATTTTACGCCTATGTTTCTAGATATTACAGCCTTGGAGCCTTGCTGGTCGGTAATGCCTTTTAGTGGAGTCAGTTTCTGTGACTAATGACAAACTGGATACCCCTTCTACTTCTCTCTTTGTTTTGTTCTTTTTAATGTTGGCTATCAAAGCAGATTGAGTGTTCCGTTTCCCCCCCCAAACAATGGTTATAGTATCGGTCAGGTAAATTCCCACCACTTTTACGGTCCATTTCTGTGGACAGACATGCTTTTTCATTTACATAAGTTCTATGATGAGCCTTTAGCGTCACTTCTAAAGCTTCAGGTGCTAAAGCAAACTCAAATTTGTAGCAATTATAATTTTTTGAACTAGAGCCCACCTTCTTTTCTTATGTGTAACAATCCTTGTTTGTGATGGAAAGGACACTCAAACTGCAGTTCTGCAGGGAATAAAAGCTTTCTTACTGGAGGTAATGCGCTGTACAGTACAGTTCAAAAGTATAACCTCAAACTGAAGGGTAATAAGAGACCATGGCACACCGGCCTTGGACTGTCAACTCCTGTACCTTTTTTATTGCGCTGTGCGCACATGCACTATAGGAGTTGAGCTCGTCTGAGGCCCATCACCCTCTATCATAGCATTATTTTGTACAAGTCCTTTATTGTTGTGGTTGAAAGATATAAGAAGTGCTGTGTAACCAAAGCAATGTGTTCGCTGTATTTTTCTTTTCTTTTCTGGACATCCTCTACGTGGTCGTCACTAAACCCATACGAGCCTGTGTGGTAAATGAGTGACAGTCCCCAAGGTCACTTCTAACTGTTCATCTGTTTCAATTAGCACTGTTATTGCTCCTCGGTCTCTACCTTTTCAGGACAGCGCTGCAGCTTAAACGTGCGGAAGAGGGCCACATGCTTAGTAGTGGGGGCTGAAAGTTTCACTTTCTAAGTCATGTGACATGGTCCTGTTGACTGCATGCATTCGTAAGCAAGGTAGAGCAGAGGAGGGTTTCTAAAGTAGAGTGGCCCCAAAGGACTCAACATGAGGCGAGAGGTTGGTGTTTATGTTTACAAAATAGGTTTCCGTAGTTGACCATCCCATAATCGACAGACACTTTCTGCCTCTTGTTCACCCTCTTGCACTGCAATCGGACTAATTTTTAATAAGTTACAGGCCAGGATGCTATTGAAATGGAGGCGTAATTGACTATCTCCCTATGGATTCTCTATTTTTGTTTTTTAGTTTGTGACTCACTTCTCTATTGAGGCTCTTTTTTTGCTTTCCCCTTGCAGAATTGGAGCTGTTTATTGCCAGCCTAAAGATGACAAAACAAAGTATGAGAGCTTGTTAATGTGTTAAAGAGCCATGTAAATAATGAAATGTATAAAGTACTTGTAGCATATGTACATTTGCAGGCCGAGTTTGAGGCCTGTCTGACAAAAGTATTTTTAGTAATAACACTGAATGTATAAGACATGCTAAGGACGTGTCTTGACTTCAATGTCTTGACTTCAATACTGAAGAATATTTTTGTTAAAAAAAAGCTGCAAATAGCATTTCTCAGTACCCCTGCACTGTTATCTTTCCAGAGATCTTGCACATGTTTTTTTATTGTTTTGTATTATGCAGTGTAGGGTGAAAGATGCTTAGTGCGAATTAAGTAAAACTGCAAAACACCAATTGGATCCTAGAGGAGACTTGCCTATGTATTAATTCGAGTTCTGAATGTGCTTACATTATGTAAGTGTGACGTTTTTTAATCGAGTTGACCTGTTTGTGCCTAAGTTGAAATCCATGCTGAAACTGACTATATTCATTTGGTGGCAACGCCACAAGTTGACTAATGTTTTTCCATCAGAACCATCTTCAATTTCCCGCTGTTCTTCCGCCAGCTGACAATTGAACTTGGGCCTAATGCTGTTAAGTTCTTACTATTGGTTGTTCATGTAAACATGTTCTTTCTTGCCCTTATTGAGTTGTGCATGGCAGTCTCCTTACTCTAAATTTGAAATGTGTAATGAATTGGCTGTTAATTTGTCCCCCTGAAAAAGTCACCGACTATGGAAAGAAAATGCCCCACTTACAATTTGTATCAATTGGTTAAAAAAAGAAAAGCAAATGTTAAGAAATGCACTCTGTGAAACAATTACATTTTACCAAAAAAGAAATAAATCCCTTCCCCCACCCCTACTTTTCTGTCTGTGCTTGAGTATCTTCCAACACTTGTTTTGTATAGTTAGTCCAGGCCTTATGGTTTCATTATTTCATATAGTTTACAAACCTTATGGTTTCATTCTATTACGGCTTTCATTGTTATCTTGGCCACATTTGTTTTTAAAATGTCTTTATTTTCAAAGCATACCAAGTCAAACTAGGACAACAGTACTAAGGAACACTTGAAATATTCAACTGTTTCACTCACTGAACAAAGTACATGACAAATTATTGCAGTTAATCTTCAACATATTGCCACATAGCATACTAGACGACATTAGGTAGCAACTAACTGCATTCAATACATCAGCCATTGCAATACTAATTACAGCTACTCCAGTTTAGTTTGCCTGCTGTATAATAGCTTGGGCAGCGTAGTTGGTAAATACTGATAAGTCTGGGCCTGAAGTAAAATGCAATTTTTATTAATGTTTAGATCATACACAAATAGAGCCAAAAAGACAGGCATTAACAAAAATATGGGGAAATCAAAAGTACAAAAATATTATTGGCAACGCCAAACTAACATGTTTTCTCCTGCAGCAACTGACATTACGAGTCCAAAAAAACCTGACCACGTATCAATCGTTCTTTTACGAATCACTTAGAACAAAACCCCTTTTCACTAAAAGAAATACCAGGTCTGCTGCTCTCGTCACCCCGCCCCCCCCCCTTCGGCAACAGACTCCATTATGTGATGATAAACAAATGCTAACAGGGCCTAACTCTAGTTATAACTGAACGCAAACATCCCCGGAGACAGCGTTAACAGGGCCTGGGGGGAGCAGACACTCAGTGGCCTCCAGACTTGCGTCCAGCCCAGGACCTGGAGCGAGAACGTGAGCGGGACATGGATCTAGAGTGGGAGCGGGATGGAGATCGTCCCACAGGCTTTTTCTGTGAACTGGCGGTTGGGTGGTAGTCTTCACCCGGGGTGTGGGACCTGGACTGGCTCTTTTTACCTTTGGCCATGGGTCTGGAGGGTGGAGGAGAGCGGGATGCCGAGTGGCTACGTGAGCCCGGTTCACGTTGTGTCCTGTGGTGCTCACGAGGAGGACCTCTGTACCTGGTGGGATGAACATTACTTATCAATGTATGACAACTGGGGATTGTAAAGGTGCAGTACAATGGCCCTTGCTTATTTTACACTACTTTTAACGACTAGATGAGAAATTAAGATTACTTTTCATTTTCATGGCTTCTGCTCCGTCGGTGTCGACTGTAGGAACAAGATCTGGAGAGAGAACAAAACACAAACCGGTTTTTCAGGGTGTGACTTGGATTCTATAAAAGACTGGGTGCACACCTTTATTAGCAGGACACGAGAATATTGAGTTATCGTAATTAAGCAGTGTGGCTTCCTGCTTTAATACTGACCCAATTGGTTTGTACCAGCACTATAGGCTAAATTAGTCAGGATAATCATCCAACTATTAAATGTAGCATAAAGTTTCCTGATTTAGATCTGTATATTTTTTTTAGATCTTTACAAAATGTTGATGCAACAGTAGTAAAGTATTGAGGTTTGATGGCTGGCATTAATACACACAATGTAGGACATGGATGTCGCTCTGTGTTGGTTCAGCTTTGCAATGAGAAAAATAGTTCATAACAAAGTGAAAAACATTTGAACTATTGGAAGGGATTTAAGTTACTGCAAGTGCAATAAAGCAAAAGTTGCCATAACTCACCCTCTTGGGCTTTCAGACCTCCGTGGACGGCGCTCATGGGAGGGGCTCCGTGACCTGCGGCGCTCATAGCTGCGGCTCCTGGACCGTCTTCGGCGGCTATCCCGATCATCGTCGTGGCGGGAGGAACTGCGAGGGGAATGGCGCTCCTTGGTCTGCATCTGGTTCGGAGCTTGATGGGGAAAAATAATACGCCAGAACATTCGTTGCCTATTAACTCAATAGTTCCCATACAATGCTGAATGAGGCGTTGCAGAAGTTAAATCTATGCTTCTGAGATAGGAATGCAAAGGTTTCATACTCTTTCTGTCCCCCTGGGCGAACTGGATCTCGATCTGACGCCCACAGACCCATTTATGGTCCAGGTTGTGGAGAGCATCCTCTGCATCCCGGACATCTTCAAACGTGCTGTATTGTTAAGGCCTTTTATTTTGAATATTTGGAAAGTTGGGACAGAGAAGGCTGCACACATGCACAACAATAAAAAAAAGAGACTGCAACACAGGTTGACAGCTCCTGGACTTAGATCAACAAACAACAAACAACTGAATCATTGGCCCCATTTGTGATCTCAAATAGTGAAGACAAGACAAATATTGATGGTGATCAGATTCGGTAGGATACAAAACGTTTGGCTTGTTACCTTTAACCTTCAGCTTGATCTTTATTGTCTTGGCAGAAGAACTTGAGGTTTCCTGCTTGTCTTTGCCCAATAAACACTTTGCTTTTCCTTCCTTTGGTAGACAAATGGAAGCCTGGGCGCTTTCTTTTCTCCTTTGTATCTTCATGCTTTTGCTCTCTTTATTTTCCCAATTCCACTATTGCTTGTTGCCTGGGTGTCTCTTGTGCTTGAATCTACTCTATAACCGCTTTTCAACTTTCTTTGGTGCGGGATCTCCAGAACTGTATCTTTACCATTCTAAGGCAACAACAGAAGAAATATTGGTTAGGTATAAGTTTAAATCTGAATACATGAATTATCAGAAACAGATAATTCTCAGAAAATAAAAATTACATAAAAAAAAACAAACACACATTGCCATTGACATATCAGGCGTCCCTGAATCAACAGCAACCAAAAAGTCAGATGCAATGCTTTACAATCCCTCTGTTAAAACACCATTTCCAAAATAAAAGAATAAAGGATATTGAATGTAAGCAAATCCTCTTGCCCGCCGTGTATAGAAGTCAAGTGGAATGTAGACGTCTACTATTGGCCCATAACGACCAAACTCACGTCGTATATCCTCTGGCCTAAAGTGTCATGAAATAAGCACATTTATTCTGCTGGCTGTCATATGAATTTAGCTGGAGCTCAGTGTGCAAGGTATACACTGCAGCTGGTGCCAGCACAGCATACGACAAAAGTTATTTGCAGACAAATCAAATGACTCTCCCACTTCAAAAAGAAGGTTCAAATGTGTTAATAGTATAAAACAAAACAGTCAGTCATGGTCACACATCCACAGCCACCGTAAAAGCTAGACCTGGCATGAATTATTAATTAACAGGGGTGGCAAAGTCACAGGGGTTAGAAAATGACCACAACATGTCAGAATTTATTACAGTAACATCTCAGAAGCCATGATAATTCAACAGAAATACATATGAAAGTGGGCCAGTGTTTTCTGTGTTCTGCCTACTGCATCTCATCAATTAAAGTATTTTGTGTAAGGGTTTTTTGGGGCAGCACATTTCTTAAACTTTCCAGTCAAAAAGGGAAATTATGTAAATAAATGGGAGAAAAAAAAACACTTTGTAAAGCAAGGTCTGTGAGTATTCCCCACGTATGCTGTTCTTGAACAACATTCATATTGTATTGGCATATTTATATGATTCTCAGGGACGATCTCTCAAAACCAAATGGAACATAAATGATCAAACTATCTGCACCTTTTTTATGATGCATGTATGTGTGCATGTATTTATTTATTATGTGCTCCAGGTGAACTTCACTAACATTGTATCATGTTTCGTTTAATTGATAACAGTAAACAAAACCTGCCTCGGAAAAATCGCGGATAACAACACGTTTAATTAAGCATTTATCTTTATTTCGTTCCCCACATTTTAACTGGACTGTAACAGGAGCTCCACGTGTTATTCGTGTCTGCAGGTCTATTTTCTAAGAACGTTGCTTAACGCCATAATAAAGTCTCGCTGCTGGCTTCACTGCGGCCGTAATAAAAAAAAAAGTGGAAAACGTGCTCTCCAACGCTCACGTTACGTGACGTAGTCCACACGAAACACCACCGACTGGCATCGAAGTCGCGCTAGATTACTTATTTATGTCCATAAAATAAAAAGCGACTCGCTGGTTCGGGCCAGTGAGCGACGCTAGCTTCAACGACACTCTTAGCTTCGTGTGAGCGAACCTCATTAGCTACATTGCGTGATTTAAGCACTTCTGTGGAGCAATACTCGGTTAAAACAGAACCACCACACTTGTTTTGTGTCCATTCCTAATTTGGGCTCACTCGTTCCGTTGGCCATTTTGGTGATGTTTGCTACCTAACTAGCATTACGTTAGCTTGAAGGGGTTAACACGAGAACATACCTGGAGTCATCGGCGATGTTTCTCACGAAGAGAGACGTGTTGGGCGGCCTCAGGTACCTCGCCATTTTTTTTAACGGCCCGTTACTATGATTATGTGGCCGGGAATTTGTTTACAACGGCAATTTCTTTTACACAAGCCCTGATGCTTTTACACGAAGGCGACTGCGTGGTCTAAGTGTTTCCTTACAGTGCGCATGCGCACATAATGTACAGCCGCGAAGGCACATGCGCGCGTGCGCACACACACACACACACACACACACACACACACACACACACACACACACACACACACACTCATAACTTAACTTATCCAATGATTCTATTGTTTTATTTTAGATTATTCAATTGTTTTCTTAATAATATTAATTTTCTCAATAGGGATGTTGGAAGTAGGCAGAACGAAAAAGATAGACACAAAATATGGTGCCAAAACCACACTTATCAAGCAAACTTTTTTTATTTAAATATAAATTGGTTTCTTCACTGCCAATTTTACATCTTTTTGCTCCTCCTGATGAGAGTTGTTGAGCCCATGGTCAAGGTCTGAAAGGGGACACAGGAAAAGGAAACACGTTTAATTTGTGGCCAGGAGACACATTGCATTACATGTTAGTGTACGATACATCAAGGTGAAATCGAATGAGTGAGTTCTTGTAAGGTACGCACCTCTACCATCTCTCCTCCCTTGAGCTCTTGGATGTGGCAGAACTTGCCGGTGTTGCAGACCATTTTGCCACCCTCCAGATTGACAATGCACTGCAGGTCAGAGGAGGACACCGTTCATATCGTATACAGAAAACACAGTGGTGTGACATACAAATGAGCGGTAAACTCAAAGTACAAACCTTGAGCTTCTTGCCGTCCATGGTGGTGATATCAGACTCCTTCCCAATGGTAAAGGTGTTGGTCACAGTCTTTCCAGGTGTCTTGGAGGTGACAACAAAGTCATTACCTTTCTGCTTGATCTCAGTAATGGGCTTGATGTCCTTGGCCATCTTGATAACCTCCTCTGGAAGATCTGGCAAGCAAAGTGTATGTGTTAATTACTGTACAGTGCACAGTGGTTATATTTAGCATTAGAAGTAAGTCACTGCATCAAAATAGCCACGTTGTCTTTAGCTTCCAAAGATAATATGTGTTTAGTTTCTGAAATTAGTTTGTTTTCTCACCCATGGCCCTGAGGAACTCCTCATAGTTCTCCTGGGAGTAGACCTGCCATGTTCCATTGAAGTCCATGTTCTCAAGATCTGGGTTTTACAAGGCGGGCTGGAGGCTGTGACAGCTGTGTGAAGCTCAACACAATGTGAAGGATATGACTGTTGTGTTGCACCTTCTTATAGGAAAGCAAGTGCCTAATGAGTAACAAACCCCTCTGGAGTAATCACCGCTGTTTGAACAACCTGGAGTTCACTTACTCCTGTTGGGACAAACCTTGACGTCCACCAAAGAGGAATTTAGATGGCCATTTTTATCCCATGTGATCAAAAGTCTCACTAATAAGAAATATGGACAGACTTTTTGTTTTGTATTTCAGAATGAAAATGAAAATGATTGACATTATCTTAATTTACTGTGTTCAAAGAGCCCCCAAGTGGAGTTTGAGCATGGGAACGTGCTAAATCAAAACGAGAAAATTATTTATTTAATACACTATCAGACTTATTTACATGTATTTTATTTCAGGACTCATTTGTTGAACATTTGATGAATGCCTGCAACCTTTCCTCATTGTGTCGTTTAACCTCTAACGCGAGTCTACCTGGCTGAGGACCAGCAGGTTAATGACACTACGGACTGTTTGCTTTGAACAAGACTTGATATCTGCTTGCAAAATCATACAGAAAGAAAGCAGACCACAATTTCTTTAATACTTAAAAAAAAATCAGGTAGTTTACTGATTAAGAATCTGAAGCTGAAATGTAGTATCTGTGAGTGCGCTTGAAAATAATAATAAAAAAATAAAAAAGATAATCGTTTGAAATTGCTTTATTCACAACACACACAGACACAAACACCTGATTTACCAACTGCTCCTCTGTGGAGCTTTTTTCATTATGACAGATTCTTAGTGAACCATTAAAACAAGACACTTACATAATAATGGTTAAACAATAAAATGTAATGTGACAGGAGCACAAGTAGAGAAGAGTCAAAGTTGGCCAACTGGCTCTCTCCATCAGCAAGCTAATGTTAGCTCATTTAATCTAATGTGAGCCGACATCCAGTTGCTTATAATATATAAATTACCAGACATACCAGACCAAGTAAGTCTGTAGCAACAAATCCTCTGCATGCTTTTCTAATTGATTATATTTTAATTAATTAGTGGTGCAATGTACTGCTTATGAATTGAACATGTTATTTGGGGGAATTGGAGCAATTTCCTCTTTTCTCTCAACAGAACTTTGTAATTGTGCATCTCCATTGCAGGAGAAGCCTGACATATTATTTATGCATAGACTGTTTATAATGTAAATGCTGTATAGACAGTTTGCAGACTATAGGTGATTACTAAATTGCTTAATTGTTAGTGGACATTTTTCAAATCCCAAAAAAGTTTCCACATGCTCAATAAAATGTCCTAACACAAGAACAAACAAGCATCATTCCATCTCATCATCTTAAATCCATCCACCTTCAATTTTCTCTCAAATCAGAATCTCCACCTCAAGCATAAAACCCCATCTCCACCGCGTGTGTGGGAGGCTTCTCCCCATGCTTGTAGACGCTCACGGTCACATCGACCGTTTCAGAGCCGTACTGATTGCGCACAAAGATGCTGTATTTTCCAGACTCTGCCACTTTGACGTCATTGATGGTGATGGTGCTGCACTTAGGCTCCTTAGTGATGACAAATTGGTTCTGATTAGCGATCTCCTTGTCGTTCCGCAGCCACGTGATCTCTGGGGCTGGTTCACCGTCGATGAAGCACGTCAGGCACAAAGACTGGAGAGAGGACGAGGGAGCAGTCAAGAAATTATGACATGCAAAAAGGACAGTTAGGCCTCCAACCACACAAAATTATGACGATAATATCACAACCTAGTATAATTGAGCATGACATTGTCTATAAGTAGTACTGCTTCCCTGACAATGTCATACCTTGCCTTCCATGATGGCTACCACATCAGGAAGGCCCTTGGTCACTTTGGCGCGATCTGAAACAAAACAAGCGACAATAAGTTTATGCTGACATGCACTGGGGACTCTTTTAACCTTTGTTGTGGGCAAAAATATCTCAGGATTCACACATGACTCACTTTTCTCAGAAATGGCCGCTTGCCTGAGGGACGAAACACAAAGAGTCAAATCAATATGACATCGCACAGCGTCAGGCCACAATATTCTGTGCTGAGATGTTTTCTCCGACTACTCTGTGTTTCCTGTTAGTGCCACTGCAAGCCATGCTGGACGCATCATCTCATCCTGTAGCTTCATGTTGTGCAGCACTTACTTCAACCTCTGGTGCTCCAGCAAGGCATCAGCAAACACTGTAGAAAATGTAGACAATCAAGATCATTATTTATCTTATCTGCTCTAAAAAAAACTTCTCTTGAACTGAAATTGTCTTTTAGATTCTTCTTGAGCAAACTTGTCATTTCCACTCACTTTGTCCAGACAGGTCCAGATACCGCTTGTGTGTCTCTTTGCCGTCGAACATCTCCAAAGTGTATTTGCCTTTATCATTCTCTGTTGGGTTGGAGATTTCAAGCCAGACTTTCTCCATATTGCTGCCAGGTTTTGTCCTGGCTTCCTGGCCAATCTTCTTCTCCCTGCACGGTAGGAAGCAAATGCATTCCTTTGTATGTAAAAGCTTTACATCGAGGCTTACGAAAAACTGATTTCTTACCAAAATGTGTTATGGACATAATCCTGCTTTCTTATCACATCTTATCACACCGTCAGAGGAAAGTATTCAAGGATGAAAGTTTATAAACTCAGAAAGAGTGGAAACACAAATTGTAAATTCAATTGTAGTGACATGTTACAATTCAGACTGGAATCATACAAAACTAATTTAACTGAAGACTGAAAGAACGTGTCAGTCTGCATAACACTAGTCAGATTTTCTTTAGCTGTTTGTTCTCTTTTGTAAAGACTATCCCTAAAGTCGCCAGCGGGTGGTGCTATGCACATGCACGACAGACCAGCTGAGAAATACAGTTTAACAGTCAGACCAGTGGAACAGCTTTCTCTCTTTCTCAATTATTTTATGGATCGTTCATTATTTTATTTATCTATGCATAACTCAAACCGATATATTTGGCATGTTTAAAAATGTTGAGCCTCCTCTCGAAGTTTTCAAGAACATTTGGCTCCACAGAATGATTTGTATTAATCGGTTATAACAGAATATTAGATGGATGAACCAGGTGTTTCAGCGTCCAGATGTGCCTGAACCTGCCACATGAGAACCTTTGCATGCAAGATCCGGCTCTATTTTCACATCTAAATCATGAACTCTTTAAGCTGTCAGTAGTTGAACTTTGATACGCATTTTAGAGGCTGAACTTTAGTAAATGAGCCCTAGATGTTGCCACCATCAAGACGAGAAATGCCACAGCACATTAATATACCTTTGAACATTAATGGGTTGTGTGTGTGTGTGTGTGTGTGTGTGCGTGTGTGTGCGTGTGTGTGTGTGCGTGTGTGTGTGTGCGTGTGTGTGCGTGCGTGCATGTGTGTGCGTGCATGTGCAGCAGTCAAGCCAGTAAGTGTGTCTTCATTTGATGGTTTATGGTCTGCTACCGCGGTTGTGATGATTACCTCCAGTAATAGTCCACTTCGGTGGCTTGCAGTAAACAACGTGACCACACTGCTAGATGGTTCTGAAGACAAAATTAACTTCAAGCTACTTTTCATTTGCTTTTTTGTGCAGATGTTTCTGCACACGATGGTTTTCAACATTTCTATTCAGGTCTCTGAAAGAACTTAAAGTATGTTTGGAATACTTCCTCATTGGTAGGCTGGGAGTAGACGCACACAGTGTGGTAGGTCAGAGAGGAGCTCTGCGTGCGGACTCACCTGAAGAGCCAGCTGGTCTTCAGGTGGCTGATATTGTATTTAAGTGAGCAGTAGAGCTGGAAACCCACAGCAGTGCTCTGAATCTTCAGTGGGCTGGCAGAC
The DNA here is from genome assembly GCF_910589615.1 of Taurulus bubalis. Taxonomy (NCBI): domain Eukaryota; kingdom Metazoa; phylum Chordata; class Actinopteri; order Perciformes; family Cottidae; genus Taurulus; species Taurulus bubalis. Next base: position 13,814,036 of record NC_136600.1, on the reverse strand, counting down.
AATGCTGCAGAGACGGCAGAGGTTCTGGTTATTTCATGCCACAGTTTGCATACATTTTCAGTTTCCTTGGCAATATTTGATTTAAACGCATTGATATTTTGAAACAACACACACAACAAATAATTAACATGGCTTTCAGCTGTATCGTCTTCAGCAAATCTGCTGTACATTTTATTAGCACATGTCACAAAGGTAGAGCGTCCAACTATGAATAACTCACCACACTGTTTACTCAGCTGCTGGAGAAGCTTGTCATACTCTGTAAATAATAACAATGGAGCTTTCAGATAGTCTTTTATATTGCTTTTGGAACTCAATGAATACTAAATGCAACATTAGTGGTAGGTGAATACTGAGGACACATAATGAGATATGGAAGAGGAAAAATATATATTAATCGCCTCACTTTCATTATGGATGGAAAGTTGAAATGCACATAGGAACAAATGGGGACTGCTGTTTGTGGATACTTGCGTCACACCGTCTCACCGTCATCCAGCAACTCTAAAGTGCTGACGTCCTCTCCTCTCCCATCTGACACCACGGCTCTGAATGAACCCGCATCTTTCTTGGTAACCTGAGGGGCAAAAAACATCCATCGTATTAAAATTAAACTTAAACTTAAACTTATTCATAGCTTCTCTGGTGAAATATTGATGACTCTGGAGAACAACCAAACACTTTATTTCATCTTTTATTTAACCTTGCACTCCAAGGTGAAACTGGGAACATTTTGCAATAATAGAAAATAAGAGAAATCATATAATGATTGACTGACTGCTTTTTTGGCTCACTACACAGCGACCATTTCTAAATGCTGGTTCATATTTGCCGGAGCTCTTAACTCCCGTCCCCACCTCTAGTAGTCTGAAAATAGAGCAGAATCGTTTTGGATACCTGCGGGATGGTGAGTGTGCTGACCCCTGATTCCTGGTCGTACACAACTCGGGTCACCGCAGCGCCTTTTTTAAACCACTTGAGTGACGTGTCCTTGTTTGTATTTGTCACCTATGCATGGAGGAATAAAAATGGATTTGTTTACTAATGACATAGGGAAATCTTTGTAATAAATGCATCACTATAAAGGGTTGCCATTTTGGGGAATGCGCTTCTTTGCTTTCTTGCAGAAAGTAAATGAGAAGATTACAATGATGCAAAAAGGACCAGGAAGTCACTCACACTGTCAAAATACTCTTTTGATAAGTATTAATAAAAGTAGAACATTGTCATTGCTCTGGATGATGTGGGAATTTAACAACATACTAAGCAAATTTAACAATATATATATATATATATATATATATATATATATATATATATATATATATATATATATATATACATATATATATATATATTAATAATGAAAGATTAAACATTTCTGGGCTTTTAATAATGTTTGGCTAATTCTCTAATTGCCATTAGCAAATCTATTTGGTAAAAAAAAAAAGTACCTTGCACTTTATAATCAGTTCACAATCCTCATTTACACTCCACGACAAACATTCCTGGAAGTACGGTCCTTGGGAACAGAGAGAACAGAACACTTGGTTACCCCACTAGAAACACCAGACAATCATTTATTCAGAGCAACCACTGAAACACAAATGCATCATTATATGGCAAATTACGGCAATTACTGACAGTGACAGCGGCCTGAAATCAGAGTGGTGTGATAATTCATAACAGCACGCAGGTAATAAAATGTCCCGCTTTAATATCTGTTTTGCATCGTGCTATTCTGCACGTAATAGACAAAATGTGCAATGTGGACTCTGAGTGTCACGGGTACTTTGAACAGTAGACAATTTGGAAGGCAGTCTGTTTGCACAAGCGGGCACTGGGGCATTGGCCTCGAGACACAAAAGAGTTGTATAGCTGCTCCTTATCACATCTGAGCGCTCAGGTGATAAAAACACAGAGTTCAGTAGCACAGGAGGCTTCCTTTCTTTCTGTATGCAACTCTTTAATCTCAAGAGATTTGGGCAAGATGAAGCAGCTGTGTCACTCCACTGAATGGTCACCAAAAAGCTATTGCATTTATTAGATGTAACGGCATTTACTATAAAGTATGTTAGTGATGTTGGGAGACTTCTCACCAGATTTCCTCTTATGGTCACGCCGGTTCTTATCAGCCAGGGCCAGCGTCTCACGAAACTCTGACCGAGACACAAACAATATCATCAGTACAAAACAGTAGAATCATGGAGGTCATGTGGGGAGAGGTCATGAGGATCTGTTGCTCCAAAAGGTTTTTCTCTTCCAGAATAATCCCAATAAAAAATGATATTATGATTTGAGAACAGGTCGTTCGTTTATAACATTTATAAAGCAACACAAGAGAAGAGAAGTATAGGATCATGTATTCATCTATTCTTTCCTGAAGTCATTAGGCCACACACCAGGTCCTCTAAGTGTTGTTGAAAGAAGCAGGTAATTAAAAAGATCCCATATTTTCTATTCAGAAATAAATGCAGCATGAATGCAGACTTTAGCTTCCTGTAAAACACTTGTAACCTCATGCAGCATTTAAGTATTGATGATAACTGAAATCAATAACACCATCACACATTTATTTTAAACTCTACCTCTCTTATTAGAAAACTTTTTCTCCATTACTGAAATCAATTTTTATTCATATTTAAGATGCATCTGTTCCTTGGGGGTCCTTGTGGTCAAGTGATTAAGAAGCATCAAATGTAAATGCAACACTACTAGTCCTAAATTAGGTCAATCACTTTCTGTTTTTACTGCTCTTCACTCAAAAAATACACAGAAGGGGAACAGATCAGTTTTTAAACTGACACACAAAAGTTATAGCATTTCCCTTCTGCAATAAGACACCAACGAGTGTAGTTCACGGTAATCACAACAACTAGTTTCACCAAGAAAGATTTTTTTCCGATAATTTATTCAATAAAAAGTACACTGATAAACACTGACTTTGCCACATTTTACTCAAATGATTTAGCCCTACATGTGTCTCCCAGGGCCGTAACTTGATAACATAAACACAAAAAAAGCCTTGATTATTGTGGTTTTTCATATTTAATTTGATTATTTTTGTAATAGGTATTTATTTAAGATCTAAGCAATCAAAACGCTTCTCTACTCAACCAGGAATACAAATGTGGAAGGGAAATTCTGAATTATTTATGTCCTAAAGCAGAGGAAAAAAGCAGAGGAAAAATATTACATTAGTTATCAAAAGAAGATCACATAGAATATACTAAATGCATGCGTGATTTGGTGAATGAGATAGTTCAGAGATACAGTAGTTTGGGGGAATTTTTCAGCGGTTCCCACTTTGCCAGTCAGAAACAAATAAATGCTGTAGGACTGAGCTTTTGATGTATTTGGTGTGACGTTATGTCAAACCACAATATGAGGTTATCTTGACTCAGTTATTGAGTGTTTATGGGATCAAATCCTAATTATAATCCCATGAATGTATTTGAGCAAAACTAAGATTTGCCTATGGGGAGGCCAAAAGGTCGTAAGTGCCAAACGGCTGCAATTCCTCAAATGGCCACTTGATCCCCAGAGATCACCATGTTGAAATGCCCAATTTAACAGCCTGGGACAAAAAAACGTCCCTATAGTCTATATTCCTTTCAGGAAGTTATGTCTGTTCTGTTCTAACGTCCCTCTTCATTTGTGCTCATCTTTCATCATCATATGTAAAAAAAACAAACAACAGCCAATATGACAGCTTAGTGCCACCTGAGTAAAAGACTCACTCTGATCCACAAAGACCAAAGTGAATTGGTTCTTGGCGCGGCCGTCCTTCAGCTGGGCCGTGTACGAGCCCTCGTCCTCCGGAGATAGCGGGTCAAACAGTATCTCCACCAGACCTTTGGCCTTGTCGAAGTTGATCTTACGGTGCTGCAGGAGAGCAAACACACATTGCCACACACACACACACACACACACACACGCACACACACACACACACACACACACACACACACACACACACACACACACACACACACACACACACACAGTACACAACAGCTCATGTGCAGACAAATGATCCCAGATGGCAGGTAGACACGCCACTTGCAATCCATTGTATAGACAGCTTGTCATGCAGTGAGAATATATGTGAATCGGTGCAATGAAAAGGGACTGAAACGACAAAATGCGTAGCGTAGATTTTAAAACACACACACACACACACACACACACACACACGCACACACACACACACACACACACACACACACACACACACACACACACACACACACAAAGACAAGCACAAACAAACAGCCTCGTTTTCATGACTTTTATGTTCATCGAGATAAGTGTATGCCTTGCATGTTGATGGGCCTCAGTGGTGGATGGGATTTGTGATGTATGGAAAGCCTGAGGGCCCTAATCAGCCAAATGGCTTTTGAATTTGCAAACCTCAGCTGTGATCATTTAGAAATAATGTGTTATCAGTACCGTTCAGATGGAGCACTGATATTGAGAAATAATGGAATAAATGAAAATGCAACAGAAGGGATGAACGCAAGCTGCTGAATACGAAGTCGTCCGACTCGCACAAACACAGCCACGCAAAATGTATCCGAGCGAGTTGTGAAATCACAATAAATACATTGTGCTGTATTTGCTTTTCCCTCTGTGGACACATCAGTACAAGGTTCGATGACCTTGACGGCAGCGCTGATTATTTTTAACTTGGTGTCATGACACATGTGAGTGCTGAGGGGGTTTGTTCAATTTCAGTTATTGCTCCTTTATGATTATACCGTTTCATTTTAGGTCATATGATTTCATTCCAATTGAACTTTAAAGTGAAATCGCTCCGTCGGTATTATTCCCATTCGTCCTTGCTGTAGCATTCCATTATCTTGTCAATAACAAGGTGAGAATGTTGATGATTTTTGTTGCAAATAGTGATGGCTTTCACTGAGTTGTATTATGAAAGTAAATTATTTCCTCAAGGATATTTTTTAGATATGTGAAATACATGTTAAAGCTGGAGTAGGCAGTATTTCTTTGTGGTGTCATTGGGCAAAAATATCTGTAATAAACCTTCAGCATTTTGTAATTCAAGTACCCAGTTTTCTGGAAAAGACAATAAAAGGCCAACATGTACGAATTACAGCCCTCCTCCTGCAGCTCCCTTCAGACTGAATCAGACAGAATTTTAGAAGTAACTTCTAACTAATGTCGCTGAATGAGATACTTTATACCCGGTTTGGTAAGTCCAGGAACGGTTCCCAACCTGTGGGTCAGGGCCGCTCAGGAGGGTCACGCCATAAACCTGACGTTTGTGAGATGATTAATAATGGAGACGTTATTGTGTAATCTGTGACACAAATCTGTGTTTTCCATTTTTTTATTACTATTCTCCAATCTTTGTATTATTTTTTTACATATGTTGGAGAGTTTGACCTCTTTATTTAAATGAAACCATCTGAGAAGTTTACAGGGGACGTCTCTTTGGTGGAACTGCTGAAAACAAATCCGATTCAGAAGACTGGGGCAAGGCGAAGAAAGTTATAGATCACGATTGATCCTATTGAGCATATGATAGTTAGTCTCACCAAACTCACTTCAACCTCATTGAACCTAACACTAAAAACATTGACCAAAAACAACACATGGTGACGAGTAATTGTTGAAAAAGTTTGGATTATAGATTTTACTCACACTTCCCTTTCTGCAAATTATTTGCAGAAATTATTGTTCGTTGAGTCCAGATGGGCTCGACATATTCCTCATTGAACTATATTTTTTTAAATATCCATCAAATCCAAACCTGGCAACCATGAATTTGTCAACTTGATGAGCAGCAGGCCGACAAGTAAAGCACTCTGCCATGTGCTCATCAAAGTAGAGTAACAATTAGTATCCTTTCCAGAATATAAAAGCCCAACACATGCCGGGTAAATCATTATATCAAGTCTCTGCGACCCTGAAGAGGATAAGCGGTGAGAGGTAATGGATGGATGGATATCAAATCTTCTTACCCTGACGGGGTTAGTGTCTGAGCTGCAGGATCACGGCGGTTCTTACCGGCGTGCTGGAGATTTCTCGGTCATTGAAGACGAGACGGAGCTCAGCGTCGTCACTCAGACTCTCAGTCTGAAGCCAAAGACGTATGTCACCTTGCTCAGAAACCTCCACTTGCCAGCCTGACTTCAGGCCTATCACTGAAAACACAAAACAAAAAGCGGAAGGAGTTTAGATGATCATTTAGTCAACGTCCAGAACTGTGTGTGTTTTGCTTTGTCTTTTCACCATGTGTTTGGAAGTATTGTATTTTCAAGTCAAAATAACAGTGCACCAATACGAAAAAATCCTGTAAATTCATCTCATTTATTGATGTGAATAACTTTTTCCAAAGTACGAATTATATTGTCTTTTGTACATACGTGGATTTCTGACTTGCCAGCTGAGTTCTTTGAGTCGTTCCAGGTCTGCAAAGAAGTAAAACAGTCGCTGAAGGTTAGTTCAATTTTGAACATGTCTAACACTTCTTAGCCCGCAGCCATATTGGCAAAGAACAATGGGTCACATGGCTCTGTTTTCAAGCTGAAAGCTGATTGAGAACATATGCTGAGTTGGACGGGTGACCTTGTGGAATAAGGTTGTTAGGCGCATAATTATTTGCTTGAGTGAAAAGCTTGATAACCCTTAAAATTAAAAGTCCTGCTATCCATGCCGCCGTCAGCTCAATAAACACACGAGACGACCGATGTGGAATTAATCGTTCTTGTCGTTGTGCCTGAGGCAAAGTTGTGAATTGGACAAGGCCTTCTGCTCTCTCTCAGCTTACCTTCAGCAGTGAAGTCGTAGCTGGATGACTGGTTTGGGTCGTCGCTCATCTCAACTGTGTAGAGACCCAGATCCTCCTCAGAGGCGTCTGTGAAGGTGAGCACCGACCTGGAATGGGAAAAGCAGACAGACAGACAGACCTTCTTGTTTATCTGTCCACCCTGCAGCGCCCACGGGTGCTGATGGGGCTGTTTGGTGCTGTCACTGTGTGCTCTCTGTCCCAACAGTGATTTCCCGATGTCTTTCCGCTAGCTATTGTTTTACATGATATCAATGAGTGCAACCGTGGGCAGACAGGCTTCCCTTAAGCTAAGAGAAGAGATCATTAAAGGAGACTGGCCTTTAATAGGAATCCCAGTGAGAAAAGCTTTATAACCATTTCCTTTACACAGCACATTTAATTGGCCTGGACCAAACTTAATGTTTCGTAATATCTCTCTCTTTCTATTTTAATCCTGTAATATTATTATATTAAGTCGCCGGGTAAACAGCATTTCTCACAAATTAAATAAGCCTGTCTAAATATCACCTCTTGTTCCAGCAGAGTGCCGCAGACTTCTTGGATCTAAACAAGTGCAGACGTACCCGTCCTTCTTAGTGTCGGCTTGGGCCCTGCTGGCATCGATGGGCTCGGTGTAGTTCTTATTCCACAGACACTGGCTCTCGTCGTCCGTCTCATCAGCCTCGTAGCCCAGAAATATGAAGCCATCGTCGTCCACTCCAATCTCGATGTTTTTGGCATCTGAAGGTGAACGAGTCGGTTAGTGCGGCTGCGTCGTGCTGCAGACACTATCAGCAAATTCAGAGCATTAGAAAGGAGATGGCCAACACAAAAATGATACGATAATGAATTTGATTTATTCTCTACACATGGTGCACATGCTGTGTATTTTATTGATCAGCATATTTTCATACAAATGTGCTCTTTTTTTAATTTCTAATACATTTTTTGGCATTTTTCACCACTTCATTTATTACCCTGCAAATGCTTGAAAGTCACATAATAAATAATATAGTGTGTTCCAATGGGTTACGACATTTAAGCCTATATAATGTCAAAGTCTTTTTGCGACATCACCACCAGATTAAAGAGAACCGATGTTCTCAATCTCTGTTTAGGCATGAAAAGATGCATTTAAATGAATAGTTCAAAACATTGGGAAATCTGCTTTCTTGCAGAGAGCAAGATGAAAAGATTGATATCTCTCTCAAGTCTCTCAAACCAAATAAGCATGAACTAATCCTTTGAAAGGCATTTGTCATGTTTTATCCGTATATCTATGAAGGTCCCTGAAAGCTTGACTCAATAAATAACTCTTACACAGACTGGAGTGTATGGAGGATTTCCCTATTATCATATCTTCGCTCCAGAAACCTCCAACAGGCCTTGGAGGTGACTTTTTAAATATATATACGTATATATTCATTTCTGGAATGGTGCTGGCTGACCTAGTTGGGACTGGGCTGTGACTGGCTCACTGGGCAGGGAGGCAGAGCCCACTCCAGCCTCATTGACAGCCAACACACGGAGACGGTAGGTCTGACCCACCTCAAGACCAGACACCTGGATGTCATAAAAAACACATGAATTTTTACCACTCATTGTCATAATGTATCATGACTATTTAAACATTTGGACCCACAGAAACACAGGGGGAATGAAATGTGGTGTTTTGGAGTAATAATAATTTAATGATTTACTGGATTTACTTTAATGATTTACTTGATTGACTTTAATGAATATACATTTCTGTTTTCTTTAACTGTAGCTCGTGAACATTTTTACAGCTTCACTCACCTTGTAATGTGTGTCACAGATCGGCATTTCATTCAAAGCAGTCCAGGTGTCTGATTGGTCACCCTGGCTGATTTCCAGGAAATAGCCAGTGACGGGGCTCCGTCCCTCGTACAACGGAGCCGCCCACAGCAGCACTAGGGAGCCGTCCCTCACCTCCCTGAACTCCACATCATAGGGACAACCTGAGGGAGAGGAGACATGCTGTATATCAGCGGCCATGCTTTGGTGCAGGGGAGCTTGAAGTGCAACAAAAGGAAAACAGAGGTTGTCGGCCAAAAAACTGGAGTAAAATGTCCCCACTGAAATAAAAAAACAAGGAAATATATTCCCTCAGTGGTCGTATAAAATGCAACCAAACTGGACTTCCTGGAAATTCAGAGCAAAACAAATCAGAAACAACAGTAAAGTCAAAACGAGTACAGTGACTTTACTTAATCTATCCCCACTGACTCCATGCCGGCACTTGGTAGTTCATTTGCTTAATGATTTTCGGTCACTTTTAAATTATTAACGGCACAGAGGAAAGCCCATTTGCCAAGATTAATGAGTTGCGCTTTAAAAGTGGCATGTGTGAGGGAGCCTCTCTCCATTTTCAATATTAATGTCACAAGAAGCTTATAGGAGCGGGGCCATAACTGCTGAACCACCACATACTGGAGGGACTTTGAGTGTGTGTGTGTGTGTGTGTGTGTGTGTGTGTGTGTGTGTGTGTGTGTGTGTGTGTGTGTGTGTGTGTGTGTGCACAGGCAGTATGTGTGTTTGTAATAATAATGCAATATGCATGCTTTCACCTTTTAAAATCCTATCTATGCCCCCCCCCCCCCCCCCCCCCCCACCATTTTTATTGTTTCAGGTTCAAATCTAAAGATTGTTTTCTGTCTACAGTCCAAATACGAGAAGAGAGGAGTTGATATTTCCATCGGAGCCTCGTTCTGACTTCCTTATTTCATGGACTTTTTTGCTGGTGGATGGTTTTTCATGTGATCTATATTTCAATTAGAGTTAATATTCCCTAGTAAAGACATGAATACCATATCTATCAAAGATGGCCGGAAACAACTGAGTTCCTTGTTTCAAAGGTGCAAATACATCTTTTATATCAAGGAAACTATTTTAATTATTGTTACTGCATCAACAATACAGCAGAGGTGTAAGTTACTCATCATTATCTCACAAGCACTAGATCAATTTAAGGCTAACTGTAAATGAAAAATACATATATACTATTCATAAAAAGTATTAAAAATAAAAAATCCCCGCCACTTTTCAGAGAGTCAGGGTCTTGCTCAAAGGCACTGAAGCGGCGCAGACATGCAACATTAAAGGACAACCTTACATACATGTCATGTCCAATATCTGCCTCTAACTCTTGGCGATCCCTTTAGCTTTTTACTATTGCATTTTGCACATTAATAGTATAATATGCAGATAGCCCGTTTAAAAAAAAAATGTTGTGAAAAGACTGTTTGCACTTTTAATGGTGTGATTAAAGAAAAGGAAATGTTGGAGAGTGGTAATGGGTCCTCCAGTTGATGGATGGTCTTTGTTTCTATCTAATCTCCCTTCTCAAACCGGGGTCAATACACTTTCAGTTTTTTTTAGAAGGAACTGCAGGCCAGGATGTTAATAGCTGAGGCTCAAATACTGAATGCTCTGAAATAATTGGATAATTTGAAAAATGATTAATTTCATACATCTCACATTCATCTTCAAAGAGAAAAGATTCTCTCTGCTCATCTTTTTTTAACACCTGCATGCAGAAGCAAGTTTGGAAGCTAATTCTGCTCAAACATGCAACAAAGTGTCATGTGGAAAACTGAAACCTTCAGTGCATCTATACGGAGAATGGAACTGTCAGAGTGGGAACATCTTGAGTTCAAGTTTTAAAAAGAAAAATATTTGCATGTTCAGAGATTCTAGATTTCTTAAAGAAGCAGGGTCAAATGTAGTTTTCTAACATGGAAATTTGGAACCTTAAAGGATACAAAAAAATATTAAAAGAAGAGTATTTTATGTGTCTTAAAACATGTTAGGATAATCCTCCAAGTATCACGATAGTGTGCAGGAAGGTTTTCACTTGTACGCCCTCCAAAGCACCCACACACACTCAGGTGTTCAGATATATCTTCTCAGTAATTTCCGGAGTTCCACTCTGGACCGATCTGAAGGTGAAGTGACATGCTCTCCTCACCTGGCTCTGGCATGGTCCACTTCTCACACAGGAAAGCTTCACTGGCCTCAGATGGCTTCCCGACGCCGGCCATGTTGGCAGCAAACACACGGAATTGGTAGAAGTTTCCACTTGTCAGGTTGCAAACCTGTGGATTCACATCAGGCACAGAACAACTGATTCACTCTGAATGGTCATAGTATCCTTACTATATAGCTTACTTTTAATTAGAAAAATGGGACAAATGGATTATATTACATCTCTCAGCTTAATTAAGCCAAACATCTTTAGTTGAGTGCTGGTTTTCTTTCTTTGACCTCTGAAGTTTGAAGATTCAAAACTATTCAGGAGGTAAACAGAAACATGCTGGTGCACTAATGATCACACATGAAATGTCTATTTGAGTTTTATGTTTGTTAACTCAAAGAAGAGAAGACAAAATTAACTATATATTGTAATTATCCTAATTTCTCCAGTACAATACAGTGCTTGTTTTATCAGAGATTTGTGGATCTTATTTAAATTAGTTACATTGTTTTTCTTTGTGTGGCATTGTTTAAAAATGTATGTGAGCATAAAACCTTTATTCCAACATATAAATAAAAATGGCTCACACTTTTTTCCTCGAGGAACACACGGATTAGTCTGCACCTAATCTCATAGGACCAAAGGTCCCTGGTTGTACAGTTACACCCCTCCAGACTCAAGCAGGCATTTTACAAGGTATTAGCTCTGCTGTTGACACAGCATTTTTTTTGCAAAGCCCCTGGGGCACTTTGGCTTTGGGAAGAGAAGGGATTCAGCCTTATTGATCGGCTCATTGATCTTCCTATTCACAGCCACTTAGACTTTAAGGCCCTTATCACCTCGGTGAATGGTTGTGAACTTGCTGCTGCTCACAGCAACTAATTGACACAACAAGGGGGAGCTTATTTCACAGTAATGGCAATTGCTATCTAAACCCCCCACCACCACCACCTATATATACCAGTCCCTTCATTATCTATAGATCCTTCTCTAACCACATTTAGATAGAACGACAACCTTATCAGATCGATATACAGTTCACCCCGAGGAACGCAGAGGTGAACTGTCTGCCAGGAGAGTAAAGCTTTCATCCACTAGATGGCGACCAGGCTCCACTTGAGTCATTTGGCATGTATGTTTTTTTCATCTTCCAGTGGGACATCCAACTTTGTTTGTTCTCGTCAGTGAAACATCAGCAGGGTCGGCTGATAAGAGACTGAAACCATGAGCGGTGCTTCATCATGACGAACTCACTCACAATACAGCAATCCTGATACCCCATTTATATTTACTTTTAGCAGTGATTGGAAGTAACTAAGTACATTTACTTAAGTACTGTTGTGGGGCTCACATTAATAATGGGAACGATAATAATAAGAACTGGACATGGACCCCCATATTCTCATTGTTTATTATTTTTTGTTTTGTTTGTTCGCCTCGCATGTGTTGATCTGCAATGGAGGTTTGGATGGTTAATACTTGATACGATGAGTAAAGCTCAGGCAGGCACGTTACGCTCCTTTCAATCAGTAGTAGACTAAAACTGCCTGCAGCAAGCAGTTGCGTTGCTGATCCGAGTGTATTCCTGTGGTTTCAGAGGTTCTTTAAAACCCATGCACGCCTGGATGTCCTGTGTGTCCAAGTCTATTCTCAACTGCAATTCTGACTTCCCTTGCATAATGTTCATTTAATGCTTCTTTTAGTTCTACTCTGCTGCATTTACAGCAGGGAGATATTGTACTATTTTATTCCATAATATGCTCATCTGACATCTACATACATGTGACATGCAGGTTTAAAAAAAGAAAAAAAAGAATTATAAAACTAACTACTACTCAAGATTATCCGCAGCCTCTTGTTGTGAGCAGTTATAAAGTGCTTACAACAAGGTCATGATTTATGGAAAGAGACATTGCTGTTGAGTTGTTTTTGTTGTTGTTGCAGACGTCTCTACAGCCGATACTTTCAAAACTAATAGCACTATGGGCGGCAAGAGGAAAAATATTTTATATTTGATATTTTAGGGTGAACTGTTCATTTAAAGTACATTCTGATGATAATACTTCTGTACTTTCCCCTGTAGGTTGTTAAATGAAGGACTTTCATTGACAAAGTCATGAACATTTTCTGCACACCTTCAAACCTAAAAAAGAATCAACATTCAAATTCTGATCTAAATTGCAACGAGGAGGTCGGCAGCTGGATTTAAATGACAACATAAAACAGCTGAAGTGGGAAGTGGAGACGGCACTCGTGAGGGAGTTGATATTGCTCACTTGCCCCAAAAGGGGGAGCTGCATGTTCTCACCAGAGGGTTCCTTCTGGGAAAAGGTTCTCCAATCCTCACGACTCTGCACCTCACACCGTGTGGGGCTAATCTGCCCATACAGTCATTTCATTTCTAATTGGCTTTGTTTTTCCCTGGAGCTAAAAACAACCACTCACATACAACACATTTGAACGACGTCTAATTAAGGAGCACCTGTAATCTCTGCGAGACAGGTTGAAGATTTAACTTTGCTCCAGGTCTCCATGGACACTGCTTGTTGCCTAGTGACACAGCCAATATGGATTAGGGAGCTTTAGCCAGTATTTCCTTTACTTTGAGGCTACTGCTAAATGGAGAGGTAACTTGTATTTGTATAATTATAATAAAAGGAAGCCCTTATTGGATATAATGACAAGAGATGTCCTTCTTACTTGGGAGGATTTCTAATGTTTGTTTCTCCTTCATCTTCTTCATCAAAAGCTGAAAAATGTATTATTTGTTGTTGTACATTCAGCGAACAGAACAGACTCTTTGTGCATTATGGACACTGCAAGTTCACATGTGCATTATGTAAAACAGCTTTCTAGATTGCTTCATGCGTATGATGTGAAAGGAAGAAAAGTATACACTTAGAAACAAGAGTCTCTCCTCTGAGAGACTGTGCTTTACACGCTGTGACCTACATGTGAAAGTCGGCGTGCGTACATGCTCACAATGACATCGCTAACATGTTAATGTTCAGCAGGTATAATCATTTTAATGTTCACTAACTAACGTGTTAGCTTGCTAAATTGCTATTTAGAACAAAAAAAGTACAGCTGAAGATGATGGAAATTATATTGTGCCAACCCATTTTATTAATTTAGCCTTATTTCATCTTTATTTAATTTAGGAAGGATACTCCCATTGAGTTTTTTTAGGTCCTGGCCAAGAAGGCAGTGTAAAAGTTTCATGACATAAAAACACACATAGCAACACAACAGACAATAGCAGATAACAACATGTCTCTGTAGCTCCTGCTGCTACTAATCATTTTTGGCGTCAGTAAAGAACATAGATAAGGAGGCAGTCTGTGGAATATGGCCTGATACAGAAATGTGTATCAATGTCCCGCGGTTGTTTAGAGCGGACAAAGAGGTTAAAAAAAAGCCCAAGAAATGTCAACCTGTTGGTGGCGCTACAGGAAAAGTGAGAGGATCACGGGTGGACTGACTGACTGACTGACGTGCTTTGAGCACCATGCTGGAGCATTACTGACCTTAAACTTCCTCTCTTTGGCAGGCTCGACGTTGACCTCCCTCCACGGTTTCATGCCCTTTTCCATCTGGTCCAGGTAGTATCCACGCACAGGGTCTCCCCCGTGGCAGGCAGGGGCCCTCCAGCCCAACACCATCTCTGAACCCGTGCACAGCAGCAGGTCGATGGCAGAGGGAGCAGAGGGAACGGCTGGATCGAGCAGAGGGGATTAAAACAGAAGAAAGCATTATAAGTGACAGGAGAGGGAATCTCAGAAGACACCTATTCTTGTTAAATGGACCGAAAAATGCCAATAACTCCCAGGACGACTACAACTCCAGCCTAGAGTTATGACCATATTGAGCATTTATCTATGAGAAGGAAAGAAATCAAATAGAGTATGAGATGAATGTCATACTCTATTTGATAAAAATGTATTCCTCCTAAAGAATTGGACTACAGCAATTTATCCTCAGGTAATGGCTGAGTGGCAGAGTAGATGTGAGATATTCTGGTGAGTGAGTGGCAAGGAAAATGAGTCATCGTTGCACTTTACTGCGCAGGCTGCAGAGAGCACTTTATCTGAGACGCAGGAAGTACGAAGCTCTCCAACAGGTACGTCTCTACAATTAGAGCGAGCATGACATGTGGTTGGAGCACAATCTCAGTTGACTACCAGTAGCAGTGATGCATGTTATTTGACATGATTTGCTGTATAAATTGAATAAAAAAATGTGAAAAAAAAATAAAAATCTTAACTCAAAAGCTACAATGAAAGGAAAATGCAAAAAGTGTTCTATAACACACGAACATTTTTCACATGCATGCAAGGCTCCGGAGGCTATGAAAGAAAACTACAAAGCATGAATAAGTCTGGAAACTCTTGTGAATATACTTTAAGATGGAGTCAATAATCTGATAGTTTATAAGTAGGCCAAGGCATTCAGTGTGCAAAAGTAAAATATTATGATCTCACATGCCAAGAAAAGTTGTGTTTTTGTCTAAAATCTAACCTTAATTACACAGGAAATGCTTCCACGGTGAAATAAAACATGTATACCTGCTGTGTTAGTGTTGAGTCGCTCTAAGAATAACACAATATTTCACAAAAATACATTTAAATACATTTTAATCTTTCCTGCTGTAAAATAAATCTGTGCAAGAGTTGCTCGATAAATAAATGTGTGACTAAAGACTTAGAATGTCCTTGAGTTGTGTCCTGAAAGAAATATTGTGTCCATTATTTTGGGACCTCGTGAGTGCACTTACAAATGGCTGCTTTGACGAGGATAGGGTCAGACTCCTCTGAATAGCTGCTGTTTCCTGCTCGGCCCACCGACTTCACTCTGAACACATATTCCTTTCGGTTCTTGAGGCCATGAACTGTAAATCTGAGAAGATGAGACCGAATTCAGGCAGGGGCGAATCACCCACGGCATCTTTAGCTCCATGAAATTACCTGGCTTCATCCAGACTGGTTTATTTAGGTGTAACTATTCTTTATTCTTCTCTTCAGACAGAAACATGACAACTAAACATTCTGAAGACAATTTTTAAACTTATCTGACCCTACTACCTGGTTTTGGAAACAGGCTTGTTGTTGACAGTCTTCCAGTCTTGTTTGCCGCTCTCACTGCAGTACAGGTAGTAACCCAGGACGTCGTCCGTTTCTTCTGGCTCCTTCCACTGCAGCAGCACCGAGGTGTCCGTGTCTCTGATGGCCAGGACGGAGTGGGGTGGAGCGGGCACCGCTGATGGGTATCCCAAAGTTGAATCATCAATAGGAAGTTCAAAAAAAGAGAATCCAATCAGCTCTTCTTTTTATTTTCACATAGGAGTGTTATGCAGAGATGCACAGATATTTAACCTGCGTGGAAAGTTATTAACTCAAGTTCTGCACTTAAGTACAACTTTGAGGTACTTGAACTTAAGTATTTCCATTTCATGATACCTCGTACTTCTATTCCACATTTTTTTTTACCTATGAATATTCCTCCTTAACCGATCGATTTGACAGTTATCAGCTACTTTTCAGATTATTATATAGAATATGATCAACAAACCGAATATGATGCATTCTTAGAGATACTAAAAATAGTTAAAGATAGTTAAAAATGAGCACCAATGAAACAGCTACAACATTAGATTGCTGCTTACATATGAATAAATACACCATTATGATCTAGCATATAATAATGTAACTCTGAAAGGGGTAATGCTGTATCATGAGTTAATTTACTTTTCAGTATTTTTTTTACACTGCAGTATTGCTTCTTTTCACTTAAGTATGGGATCTGAGTACTTCTTCCAGCTTCCATTGAGTTGCAGGCTATGAAACATACTGTACCTTTTCACCAAACAAATCAAGATTATTATTATTATAAACCTGAGGTATTACTGTGTAAATTGTGATCCAGATGCACTGTGCAGCTACACAAGCAGACAGATGGTCTCACAGGAGGTTAACACATCCCCAGAAAATAAAGGTGAACGTTACGATAATCTATGTTGGCACAACTACAGTAGCTCACTACTACAAAATCCAATTGACCTTCACAACAGGCAAAGCAATTGATGCTTAGAGTATCGTACATAGCACATTTCTCACCTTGTGGCTTTCCCAAGGAGATCGGTGCACTGGGCTCAGAGGGGTCACTAACTCCGTACTTATTGATGGAGCGCACTCGGAAGCAGTACTGCTTGCCCTCGGCCATGTCAAACACCGGGAACCTGGGAGAGTTTACCTCCATGTCCAGACTCGCCAGCTCCCAGCTGCTCTTCCCTGCCAGGGACTGATCCCAAAAAGAAAAAAGAAAAGAAACAAAGACAATTTGAAAGCACTATCTACATCTATCTTAAGGACATGCTCATTATTCAGTCTCCTTCAGACATGCTGGAGGATTCAACCTGCTAGGACTGCCAAATACAAAAACAAAGTCCCATAATTAATTCCGATGTTATATAATCTTTACTGTGTGGTTGCAAAAATCTGGAATGGACATGCAGGTAAATTGTGGACAACTACTGGCTCGTATTGACATCTTTCTTCATCTTTGTCAATAAATTGTTGCAGCTAATGATGCCATGTGACATTAACCTTCTCTATTTTATAGTCAGAGTTTACTTTTCTGTTATCCTCCTCAGAGTTACCATTATTTCCTTCTCTAGCTCCCTGTTTGAAGAAGAAAACCTAACAAAAGGGTATATTAAAGAGATCAGGGATTATAAAGTACTTGCTCAAGGGCGAAGGGGATATTTGAATGTTCACCTCATTATATAAGCAGAAGTGAAGCAGCAGACATTTAGTAATTTCAGGTGCCTTTGACAGATTTGACAGTTTTATTACCATGGCAATTTACAAAAGTCCAATAAAAATCTATTTCCTGTGGCAGTTTTCTGATTATTGTAGCCATAGAAGCTGTTGGGTGTATAGGTTGATATTGGAGAGCTGACGCCCTTTATTGTTGTAATGAACAGTTGATATGTAAGAAGAAGACCTTTGTTATTTTGGCATCATTTTGAACACAGAATTTTGAAAAGAAATCACTCTATTTAAGCTGTTTCTTTTATAGACATGCATCATCAAGATTAAAACAGTGCTGCATACATTGCCACTAGAATCAACGTTTCAACTTATTTGAAGCCAAACCTTTAGATCCAAGATCCAGGTAGTTTTAAATCACCAATTAGAAAGTATGCGAGCAAGGAAACCAAACCAATGGCAAAGCGCAAGGCATAAAAGAGCAACATCAAGGTCTGCTCGCTTTTAATGAGTCCACAAATTCCCACCTAAACTGACACAGTGGTAGAAGTGTGCATGTTTCCTCCTCGTGTCTCCTTAATTAGTGCTGCGGTCAGGAGCCTGCTGTTAATTTGGCTCACGCTCGAGCAACGGACTGCATAAACCCAGCAAGCCAATGGAGTTACTGATGATGCAAGAAAATGTATCCTTGTGCTCAGTGGATGTATCTTTCTAATTACAATGGTGGTTAGAGTTTGAATATTATACAGTATCAATCCAATATTTACTCTCCTTTTAGCTCAGTTTTACTCTCCACCAACTCCTGGCTTTTTACAGGTTAAATGCTCCATTATGTCCACTAGCTAATCGCTCACTGTGTCTGCCTTTGGTTTGGTATTGGGCAGGTAAGTAACAGCCGAAAAGATGATAATGATTAGAGCAGTGATTTAAATACAGTTGTGGTAAAATCAAAACAATGAGCTGAAAGCTGCTAAAAAGAACATAAATCTGATTTTGGTGAAATATCTATTGGTTTGTTACAAAACCACAAACCACAAAACCATCTGACCTATTTCCAATTTAAATGTACAGCTGCTTAAACTAAAAATCATGTATTACATAACTACTGCCCATTTTTTAAAGTTATAATACGTTCTCAGACTAACTTCCCACCTTCCAGGCAGCCATTGGTCTCTGATCATTTAAATGTGCTATTTTTAAAACTGTCACCGAAGGTTCTTCTCAATCATTCAGCTTGTTTGATGGCGTGATGTCTTGCAGTCAAAAAGTAATTCAGTGGATTTAAGAAGATTGACATTTTGAGACTTTTTCAGACTTAAAGAGAAAATGAAGAAGCTTCTTTGATGAACAATAAAATGTCTTCAGTCAACATTCAGACCAGTGATTTTCATCATCCCTTTCTCCAGACATTGCATTATCTCAATGACTGAGATGAATATATTGCTTCATAGTTTGGCCTGAAACCTTTATGGAAATGTTTTTCAAAAAAATTCTGCTTGGTCCTATTAAGCAGCAGGAACAACTTTTTCTAGCAACAAATCACTAAAGTTCTCCTTGACAAGCCGACTCTCAAATATCAGATGTCTTCGCTTCCTTGAATTCACCAGCTTTCAAAACCTTCAATGCTCTCCCAAACTTAAAGACCATAAAACTATAATATTATAAACAACTTCTGAAAAAAGGAGGACCTATTTTCAGCAAGTTGTCCTTTGGGAAGACAGAGGTTTTGTTTAGGTGAAGGGTAAGGGGCCAATTATAGAGTTACTGTAATATGAACATTTGTGTGTGTGTGTGTGTGTGTGTGTGTGTGTGTGTGTGTGTGTGTGTGTGTGTGTGTGTAGACGGACCCGCTCCACGTAGAAGGTGAGCGGCTCTCTGCCTCTGGGTTCAGGCTCGGTCCAGCTCAGCACCACGTAGGTTTCGCTCACCTCGCAGGCGTGGACATCGGTAGGAGGGAAAGGAGCTTTGACCTGACCTGCAGAGCAAAGAGATGAGGAGGAGGAAGAGAAGGAGGAGGAGGAGGAGGAAGAGGAGGAAGAGGAGGAAAAGGTGAACAAAGAAAAGTTATAACAAGGTCAGTGATAATGTGGAGTCCAAAAAGTGCTGGCTGGGTTCTTTTAATACTCTTTTTAATCAAAATATTAGCATCAGGAAATGTAATGCTTTCTCTGTTGGATTTGGCAGACACACGATGGGTGGAATTTACCATACTGCCCTAAATTTCACCTCCATTCCTAAAATATAAGTATATCGGATAACAGTCAAATGGCTCGAGTCAGCACACTTTCAATAACTCTCCAAAAGATTCAAGGATGATGGAAGCATTCAGATTTAGTCGAAAGTCTTGCATTTTTGTGTCCGTCTGTCTCTTTGTAAGTCTTTGTTTGTATCCCGCGAAGAGTTACGGAACCGCAGTGAATCAGAGAGGAACTCCAGAGCAAAGGGAGTGCAGTGAAATGAAAGAAGCTGATCTCGTAGAAGCATAGACTGTATATAAGAAAGGGTAGGAGTAGCAGGCCGGTGTGTGTGTGTGTGGTCTGTAATATGTTTCTGTGTAGTAGCTCTGCAGTCAGCACACTGAATTTGAAATGAAACCATGACTATGAGGTTAAAGTGCTGATGTGTCATTTTGAGGGTGAGGTGGATGTTCACATCCATGTTGGGTAAACAGTGTTGGACTCATAGCTCTTTTTTTAAATTGTAGGACACGGCCGGATAATGATCCTAAACATGTTTGTCTGTGATTTTCTGTCTGCCCTGTACCCTGATTGTGTCTTCCTTTCACCTGTGCTGCCCTCATTGTTTCCACCTGTTCCTCGTTACCTTCCTCTTGTATTTAAACCCTGTTCGTCTCCTGTCCCCTTGTCGGATTGTACTGTTTGTTCCTGTCAGTTTCCCCCCGTTAGATGTCCCGTAAGTCTCCTGTAAGTCGCTTGTCTTGATGCCTGTGTGTTTCCTGGTCATTCCCCATCCCTGTTTTTGCTCCCTGTTTTTGCCCTCTGTTTTTCGCTGCCTATTTTGGATTCGTTCTTAGACCTGTTTTAAGCCTGACCTGAGTTTTGTTTTACGGAATAAATTTACGTTGAACTGTTGCTCCGGTATTTGGGTCCTCTCCTTACTCCACACCTGACAATTCAAGAAGTAGTTGTAAAACCAATCAATATTGGAATATTGTTTTGAAATAATGTTTCTTTTTGACCCCTTAAAGTTGTATTTTACATAATAGTTTATTTAAAGGAATAGTACGGAGCTGGAACTAGAACACAATTAGCCAATTTACCAAGATGAACAAGGGATAAGGTTTTTGCTTTAGTAGGTGGAATCTTCAATTTCAAGCTAGCAGTTTCCTGGCCATTAAACAATTTTTGTGGCACACTTTTTAAATAAAATACTTTTTAATCATTGGGCTTAGGGAATGGTATCAAGTTCAAGTGAAGTCACGAGTCATTGGTGTTAAAATCCAACTTGAGTTGTGAGTCTTTTGTGATTAAGTCAAGTCTAAATTCATAAAAGGTATGATTTGTATCTGCCTTGACTCCAATTCATGTGACTCTAGTCGACACCTTGTATTTGGTAGATCCCAAAAAAAAAGCATTTAAAATGTGTATTTGCTTGAATGAAACTTTCTCTCTTCGTCACCTGATTACTTGGATAAAAGCTGTACACAAACACACTTCTCTCTTTCTTTCACACACTTTCTGACAAGCTACTTTCTGCTCTATTGAAGAACAGGGTGAATGAAAAAGTATATGAATGCACTGTCCTTGCTATATTTATTTTCTGGTTGCCTCGTCGAAAACATCTTCGTCCTCCTCTCCCTTTATCTGTCTTTGAGTTACGTTGCCAAGGTTAGCAGCCCTCTTTACAGGCATTCAGACTACCTCGGGCCATTATGTGCATTTAGCAGGACACCACCATTATTTTTACTTCTGCAAATGGGGAAACACTCATTGCCTCAGCCATACAATTACTGCAGCTTGTTGTTGAATATAATATGAAGATGCATTAAGCCACAAGCCCGAGGCAGACTGGCGAGGAGGCGGCACCCTGCGTGCCAGGAAAACATGGATGCTATTTTCAAATCACAGGTGAAAATGTTCAATGCTCATGTTCTTTTTATGACTAAATTATAGACAGGGAAATACAAATACGGCATTCTCACCTTCGAGTTCATCTTTGGTAATGGTGACCGTCCTCCCTCTGTCTACTTTGACCACTGAGAAACGGGGGAGACAGAGAGCGAGATAGGTTGAAGGCAGAGGGAATCATGAGGGAACTCATATCAGTGTAATGAAGTTATATGAGTGGCCGTGATAACACTATTAGAGTTAATGTTAGAGGAGCAGTCACCGGTGAGAGAGCCAGAGACAGACACAAAGAGATTAGAGGGAGCGACATGGAAGGATGGACAGCAGGCTGGAGGCAAGTCAACCTTCTGCCTGTCCTTCATCTGTGGTTAATGATCCACAGCATCGGACCAGAGCCCATCTGTCCTCCCTCGAACCAACACACACACACACACACACAGTCGCACACACTCAGATGATCTCCACAACGTCTCTTTTCGTCATCCCTTCACCGTATGACATATTTAACACAACACCTTAAAAGTAGCTTTTTAAGAAACAGAGTGTTGCAATGCAGGATGCCGGGAAGAAGCTGTCGCAGTGACATCTGCAAGAAACCTTCCAGCGTTATAAAATGAGATCCACATCTGTGCAGATGTTTTCTCTGGTGGTGCTGAAAGTGTGCAGATGTAAACACAGCAAGAGAAGGCAGATGAGGCAATATAACAGCAGGATTGATTGGTTAACACATTGCTGATGCTCTTTGTAGTAGCAGATGCAAATGGGTGACAAATTAAAATGAAAAACCTGAAGAAATGAGGGGGTGAGGCGTTGTTGAATAGTTTGAAGAGTGTGAAAATTATATGAATTGTGTGCTGTGACCCTCACAGTCACAGGTCTCCCCTCTACTTATGTAAGGGATTTTGACGCGAAGTGTTGGACAGAACCACCACCATCATCAAAAGATTAATGCAAGAATGTGTTCATCCCTCCAGTAGATTTCTTTGGACTTTGAAAACGCACGACAAGGAAGACCTTACATGTGATTTTGTTAATTTAATCCAGACCTTGGACTATATATATATATATATATATATATATATATATATATATATATATATATATATATATATAAGAAGTGTGTCGTCATCATGAAGCCATTTTGGCGTCCATATTTGGACTGCGTATGAGTGACGCCGTGGTAGAGACACTATATACGGTTTATGATGGCTCTATAGTGACCTTTCCATCTCCAAGGTAGTCACGCCCTTAAGCGTGCCCTGCTTTATCATCTATTTTACTCTAAATGGCAACATAATTTACAAAACGGATATCATGCTGCTTGAAGACTTGAAACAAGCGATTATGACTATAAACCTAAAGTGAGAACAAGTATACTTTTCTAATATACTTCCATACCAGAGGGTTCACACCCTGATGGCTATAAGAGGGGATGCATGTTTAGGGCTCTTCCTCATTGCCTTCACTTTTCAGAACTGGAGGTTGCCGCCTGGTCCAGAGCCAGGAACACATGAAGTAATGTGGACTGAGAGGTACTGATTGGACAGTTTGCCGCGATTGCATTATGCATCGTCAGCTGAGGTGATCAGGATTTTGGGATAAACAGCAGGCCATGCTGCACTTTTGTTTCACCATGTGTTTATTTACTGTGACTGTCAGAGTGTGTACCTGTGGTCCTGGTGGGTTCCAGGGGGTCTGCGGTGAGGACGGGCTCGGTAGCTTTGGAGGGGCGCCCTGCTCCCGCCTGGTTAACAGCACGGACTCTGAACTGGTACAGAGTTCCTTCCTTGAGCCCAAACACCGGGTAGTAGCACATTTTCTGAATATGCACATTGCAGCGCACCCACTCACCCTCACGGACATCATATCTGAGAGAGAGAGAGAGAGAGAGAGAGGGAGAGAAAGGGAGAGGGAGAGAGAGAGAGAGATTTAAATAAAGGTAAACAAAGAACAAAATACATAATCTTATGGTAAGTATGCACTATGGAAACAATTTTAAAGCATTTTAGGCGACACAACAACACATCTAAGTTCGTAAATATCCCACCCAGACCCACAATTGTGACCAGACACCGACATGGAAAAATAATGGCCCTCAAACCACAGCAAAAACGGCCTTTTAAAGTAGAACGCGAGCAGATTATACAACATCCATAACAAACTGTTGCAACTTGGAGAAAAAAAAACAAAGACAGGAAAGAGTGCAGTTTTCTAACCATAAAGAGGTTGCTAGGGAACTAGGTGTCTTACGTTGTCCTCTCCTCACCCAAAAACATTCAGAAGTCTTCGACACAAAATAAAGAAGGTATGCAGGGACACAAAAACACATATGCAAATATACATACTTGACTTCCATTTAGCAAAGACACACATAAAAATGCACATTTGAACAGGTTTTACACACACACACGCACACATTATGTACAAACACGTACAGGACAATCCTGATTGATTGGTTTTGGTGATAAGTGCAGCACCTGTTCTCCCGCGGGAGTCTTTCACTCTGCTGTTAACATAGTGTTGAGGGCCGATAATTATCATGTATACCATCCATCTTATATGAACATTGCCAAATGGATACAACCTCACTGCTGGCCACGACGAGCGGCATCTTTATCTGCCCTGATCTAATTTCCTCTACAGCAGCATGCAGGTTCAGCAGGATAGATTTACTGTATGTCTATTGTTGACTTGCAATACAGTAAATGACGGTAAACAGGATCTAAAATAAGACTTTATGGAGATTAAATCAGTGTGAGCTCGCTGTGAGAGATTTATTCTTTGTGCTGGACATTCCTGGTAATGGAAAATCAAATGCAGTTAAAAGACTTTTCATCAATACGCTAAATATTTGGTTCTACTAAAGCACTTGTGAAAAAAAGAAAGAAAAATATGAAAAGCATATGAAAAGCAGATTTTACTACAGGTTTATTATTATTAACTAACTGATAAAAAAAATTGACAAATCAATAAACCAGTAATGAATATATTTTTTATATCAGATATTCTAAATATGAAAACAATATACAGACTATCAAATAAAGAAGAATAATGAAGTTAAAATGTAAAGAATAAGTTATTTCAAATTATTTTAACAAATTATGTTTGCAACCTTTTGATTGATCGATTAGTCAAACGACAGACGATTAACCAGCACTCTTTGGAGGATTTGCAGCTAATGTGACAGCAAAGTAAATATCTTTGGGTTTTTCGACAACTGATTGGACAAAATTTGATATTCTTTTCATGACAGCTCGAGCATTCATTGGGCACAAATGTTTAGTTGGGTAATGGAGAATACTATCGTCAGATTACTTGTTAATAAATCTCATAATTAGTTGCTAATTATGATTTAATTCATGTGCTGAAGTCTTGTGATTCATTTTCGAGACGTTACAGACGCTGACACTGGTGAATAGATGTTTTGTGTTATTGAAAGTTTGCAATCACACTCAGTGTTCAAAATCACATGAGCATTTGAAAGCTTCACAACGAGCTCGCTAATCAAACTTCATCGACAGAGAAGTGAAGAAAAAAGGTGAGAAAATCCAGAGATGCAGGCTTATTCACCTTTCCACATAATAACCCTCCACAGGTGAGGCTCCATCAGCACTGGGTGGCTGCCAGGTAAGGAAGACGTAGTCCTTGTTGACATCAGACACCTGGACAGCCAGAGGGGAAGCGGGGCCTCCCAGCACTGCAGCTGATGCGTCTGCCGGATGAGGGGGAGCGAGTCAGTTAGAGAAGGAAACAACGAAGGAAGACTGGAGCAACCGAAGAAATACTTCGGAAGAAATACCTTGTACGCACAAATTAGCAAAGGGAAGAATTTAAACAAATAGGAGATGATATGAATCTGAACTTGAAAATCAGCAAAAAAGAAAAACGAGTGACAAAAGTGATGAAAAACATGGAAGGGAGGAAAATTCCATCTTGGTATTAAGAAGTTAAAGCTTATGGCTTCCACGTATTATTTGAACGGCGAGGGCTAAGGCTGGAGGAAGTAACATATTAACATATTAACATATGTTAACATATTAACATATTCTATAGAAACACAACCAGTGGATGTGAGGCCATAGAGAGAAAAATTAAATGAGAAAATTATGCTAAGCGGATTGAGGAGACGGGATGTGTTCCCGAACCTCTTCTTGAGGCTGGGAATAGATGCCTTTTCCAACAAAACACTCAAGCCAACATCAAGCTCATCTCTTCCCTGTTTTTAATCTACATCCTCATCCTCCCTTTTCCTCCTTCCCTCTCGTTTGTTTTTGCTTGCCTGTACTGCCTATTTGTAATGCAAATATGACGGATGAATGAAGGAGAAAACCCACAAGCAGGACAGTTCGCTGATTCACTAATTAGTACCTCCAGCTCTGGTAAAGAAGCTGCTTAATAAGAGAGAGAAAGAGAGAGAGACCTGAGCCAAGACTTTAAGGGAGCTTTTCATGAAGATTAATTTTACATTAAAGTATCGGCGTACGTGTGTGTGTGTGTTCGGACGAGTGCGATTTTTACATATGTGCACACCAAGTTCATGAATAATTCAGTGCACATTATACTGTGATTGTAGCTGTTACGGTGTTATACATACATGAGTAAGCACTGGTATTATATTGAAAGACGCCAAGCCTCTTTGAAGAGCTGCCCAGATACATTTCGAATGTTTGATGAGTCAAGTGGGGGCGGTTCTCTGGTTTTGCATACGGCAAACAATGCAAGAGAGAAAATAGCAGCCTGTGAAGAAAATATAGTTTCTCTGAACAAAGTTAACAAGCCTTCTACAGCAGAACAGCTTGATTGATGGTGGCAATTCCCCTGTATGAATCAGGGTAGTTTGCTGACAGGAAATGAAAGTAGACCTAAAATCTGGGGTATGTAAATAGTATTTTGAGTGAAGGTTACAATCAAAACACCATTTATCCAGTTTGGGACAACAAATGACGTCCACCCACTAAAAACACAGGTATTTTGGAATGGGTCTCGAGTTCACTACAAAGCCTTCGTCAGGTTTTACAAACAGTAAATGGATCTCTTCAGACTGAAGAATATCATTTGAATTGCTGGTTGGCAGGTTGTTTAGAGACACCATTCAGTATTTGAGGGGTTTCTGATGTAAACTGGTGTGACAGCTATTTAAAGGCCGGCCCGGGACAGATGTGATGTTTATACAGAACATCTTTAAAGGAGTTGTTTGACATTTCAGGATGTGTGTGAGGACACGACTATAAAACCCCACGTATCACCACAACTTGTTTGTTTTTACACTATTTTTGGATGGATGAGATATAAATGAGATGCACTGTTGTTTATAATAATGCCAATTTGTGAGCATTATAGGACCTGGTAGGCAACTTCTGTTTCCTTTGGGCCGAGCCAGGCTAGCTTTTCCCTGTTTCCAGTATTTGTGCTACCCTAACCTGACTGGCAGTAGCTTAGTGTTGAAGGTTTGAGACTGGAAAGGGGGGAGAGAGGGGACAACATGTAGCACAGGACCACGGGTCAGATTCAAACACCCATAGCTGGAGTAAGGGATCAGCCTTGTTACAAGGTGCGCCCGCTCTAAATTGTTAGCTACCAGCAGCCCCAGTATCAATCCTCAGATCATACAAAGATCTCTAGCCTCCTCCAGGGCTTTTGACCATTTCATTGTCTTCATGACAGCCCTGGAAAAAGCTTGTGAGCATTATTTTGCCAAACTATTATTTAGGTTAAAGATTGGAATGTTACTCTCAACATCCTCAACATTTCATTGTGAAACGCAATGAATACTAACAGATTTTGTTAAATAAATAAAAACAACCTGATGTTTGAGAAACAACATAATAATGACACATTTTTAAACGAATTAAAGGATCAAAGGATCAAAGAAACAGGAATAGTATTTACATCAAAACCACTTCCTTGTGGGCTCCTCACCTTCGACATAGACAAAAGCACTGTGTTCCTGCATGTCATCCCAGGTCCTCAGTCGGGCAGTGTAAACACCTTCGTGCTCCTTGTGTGCAGCCTTTAAAGTGACGGAGGTCATGTCGTCGACTGTCTTGATGTCCACATTGCTAGACGGATAAAGCTGGAGGCCTAGAGAATGAAAATAACAGTGACTGACGAACCTCAAGCACGCATCTAAGTTGTCATTTGACTCATCCTCAACAGCACCTACCGTCTCTGAACCAGGTGACGTCCTGCTGGAAGGGCAGCAGAGCTGAGGTGAAGGTACATTGCAGGGTGAGGCTGTCACCCTCTGTCACCCATGTCGGGGGGAAGGTGTTGCCAAATTGGGCTTCTTGCCCACGCTTGAAGGCTAGGAAAGAGGGAGTGACACGGTAAGAGATAAAGGGAAAGATGGATGTGGACAAGTAGAAAGACAAGAGGAGTAAATATGAGGAAATGGTAGACTAAATAAAAAGGAAAAATAAGGGTTGTGGGAGAAAAAGGAAGTGGAGAGAAGGACTTTTCATCAATATGCATTTGATTTCTCACTGGTCCTTAGGCAAAGATAACATTAATATTGAAATGTAGGTCTACTCCAGATACAGCCTTACTTATATTAAAAGTGCAAAGACCTCCTTTGGGCCGCTACAAAGGAAAGAACCATGGCAGGTAAGGAGGAGAGGAATCAGGGAGTGGAGGATGTGCAGTACTTGTGAGCAAGAATACAAATGCTTATTCCTGAAAATAACAAATAAAAGCTCACTCCATCATCTCCCCAGCTTACCAAACCTGGTCAAAAAAGCTCTCATGTCTCTGTATTGTGGTTTGTGGTTGGTTTTTCATTATTCTTTGCAAGCTAGCTGTAACACACTCTATTTTCCTCAGTTTCTCTTACTAGTGGCAGAGAATGAAACTGAAAAAGCCCCCTGCAGGGTCTTAAGCAGGCGGCTACCTCTGGTTCTGAAAAGTGAGGCCCTTGCAGAAGTGCCCTAAACTTGCATTCTCTCTAATGGCCATCAGGGCTGAATCTGTTGGAAAAAGAAGTCAGATTGTATTTCAATTTAGCATGATGTTCATTTCTTGATTTGTGATCCCATTTAGAGGAAAATAGACGATAAAGCAGCGTATGCTTTAGGGCGTGACTACCTGGGGCCATATAGTAGCAATCCTCCGCAGTCAAAATATGCTTAATTTCGTTAAACGGTTGTAAAAAGCCAAGAAGGCGATGGCCAAAATGAGGCTTCAAAACCGCTGCCGACAAACCAATTGGTGACGCCGGATGATTACGTCCACTTTTTATATACAGTCTATGGTCTTAAGACATAAAAGAAGGACCTATGAGGCATTTTATTGCCAAAGTAAAGTCAACCAACACACACATCTAATCAGGACATATATATATATATATATATATATATATATATATATATATATATATATATATATATATATATATATATATATA
This sequence comes from Taurulus bubalis, assembly GCF_910589615.1. Taxonomy (NCBI): domain Eukaryota; kingdom Metazoa; phylum Chordata; class Actinopteri; order Perciformes; family Cottidae; genus Taurulus; species Taurulus bubalis. The sequence goes on along the minus strand of NC_136600.1, from coordinate 13,784,992 downwards.
TAGGCTGCACAGCATCATTCCTTATGCATGAATGGCTTTTTCTCTCTCGCTGTCTTGGAAATACACCGTTGGCTCTGCAGAAGAATATGTAGGTGCGTGCAATACATTTCACACACACAAATTCGGCAATCATTTTGAATGAAGCTTCATCAGCTTGTAATGGCCGTGGGCCTCTCGTGCTACGTGAATGTGCTGAAGAATAGCATGCGGACATTTTTATGTAACTGCTATTTGATTATCTCATATTAAGCAGATCACATTTTACAACATGAATCACTCGGTAAACAAAAGCAAAACTGTGGTGAATTTATCATAATTATCATTGCGCTGAGGCAAGGTTTGAATGATGGGAAGTAATGATCCAAGCGGTGGGTTTGTGATGAAGCGACGCACATTCCTGTGATATTCTGGACTACTAAGCAGAACTAGATCATTATAAGAAACATGTCACAGACTCTCAGATGCATCTCTGAGAATAGGATTTGACGAGACCTCGTGGCACACATATATCTCACTTTCATATCGTATTGCTTCAGTGCTTTGACAAGCGAGAAAATGGCAGCAGAAGGAATAACTGTCACATCTTCAGCTTTTTCAGTCGTCGCCTGTTGTTTCCCCCAGGAGATGCCTCGCCTCACTGTCCTTGTCTCTTTGCACTCTTGGATAACGCAGAGGGGCATTGTGTATTATGGCTCAGCATGTTTCTTTTTAAAAGTAGGGCTGGTCAATGGAGTGGAATCATATGATGATGAAATCATATATCGAGATAACATGATACTTAATTACTGTTGTCTAAATTGATAATAACAAGACATGTCACCGAAAATCTGATCATCTTGCTCTCATGAACAGCTAGACCAGACACTGAACATATGTGCAGGTACAGGTTAACAATGTCATGATCCCCACATGGTGGAGACTAATCTAGGCCAAAGAGAGCCACAAGCCAATATAAGACGCTCCACAGCTCGGAGCAAAATGGAATAAATCTCCTGCTGTCCCTGAAATGAAATACACTGTCGGGTTTTTTGCTCATTTGGTCTCAGTCTTACTTACATCCTGTGACACGCACACAGGCACACAAACTCCCATGACAAACAAACAACGTCAATGCACTGCTCCTTTTCAATACATCCATATCTTTACTAGGAGGTGCAGCACGGACGGCGAAGCGCATTGTTGCGTCACAGTCTTCAAAGCTAACCCAGCCCTCCCCTCCCCTCGCTCACTGGTGGAGGGGAAGAACTTCAAAGGGTGGCGGAGAAAAATGAAAAGGGACACTTTTCATTAGGCCCTGGCGTGAAACTTACCGGAGGTCTGCGAGCGCTCTGAACCAGCCACGCCTCCGTGATATGCTGAATCGCAGGAGCGGCAGAGCAGGACAGATTGGAGAGCGGCAGCGAGGGTCAGAGATGGAGACAGAAACAGAGACAGATGTTGCAAAACGGGATACAGCAGATATATCAAACCTGGCAATGTCACATCTATGCAAGTCACATTGAATATTCCCTTTAACCTATTTTTAACAACCGAAGAAAGCGAGTGAAATATAGATGACAAGGAGAAGCCTTGAAGTGCATAATTAAAGCCCTGACCCTGTAAATGATCTACAACAGTAGGCAGCGAGCGGGTCATTTAAAAGATGTAAAGAGAAATCATTAATGTAAATGTTTCTGCCACAATGCTGTAAGGCCACAATGCTCACTGTAGATGTTTGCCCATCAGTCACCACTACATCCACTGTCCTCTTTATAATTCATAATGCATGAGTTTTGCGATGAGATCTGTTCTTCTCATCATTTTAGTCTACTGCTGAAATACAGTATATATAAGCTGTTATACTGGGAATAAAAACTAGCATCCAAACTAGAAATTATTCTCTTTGAGCTTACTTAGAAAAAAAGAAAATGTATCTGACAATGACAAGATTGGAGGTATTAGGAGGATGGGGATATCTGATCGATTTAGGCTAAGACGGTGTCAACACCCTGGGGGCATTAATGAAAGTGAAAAATGCAAATGCTCATGTAATAACCCGTCCAATATTGGATTTCTGAGGTTGTTCAAATATTGATATTTGAAAGTAACAAAATAACCTACCGGCTAATATAAGTACATTTCAAACTTAAACCCATTACGTCAAATGTTCCTGATAATTCAATTTGATTATGAGAGTTGCCAAATGACCTAGATATGTAGCCTAATGAGCAGGACATTTAAAAATTGAAAAATAAACTTGTCAGTTGCCTTTCATTTCTAAATTACCTCAATTACATATATTTGAAATTTCTGTACTGCAATTTCTGGTTATTCATTGACCAGCATATATAATAGAAATATATTTGGCCAATTTATCAGTTTGGGCTCTGTCATGAGCCTGACAAAATAACCAATGTTACAATGAAGTACTCACATTTTGTCCCCTCGTACAATATTTGGAAATTGTTTACCTGAGGCTATAAAACCATGCAGATTGTGACACATCGCATGGTTTTGGCGAGAGACCTCGTGACCTGCAAGTGCAGGAAACCACTGACGGGTATCCTGGGAAGGTTTAACTCCAACACTGGCTGACTTCGACTTGAGAGTAAGCTTTATTAATTCCTTTTTTTAACTATGGCATCAGATTTTTGTTGTAAGATCTACGTCTCTCGGCTGTTGGATTTTGGTCCACGTTGTTGTTCTAAGTGGTGTTGAATTGTGAATGACAGTGATTAGTAGTGTGTGTTTTGTTTTGCTCCCGTGCTGCGTTGCTGCTGTGGGCTTGTTGTACATTCAGTCAGTGCTCTTGATCATCCTGCTGTTCAGTTCTTCCACTGGGCACCTCGTCTCTAAACCTTTTCTTCTAAACCTTTTCTTGGTCTGGCTTATTCGTTTCACTGAGATTTACTGTCTTTGCACTCAGCTAGAAAAATATGAATTAAAATTGACTATGATGCAATGTTAAGGTTGATTGTGTAAATATATTTTTTTTATACAATTAAGTGAGTGACATCAAATCGACCCTTTACTTTTTAATAAAATAAAAAATATAAAAATGCACACAATGTGGCTAAGACTTAGCCCAAAAGCTGCATGGTGTTAGTTAACTCAGTTAACAGTTGACTCGTTCGTAGTTGCAGTTTGCTTCCCTCATTTTTTTTTCTTCTATCTAATATTTTTACGAATAGGAAGATATATTATTTATGCCCTCAAATTCATTACTGTTCATGTAAAAAAAGATGTCAAGGCTAAACTTTGTTATCTGCTTACACTTGAAAATGTGTCAAGCTTACACAACAAAAACACTAGGGGGCATTGTCATCAATATATTGAGTTTTTGAGTAGTGTGTGTGGAGTTTTAATGGACCAGCTGATGCCAAGGGCAGTTGCTCAGTGCTAACGCTGACCAGAGTATGTTTTGAAAAACATTCATATCCTTGCACTTATGCTCTTTGGACTGGTTTTATGTCCTTTAATATCACTGATATTCCCTCCCAGGGTCTCAGTGACCCATAACCAGTTTAGAGCCTGTGACAGAACTCTTGTATATCAGTCATTGCATTGTAACCCATCTTTGTTCGAAACATAATGGATTTCCAGCAGGGTGGAGCTGATATGAAACAGAAAACTACTCACAGTTCACCAGAAGTGTTGCAAATGTCTTTGCCTCACCCAGGGGACTCTTGGCTATCACTTTATACTCGCCAGCATCATCAGAAGAACACCTGAGGATATATAGAAACGTCTGTACGCACAGCTGAAATAAAAGTCTGTGCTTTCGTTGCACGTCTTTTTGCAGTAGTAACAGTATTGTGATTGCTGTCAAATTAATCCCAAATACAACATGTGGGGCCTTACGATCAGACCACTAAACTTAATTGGCTCTTTGAAGTTAGTGAATGGGGCATACTTACAATTTAGCACCATCATTAATTTATCAGTTTGACGGCCAAATTTTATCTCTTAACACCAAATTGTCCTAACCGTAGTTTCTTAAAGGAGTTGCATTTAACACTCTGAACATTACTATAGCAGAAAACAACAGACATGGTGAAGTCCTCAGGTCCTGAGCAAAGAGTGATGCTGTTACCACATGTCGACCGCTTCCCGTCAACATGTTAAGAGCCGTTGAGAGGAATTAAAAATGCTACCTCTCTTGGATCTTGAACCTTTTAATTATTAATTATATTCTAAATTAATCAATAGCAAGGTTGTGCTATCCACACACGCCCCATCTTACTCACCCCCTACCTCATTTTCTTTCTGCACAGAGCTTTGCATCCTTAATTAGGGATTTGAACAAGTGACCTACCTTCTGATCTCCAGTGAGTTAAGACCAAATTTTTGTTGAAGACCATAATTCCATGGCTGGTCAGACATTCTCAGTGGCACACCATCCTTAAACCTGAGAAGTTAGAAATTGATCTGAGTGTGTTAAATGTTTAGTTTACTTTTTAATATCAAAGATAAAGTGAACAATGGGCTTCACTTATGGTTCATCATCCTGCCCTCTGATTACTTATGCACGTCTTTAGTTAGTCAAATGTTAGTTTGGCTGAATCCATAACAGCCAGAGGGACCCTTTGATCTCTCATGCTGTCTCGTGCTGGGCACTGTTGAGGGCAGGCTCTTGCAGCTCATCGGGCTCGATGGGCCCCATATGGGATGGTGAAACCCACAAGCATCAAGTCATCTGGATCTCAGCCTAGGTTCATGAATACTGAGCACACGCAGTCTATTCATCTGCTAGTCTCACAGCAGCTCAAGTATTAAGGTCGACCGTTTGGAACGTTGCCTGAATTAAATCAGGTAACTTCATATTTATACAAAGGGCCATATTCAAGCCAGGGTTCAGAAATATAGTGTCATGACTTGTTTTCTTTAAGCAACTTGTGGACTTTGAGTCTTACTTTGTATTCAATCATGTGCATGTCCAGGTTATAACCTAACCTACCTCCTTCCGTCTAACACTATTCCTTGAATGATCACATAGTTATACTAGTATGTATGTGTGTCATATCATAGATGAGCCATGAATTAATAACACAATGCAGGACTGCAACTAACTATTTTTTTCTTTTTACGATAAAGGCTATAAAAGGTTGGTGTTGTAATGTAAATTAGAATTTCCCACAACCAAGTGGCATCTTACAGTTGTTTGTTTTATTTGCTGGCCAGTCAAAAATGGAAATAAATAATAAATTGATCAAATTTGCCAATTTGATTTCTGTAGATTGACCGAGCGATTAATCGACTGATCGTGTCAGCTCAAATTCAATGTTAAAGTAAGACATAACAGGAGCGCACATTATTATACATCTTATGTAGTGGTCCGCTGAAAGCTATAACTTTGGTCCATGACACTTTTTCTCCTCTAACTCTTTCCAAACCAAGTGAGGAACTAAATTGAAATGACACTGTTTTTTTGTTTTTTTTCACTTTAGTCCCTTTATTTGGAGTTTTACAAACAGAAAATGTCACCAAGGTGTTTATTCATGTATATATCTGTTGCCTGTGAATTTTTTAAAAATAAAATATACTGTCTAAATTCAGTGTTTTCATTTGTACTGTGTTGTGGTTTGTTCTGACTGGACATGGATGTGCGTGATGAACTGAGCATCCTTATTGGAGATAATCGCCTTGAAATAGTAGTAGTTTTTACATTTGACTCCCAACATTAATTTAGGCTATACTGCAATCAGATTATACTTTTCTATTTACTAATACTGTGGTGTGAGCACTTCTGTGTGTGGGTACTTCTCGCCTCGGTTTGTTTTGTTTTTTTGTTTTTTTGAAATGACACTGGTTTTGCAGTGCGACCCAAGCAATAGACTTTAATAGAAACTGCTTGAAAAAGAATCACCGTAGGCCAAAGGAGGCCAAACAAAATGGAGTGCAGCAGAGACAGAAGTTCTTACCATGTGACCTTTGGGGGTGGACAGCCCTGGACGGTACAGGAGAGTGTGACCGTCATGCCCTCCCAGACAGTGTGAGCCCTCAGGGGGATTGGAAAGTCTGGGGCCTTCTGACTCAGACGCTCCAGGTACTTCATGTGGGCAGATGCCTTCTTTTCTGCCTGCAGCACAAACGAATCCAGGAAAATAATAAATAAATAGATTTAGCATAAGAGGAAAAGTACTGTACTGTACTGATGATTATGTTATGTATCTTTTAAGTGAACTTGATTTTTCTTTTACTGCAAGTATTCACTGCTTCCCATGGCATTAGAACAGAGCAAGAAAAACTGATAAAAAACACAAAAAAAGAAACATAAACTGTAAATAGCCTGGATAATGTGATGGTGGAGAAACATTTTCCAAAACAATAAGTGAAAAAAATACACATTTAGCTACCAATCACCAAAAGACCACAATATTTGAGTTCATTAAAACTAGGCGACCTTGTGTTTCCACGATGCTGTATTTTTCTTTAACGCCCACCTGAAAGAAGTTCTAATCAGACTCACTTTGTATATATTTAATTCAGTGCAGAACGTAAAAAGTCATGAATTTAAGCAAAGTCTCCATCACATCTTTACTAATATGGCTTTGCTTGTTAAAAGTTTCGGCTCACATACGTATGATAAATCAACAGAAGCTGATATTATTACTTATATTTGATTTTAAATCACTACATATCACTGAGACCTAAGATTCTGCAATTTTTCTTTCCAAAAAAACTGTTTGTCGGCTGCTGTGAAACCAGCTAACTACTAAACATTGACGTTGCATGATTAAGGCATGATGCATAACATAGTATTGTGTTGACAAAGCTGAGTACTAGGCAGTCCTTGTCATTCCTCAGACCAAAACTTGACTTTCACCTGCTTGCGAATGGCCTTTGTGTCGACGCGTGTGCGCAAAGCATGCTGATTCCTGATCACGTCCAGCTCCATCTTCTCAGCCTCGTTCCCAAACATGGTCCACTTGTCTCTGTGATACTCTTCAGCAAGAGTTTCCTTCAGGATTGCCCTGGTGGAGCACAGCACATATTCTTTTAAATATATTCAGATGCAGAAAACATAGATTGTTCACAACACAGCAACATTTAAATGACCAATTCAGACATAATTGATGAACATTTGTAAGTATGTTAATATGCACATTTGATATTTTCAGCTGCACACAAATATTGTGTAATTTGCCTCATCTGAACATTTTGAATAGGTTGTCAAAGCAATTCAGACCTCCATCAGAGGAGGTGACAAGAGTAGAAACAGCAGTTCAGACAAAGGGAACTCGGAGTGAAGCGACATGGATCAGCCTCTGAGAGAATCAAAACAGCAATTTCGCATTGATTTCTTTTGGCATGTAAACGTTTCTTTTTGTCCCAGTCCATTTGCACACAAATGGCAGTTTTATGATATTTGGCAGTTTGCTGTTTGAAAGGCTCAGTGATGACGTTGGTGGTTTGCTGCTCCATTTAAACCTACGTGTCATTTCACATGAGCAGCATTCTCACACACGTTTAAAGTTTCCTTTTATTTTAGAAGTTAATCTTTTATGAGCCCTGCCGCCATGGCGGATTCACATCACTGTGAAGAGACGCATTGTTGGTATTCTAAGAATCTCTCACATGATGACATGTGCCTCTCCAAGACTCCGTCGAGCGTGGGCAGTTCAAGTTGTTGCTGACGTCCTTCACTTGGCTTCATCAGGTTGGTTATCATGGAGATGCCGGGTGGTTGTCATCTATTCACTCAGAAAACTAATTTAGTATCTTTCTTTGTATGTGCAACCAGGAGGCATAGTATGTAGGGCAACTGTGGTAACTAGGGACTGCGGTTCAAGGCTTGCTTTTGAGCTACGACTTCATCGTATAGGGGTCGTTATGCAACGCAGTGAATGCCCACTCGCTCTCTGGCGGTTGAACCTGCACTCTGAGCTCATTGTATGCAACAGTTCATCCATATGCATGAATGTTTATACACACTCCAACACACAATCATGATTTTTTTCCTCCTTTTTAAATGCAGTGTTTTATATACTCCTCGTTTATTGCCAGAGAGGGGTTGTGTGTGTGGGGGGTTCCTGAACCACTTTTGATTGACGGCCCCCAGGGCCTAATTATTTGAACACGTACTACACACACACATTGCCACAACAAACAGAGAGCCATAAATACAAAACTGAGCTTTGATGGCCACTCGGGCATGAATGGCCCAACAAGTGCTTGCAATAATTTAATAAAATGCCCAAACAGCACGAATAAATATGCAAATAAATATGTGCATGCATTGCATAGATGCATATGCAGAGAACACACACACTCGCCCCAAGGCGTTTGGAAAGATGGTTTTGAATTTTTCCGAGTTTTTTGAGTTTTTCTAATCTCTGTGGGCTCTGAGATTTTAAGCCTACAGGGGATGAACCACTGCAACACACAAAGTCAGTGTGTATGAGAGGTCTTTTGGCTTAATTATTACTCCAAATGGGAATTAAAATTTTGCTTATTGGTGCGAACAAAAGCAAACCCTTCCTGCCAAGGACTACCAGGCGTCAGCTGCATCATTTACATGTTATCCCTTACCACAAGGAGATGATAGGGGAGAAACCATTATGTGAGTCAAATGGAAATGTGCAATTGGAGCCACACTTGCCAACAACACACAAAGATCGAGCGCATTCATTTCCACACAAATCAAAACAAATGTCATGCTACAGCATCTTTCAACACTCGGGCCCTTCCAGAAATTGTCCGCCAATCTCAGAACGCTTTCAACTTCATCCTTCCGTCCTTCCTCTCTCATCCTTGGAGGAGTCAATCACCTCCAGCATTACTAGTTTTCCAGCCTCCATCCTAAAATATCCATCCTCACCATCTTCGTCTTAGTGCTTCTGCGCGGGGAAAAGATAGATGATGAGATGGAGGGTTGTGGTGGTGGCTGGGGAGAGGGCACCTAAGGAGATGCCAAGTTGGCAGGGCCACATCGCTGCAGCTGAGGCTCATCACTTTCGATGTGTTTTGTCTTTCAAGAGGGTGTGATAAGATTGTACCCTCAATGATTTCCCCTCCTTTTCATTCTCCCTCCTTGACAGCTCTATATTCTAGTATTACCCGTCTTCTTCTTCAATACTCATTGGTACCTTTGTCCGTCCATCTATTACTGTTGGCAGCCAAGGCTTCCTTACATGGTGAGATTCTTATTATTAGTTATTTATTGTTAGCATTGATGAAGAAGTCTACATACATGATAAATGTCAAATTATTTTTGACACAGCAAATCCAATTTAATTTCTGGACGGATTAGTGAACAGTAAAGAGGCTGCCACTAAGCCTCCGAATGTGAAAGGGCTGTTGAGAGTACCAATGCAGATGGACTACGTGACCCAGACAGAACAAGGTGCCCCTACAGAAGAAAATGGGATTTAGGTGAAGCAAATTGTTTCACAAGAGTCAACAATCCCTTCGCTTCCTGTTCTCGGTGACCTAAACCTCCCTATTCTGGGACCTATTTTTAGATATGTGACATCCTCTTCATGGCAGCTGAGCAGTAATCCTGTCCTCGCAACATGATCATGAGACACTTGAAAACTAAAAGCTCATCCATTTCATCAACAAAATCCTCTCAGATTCTGGTTCACTAATAAATGAAAGATGTTCTGTACTGGCAGGAAATTAGCTCCAACCATGTGCTAACTTCTCTTCCAACCCGTTATAATAATCATAATAATAATGTATCTATTTATGCAATTGGCCTCAAAATACTATTCTTTTATGTGATCAACAGCCCAAAAATCAAAAGATATTCAGTTTACTGTGACGAGCTGCAATTTGTCACATTTAAAAAACTAGGAGGAGTAAATGTTGGTCATTTTTGCTTAAAGAATAATTTAACAATTAGTAGATTATCAAAATAGTTGCAGATTGATTATCTGTTCATCCATTAGGCTGATCAACTTTCCTCCAATAGGATGTGAGGCTTCTTCCTCTTTCCCATCAACTACAAAAAACAAAGGTTCACTGTATGACTCAGTTGTCACTGCTTACTGACATCTGTGAGACAGCAAAAGATGGGGGAAGTCCCCAGCTGGCCTTTTACAGGCAGATTAAAGTCAAGAACTTGTCCGGATATCCGATGTTTATTGAGACCCTCTGTTGGAATATGAGCTCATGTGCAGACAATGGCTTGCAGGGCAAAGCACCAGTGAAACCTCACCCACTCCACTTTCTCACATAAAGTGGAGAGAGAGAGAACATGTGGTGGTGACTTCTGATGGAGAGGCAGGATTTCATGACAAGCACATCACATCATTCAGGAAGGAAGTCTCCTGCAGAAATGTGGAGGCTTTTTTACAGTTCAAGCATGAGTAGGTTTCTAGCAGGGATATACAGCTTACACGTTTTATTTATTAGATACAAAATACTTATGATGGGGGTTATCAACACCTAGAGATGTCCTGTGTATTGAGTATCAAGTAAAATAAAGTTGATATTTTCTTTGTTTTTGTGGCCTCAGCCTGCTAGAGTAAGTATCGGATCGGGCCCAGTACCTGCACTTAAAGGACGCAACCAAAACATGTTATTGGGACAACCTTATTACCATCATATTAGTCTTGTTAAAGGAGCTGTATTTAACACTCTGCAAATTAATATAGCATTGAACAAGGTATTTGCTATGTAGTGGAGTAATGTCTAACTGATAGTGAAGTCTCTCTCTCTATCGCTCTCTCTCTCTCTCTCTCTCTCTCTCTCTCTCTCTCTCTCTCTCTCTCTCTTTCTCTCTCTCTCTCTGTGTTGTTGTCATAGCTTCTCCTTGCTTTGCGGACATAACTGCGACCTGATCGACAGCCCCCTTGGGTGAAGTGTAGCACCCACCCTATGGTCCCCCCTCAGGTAAACACAGCTCTGTCGGCACTTTTCTTCGGGTTTGTACTGTGCACGCTGAGAGCACCGTGAGCTATGAGCCGCTGTCGACCATGTTGAAAAGCGTAGAGAAAAAAAATCCCAGTCTGGGATTGTGCACCTCTTAAAGGTGACCGATACTGTGAGACATTTGTCAACCCTCAGAGATTTTTCCATGCTGCTTACCCTTTTAACTTCTCATGGTGTGCGACTCCATTGTTGGCTCTGCTTCAAATCAGTGAGCAGGTCTGCTTCATGGCAACATGAACATGTTCATGATTTATGCATCAATGTGATGTGAAACAGATACCTGTGCCTGATTATTTAACACTTGAACAATTTCTTAATTGATGCTACGGTATAATTACACTCTACAGTGGATGCTTTTACCCACATCAACTACCCCTCAAGTCTCGTTGATAATCAACAAAAACATCTGCCGTGTAATTGGCCGGATCTTATATCTCACCATGTCCTGTGGCGGGGCAAGTTGTCCATGTCCAGGATCTCCTTGACAGACATCAGGTCAGCCGGGATGATGGGATAGAAATCCGAGTAGGAGGGTTCTTCATCACTGTTATATTCAGAGAATGTTGGATAATGGAAAAATAAAGCAGAGCCTGATTAACACAATATATATTGCACCCCGCGACCCTAAACAGGATAAGCGGTTTGGATAATTGATGGATGGATGGATCTTGCACATCATCAAATGACACAGGTGAAAGACAAAAAAAAAGAAGATATTTCCTCGTGTCATCCTTCACAGTTATTTATTCTGTTGATGGAAGGATTGAGTGTTCATATTAGCATGCCTATTCATTTTGTCATGGTTTACGGCATATTATCCAATCTCAAGTTCATCAGACCGTTGTTCTCCTCTGCCACTAGAACACAGCAGTGGTTCTCCTTTCCTTTGTCTGAACAGCATAGGTGAATGTAGGCAAACATTATATACACAAGGGTTCATTTAACCAAGCACTCCAGGGATTCTGTTTGAAACTGGAAACTCTTATCTAATTTCTTTTTTGTGTGTCGTCTGCTCTCTTTCTGTTGTGGATAACGTATACATTGACAAACCAAGATCAAACAGAGCAACATACACTGTCAAGGAGTGAGAATACATGAAAGACATAACCCTTTTTAAAGTACAATGTCAACATAGTGTTTCGCACTAATACCCTCGTCAGTCTGTGCCGCTCATGGGTAAGCCACCGATGGTGGTTCATTGTGTGGCACAGCATATTTGTCACTGCTCAGAATAAGACTCTGCAGTGTTTTCCAAAAATATTACAATGGAATTTAAAGATTCCGTGTATGTGTTGTAATTTCAACCATCTTCTCCCGACAAACAAGAGGTGAGAGCGCTAAGAAGACGTCCGTTACAATGGCAGTGCTGGGTACAGACTTGTGTTACACAGCTGCTGGGCATTAACTGTGTGTCGTCTCTTCTGCTTATTTTCTATCAGGAGCACACAGTGCAATGCTTTTTAACACTTTACATATTTTATTTGATTGATCTTCTAGCTGCTTCCCGTGGGCGGGGTGGAAAGCCTAATCCAGCTGCCGAAGCAGGGCAGCCTGTGACCTGTTTTCTGTTTTAGTGAGAAATGTTGTGGCCACCATCAGCTGCTTCTGCGCCACTTTGTGTTCCTCTTTTACTCACCGGTGTACAAACACACGTGCTATTGTCTACAGGGAGCTTATATAATCAGGAGGAACAGGTGTGCTGATGTGCACACACAGGCAAATGATGACAATGTGGTGTTTATGAGCCAAAGGGTTTTGGATGTGAGCCAAGAGGTCGCTCACGGTACAATGGCACTTTTAACTGTTCTGCGTCATCATGCAATTATCTGCAATGTTCAGTTTTTTTATCCACAATGTGTCCGTTTCAACTGGTGGTGGAGCTGGGTGTGTTCCAGTTGATGAACTGTAACACAAACTGAACATGATGAACCAAACACACGGAGCAGTCACTGGACAAGTACAGTAAAGTGGTTCTAAATCTAAAGCGCTGACAGCTGCTGCCTCGTTCCGTAGGGCCTTTAAATTAGTCTCTTCATCATAGTCACGCAGACACACACACACATACAGACAACAGGCCCACATGTGTAAGACAATACTAAAGCAGGAGCTCTCCATTTAGAGCACCAACAATAAACTGAGCTGACCTTATCTATGTGCACCCCCATAAACAGGAGAGGGGAATTTATTGTTCGTGACAAGGTCACTTGAGGCAATGAAAGGCATTTTTGTAACAAGAGAGGCATTCATTTCTGCTCTCCCTTAATCCACAGATGACTGTTGCTCTCTTAACAAGAGTTACAACCACAGTGAGAGTATATTTTAACTGTGATGCTTTCCTTTCACGTGTTATAAATAGATCTATGTTTACAGCATGCTAATGTTGAGGTAAAGTGCCCTGCAGTACAACACAGCTCCATTGAAAAGGATAAATAGAAAAATAAAAATCTCAAAGTTGTCAGAGCTATATATTTACCTATGTGTGTACTACTACACAACTCCCCAAATACTGTTGCTGTTAACCTGTAGCCTCAGGCATTACTTTCAACCAGCCACCTTACAAATGGCAATGCAAATTGACATGACTTCTCGTTTTCTTTTGTTTGTAACCTGGGAAATTTCCCCATTTCACAACATCCAGAGGACAACTTCTGCTTTTGCCGTCTTATTTTTCTCTTTGCCTTTGTTTAGGTTCCCTTTGAGTGTTTCTGAGAGGCTTGGGCTGTTGAATAATGGAGTGCAGAGCCTACGGCTGGGCAGTATCGCTTAAGTACAGCCCACAGATATACACACACAGGAACACAAACACTCACGGCATGGATATAAACAGGAACATGCACACACATGTGCACTCACGCAAACACACATTTATGGCTTGATGCTGTTGCTGTGTGCAGGAGAATGGAAGTTCTGCATTTACCTGTTTTATAAACAACAGGCTTCCTCAAAATATTAACTTAGCGTAACTAGAAATACAAAAACAAAAAAGAGGAAAAGCTATGAGAGGCTCTGAATGATCTGCCCTCATTGTTGTGTGCACGTCAACAACCTGTACTAATAGTTATGTACCTGTTGTTCAAACGAGAACTAAACTCTTTGTGCAAAACTGTGTCTTCTTTGGTAGTTTTTATTGTTAGACTAACCCAGAGGCCACTTTGTTTAATCTAACACGAAAATACATTTGAGTGTACTGGATGTTCTAGTTTAAATAGAGAGATGCACTTTAAAATTGGCTGAAAGAAGCCTGATGGGATAATTGCTTTTTTTTATCATCCCTAATGAGAAAACATGGGTCCATTTCCTTTTATTCTGCAATGGAGATTAAAAACCCACAGGTTAGCCAAATTTGATAACTCATCGCAGCAGTGGGGGGGTGGGGGGGCTTTTTTAAAATGAAGGCTCATTTGACTTGACTCTATTGGGCAGGTTCAGAAGTGATTCCTATTACACCTCACTGGCATCATCCGGGAGCACTGGTGTACTTGCTGTGTGAATTATTTTTCTCTTCTCCCTTTCATGTCTACCGTCACAGTGCAAATTGACAGGCTAGTAGTGTGTGCAGGTGTAGAAAGACACAAAGATATCCCAATGTCATGGAAAAATGGCTTTTACATTCCTGATATTTTACTTGAGTAATACTCCTGAATCATATTACAGCTGGTAAAGTCAGTGGCTTGAACAGCAGCAAATGGGTCGACTTACCGACACATTTTGAGCTACAATGTGACATTACAAGAAACAGAATACCTCTCGGGTGAAACTCATCTCAAGGTTCATTTATTCGCTGTCCTGGAGCTCTCAATGATAGCACACAATCTTCATCAGCAGCCCAATTGTCATTGAATTGTAGAAGTTCAAATTTCTCATTTGTTTTCTAGCACTTTAAGAATGTGTTGTTTTTCAGGTTCAAAGTTCATTCGTCACCTTGAAATGGTGTTGTCAACTGTTTTCTCCAATGTCATGAATTTACTCTGAGCATCACATTTCAGACGATAGGACAAAGTTTAGCCAGTTCATGTATCGCGGAAAAGTAAGCTAATGCCGCTGCCTGTTTCTTATTTTAAGCTGTCAAGCCATTGTTTTATCCCTTATTTTGAGAGCTGTTGTGTCTTTCAAATGCTAAACTATTTCAGTCCCGTTTGCTGCGGTTCATATTTGTCTTTCAAGCTACGCTGGTTGACTGGAACACCTCCCATTTACTGGAATAGACACTTCGGCTGATATCCACGGTACAGTAACGCTACTATCCACAAAGTCACTGAACTGCAACTGTACACAAAGTTCTCTTCATGTATTCAATGGCCAGCTTCACTTAGTAGTTTGTGTACTCCTGAAACACGCTGAAAACTTTGCATAATAAAATATCAGATTAAGCGCAGAGAAACCCTGAAATATAACATTATTGTTGGGAAACACTTAGTAGAAGTGTGAGCTCAAGGTAGTGAATACAGTACGTGAATGTGTTGTGCTTGCAGCTACCACCAGTGGCAGTTGAGAGAATGTTTCTTTGTAATAAATACTGTCATCCTTCAACTGAAAAAAAAATCAAATCAGCTGTGATCAATCAGGTCAACTTTGAGCAACATAATACTAATCAAAATGTACTCACTTTAATAGCTATAAAGTATGTATAAGTGGTTAAAAATAGGCGAGCCAATGTTCTCCCCTCACAGTTTACCTTTACAGCGGCCATTGCACGTCTAAACTGTAGTTGTAATTGGAAGCCCAGAGTTTTAATTTTGGATTTCTTTATTAAAGTTATACAGGGTGTTCCTTAAAAGATAAGGCAGGCAACATTCTATATTTCCATTATTGTGAACACATCTTGTGAAAAGTGAGCACTTTTCAGCACTTTCACCATAGTTTGCACTGTTAGCACCGTTAGCTAGAAGCAGCTGGCTCAGGCATCGCCATGCTGAGAGCCGTTGAGAGGCGATCAAAATGCTTCCAATCTCGTAGTACATACGTTGGAAACTGTCTTCACCTCAAGCAGCTGCAAAGGTCAAATCCAGCTGATGCATTGATGCATCACTATTGAAAATCTGATAATGCCTTAATACTATTAGCTGGGGAGAAAATTATTACTTTTATTCTTTAAATACATTTTGCTGATTATACTTCTGTAGTATTACTTAAGTAGTGTTTTTTTAAAGCAGAGTATTTTTGTTGTATCTGTGTTCCACTTAATTAAATTATCTGAAAACCTCTTCCATACTGAAGTCAGGGGAGCATGTTTGCACCTGGAAGTGAAGGTCCTCTTCTTGATCTGGGACGACAGCTGCATGCTGTGAGACATCTGGGACGACTGCTCTTCTTGCTCTCGCTGCATCACCATCCTGGTTTCCATGGTAACCAACTGGCACCTGTGGAGAGAGGGGAGGCTATAAGTAAGGATGCAGGGGGATGAGAGTCAATGGGAGTCAGTCAGACACTCAAGGCGCGGTAGCCAACTCAAAGTTGCAAGTTTCATGAGTCCAGATGAGTTGACAAATGAATGGGCACAAATGTAGTCACTTTAGCCTTGGCAAAAGACGACTATCTGTATTGTGCTTTGTATTCATATGGGGCTTTATAGTTACATTTCTAGTAATTTGCTCAGTTGAGGTGGTTGAATAATGACTTCTCCACATCCGGGTGATGCAGGATTGTGAATCGGTCTCCAGCCTCATGAGAAGTATAGTTAAGCTCAAAGGGTGTGCTAATGTACAAAATATTCACTGCACCATTTATCTCTTGAATAGGTTAAAAATAAGTCTTTGGATATCTTGAAGGGTCTTGGGACTCGCAACCCAAAGACCAGACATAACAGAGTGCTAATAACATTGTGTCTGAATTAATATCTTCTGCAAGTACATCCTGGATCATGCATCTAACTTAATCACCCTTTTGACTTCCATTTTTTTTTAAAGAGCATGAAGAGCAGAAAACTTGTGCCTGAAATTCAATGCTAAAAAATAATTGTCATTATTGTTTATCCTACAGTTTATCTTCTCGATTAATTGTTTATGGGTTGGCCCTTAAAACGTCAGAAAATAATGAAAAAGGCAGCCCAAGGTGACGTCTTGTTTTGACCTCAGTCCAACATTCAAAAAATTCAGTTTACTTGTACAGAAGACCACGAAAAAGAGTACATTTCAGTAATATTTTGGCTAGAGTACCCGGAGGAGGTTTTTGAATCAATTGACTTATCGAGTCATAATGTGATTTTCTTTTATGGAAGAAGACATATTTATGCACAGAACTAATTTGTTTTCACATAAAAAAAAGTGAAAATTGCCTTTGTTGCAGCTATTTTAAAATGAAATATATGCAGGTCATATTTATTCGTTTCATTGGAGTCCAGTGTGGTATTAGGTAGGCGTGTTTTAGTCACGCGTTACATGAATCACCCCTTTGTGGGCCGCTGAGCCACTAATAATTCATCACCTGAGGTCCGCCATGCTGCTGCCCTCACCCTTCCCGTCATTAATCACGCGGCTGCTCTGGGGAAGTGAATGCAGAGCGCACCCAACAAACAAAATCAGATTGTGCCTGAGTGATAGCTTTATTCACCCGCTCCCAGTTGCAATCCCCGTGTTAGCGCCATAAACAAGCGTAATGTCTTATTTCTTCTCATCTCCCTCAATTACATCATGGAAAACCACAGCGAGCTAGCTAACAGGCTAATAGACTACTGCTGATTCCCATGTTGCTTACTTATTGTGGTTCACTGTCGTGCAAGCAGAGAGGTTTGTGGTTGTTTGAACAGTGTTAATGGACCTCTGGCACATTAAAATTGATCAGTCTCCATGGGTAGGCCTGGATCCGGGGCCCCTGGAGGGAGCAAAAGCAGACGGCGAAGCAGTGCTCTTTTCTACACGCAGTGTAGTTTTCAGTCTCGGGAGTGAACAGGAAGCTCAGTTTCCAGGTCTCTAAAAACTAAACTAAAACTGTATCAACAGCTGAAAAAGAGGATACATTATTTAATATTGTACTTGTTGAAGAGGAAGGCGCTGTCTGAACACGACAGGAACTTGCTGTTTGCCATCCCCGGAGAGTAAATAAAAATTACATCCATGAGGCCATGAAGGGACGAGACCAATAAGAAGTTAAACCAACTGGAGAAGCAAGTAAAGACTCAAGAGGAACAACCAGAGAATATAATCCTTTGTGACAATACAAAGAAAGAAGCATAATTAACAGCATCATATAGATGTCAAGGAGAGAGTCAGACAGGCAGTGTGTGCATTTCACTCAGACTTAGTGTTGTGGTTTTATGATTCCTTGAGGGTTATCATATACTCTAACGCGCCAGTAACCCGTCTTAACTGATGAAAGGCAACGCAAAAAGCTATATGTCATTTGTGATAGATATAGATGAAGACTCAGGAAAGGAAATCCCACTCACGCTTTCTTTAAAGAAACAGATGAAGTCCTCTGAGTGTCAAAGATCTGTAAAACGGATATATCTCACTTCCCTTTCCGTCTGCCTGTCTGTCTCTCTCCTTGAAGATCATGCGTAGTCTTGCTGTCTCACCTCTCAGTATTCACTGTCCGCGTCTCCCTCACTGCCTCCTGTCACTATGCCTCTCTTGATGAAGCGATGGGGGTGACCTGCACACAAAGTGTCCTTCAGTGCCAAGAATGTGGACAACATAATGCTCTCTCATTCTTAAGTTGGTAAATATAGACCAATGACACCTCCCCTACACACACACACACACACATGCACGCACGCACGCACCCACGCACGCACGCACACACACACACACACACACACACACACACACACACACACACACACACACACACACACACACAGACCACCACATACCCAGTCTGATCGATTTACAGACAGCTCTGAGAACACAATAGCTCCCTCTGCAATTAGAGAGGCTGGACCAAATGACCTGAGCAGCTGAAAGTAACAGCTGGAACGACCTCAGGAGAACAACTGGCTGCCGCGGAATTACGAATGCCTCTTTTATAAATATCACTAAAATAAATGCATATACTGTATGTAATTCAGCCATCTCCTCACCATCCCACCTGGGTACAAAGAATGCAAAATTAAAGGCTGGGAAATGCCAAGCGGGATGAGAGAGGAGACGGACTTACTGGGGTGAGACAGGGAAGACAAGAGAGGAGAGGAACATACCAGCTGTTCAGTGGGAGTTGAGTCTGAGGGAGGAACTCAGGCCATTTGATTCCTCCTTATTCAAAATCTGACAACCATTAACAATGGTAGAGAAAACAGCTGAGACCTGAGTCAGCTGAGTCTCACCTGATTCTGCTGTTATATATTTCTTTGTACTTTGATTTCTGTTTTTCACTTTCCTTCCTTTCACTCTTTCACTTCTCCTATTTCCTGTATTGCTCATACATATCATGAAATGCCATTTGTTTGGAAGTTTAAACACATTTTGGATGACATTTCTTAGTCATGCTAGCAGTATGGGGATGGCACTTCTGGTCAGACTTTTAAATTGAGACTCTTTAAATTGTCGACAGATATTCCCAGAGAATAAATCACTTAGACTTTCCTGATCCCCTGACTTCACATGTCGTCCCATCACCGGGTCAACATTTTAATTCATCCAGTATTTTCTGACCAAACTATGACATTCACATCAGCCTCATCTCTTTTACTCAGTTCTGAGTAACACATGCTAGCATGCAATATAAAAGACTAAAGTATCCCATTATATTTTATACTGTGCCTTACATTATTGCTTCACTATTGACGCAAGGTAATGCTCAGTGACCAGTATTGGTATCATTAGTTCTCCTTCACTTTGTTCTTGCCTCTCGTCTCCTTTTACAGTGATCTTTGATTAGTTCCTGGAACTTGTCCATGGTTCTGTCTCATTAAATACTCTGTCTGGCAGAGTTCACAAGGGTTTATTTAAGCTGCGTGTGTTTGGATGATATCTAGTGCCTCTGGAAAGTTTTCTTTAGTTTGCTCTGCTAACAAAAACTTAAAGAAAGCCCAGTAGTTTGTTTTATTTGATTGTTTTGTATGTGTGTTCTACAAATAATTTGAAGGAAGCCCAAAGTTTCTTCTTATCCTTTTTCGGGGGGCTTTCAGAGTGAAACATACAGTATTTTAATTCCAGGTGTTATTTAAAACAATACAAATGAATAGATAAAAACAGACAACACCATACCGTCGATTAGCATACGTGTATGAGGTAAAGGCAGGATTGCTAATTATTTTAGTTCAGTTCACAGGTAAAGGTATTAAATCTAATTGCATTAGAAAATATTAAACAGGAATATTAATTGAAAAAAGGAAGATCAAATGTAAGTCGATGTCTGATAATTCAATAGTGTTTTTGTGAATGAAGTTAAATTTTTATGGGAAGTTATTGAAGTGGGAGATAAAGGCTCACTAGATCTGGTAGAAATGGTCCTCACTCCCTCTCTTTGAGAATTCTTTTTTTTTTTACAAATGCAGGTAACATGTTCCATAACGCTGGAGTGTGCTGGAGCCTTTGCCTGCTTCCAGCTTAATAATATCCTTCTGCAGGCGGAAGGGTTACAAATGTTATGATGTTATATTGAAAGCTGGTGAGCACACGCTTCGATCCTTTGACACCAAATACAGACATTAGAATTATCTGGGTTGACATGGTTGTACAGTTGTGTGTGTGTGTGTGTGTGTGTGTGTGTGTGTGTGTGTGTGTGTGTGTGTGTGTGTGTGTGTGTGTGTGTGTACTTGTGAAGCTGACTGCTGGGAACTAAAAGCACACAGGGGCTTCGAGGAAAAAAGGCATCACTCAAGGCTACAGTTTGTATGTTAGGATGGGGGGTTATGTGTAAGCCTTTAGTGGCTACACCTGCCCCTGGAATATCAGCACACAATACAAGCTGCGTTTGCCAGGCCTTCTCTTCTCGTCATACATCAGCAGTGACTATCAGCCTAAGAATAACTACAGGGTAAGGTTATCATCACGATACTGGGATGCAATACCAGTATTACAAAAGATACTCTGTACCTCTTTTGATACCACGGCAAAAAGAGAAAAAAAAGTCTTACACAGAACAGGATCATCTTTTTCTTTTTTTGGAGACTAACAACCCACACGGTGATGGCACCTTCTTCCAGTGGTGAGGAACACCATGAGCAAAATGGAGTTCAGTTTTCATTAAAACAACTGCTGTGTTAACTGCATGACAAATTAATGAGAGGACACGAGGCCGAATGTGACAGCATTGAAGAAGGTTATTTTTAAAAACGCAGTCCAGCGCAGTGCTTTCTCCACATACAACACACTGCAGGGGGGGACGGGTTCCTCACTGGGTGTTTTGACATCTGCTCTCACACTGTGCCTCTGCCTCCAGTCACATGATGCGTTTCTTTGCTGGAAAGACATAATAGTCACAGGATCAAGACCAGTTCATTTTCTTCCTAGTTGTTTCATCTTTGCAGCCTTGGGTTGAAAATCAGATTGTAGATATTTTATTATTTTTATTTATAGCTTTGATTCAGCTTCCAAGTCCAACTCATATCCTTCTATGTCTTCTATTTCTTACAGTATTGTAGAAAGTGGGGACACTGCTGTGTTTTATTAAAAGTGCAGATTTTTACCACTTTTATTAAGTTTCTGAAGAACCGCCATGATAAAGAATCTAAACCTGCGCAGCCTCTGTCTGTTTAGTGCCTGATTTATTTAGACCACTTAGGCAAAATCAATTTGGTTGCACTCTCCCACAGCACCTGGAGCACAAAAATATGTAATGAATTTGAACATGTACAAGGTGAAAGTATAGCAAGCCAACAGGGAAGAAATATTTGCCGTACACTTGTAGTGTTTTATCAATCATCAAATCTTATTCACAATTCATGAGTGCTCTGTGCTTTTACGTGCATTAATTATGAATAAAAGCCAGATTGAGAGTGACTGTCTGGCAAACACTTATTCCCTGATGGATGTTCTTCCATTTCATCTGCATCTCACAGAAGCCAAGGATACCAGATGTATGGGTCACTGTGGAGGGGACAGGCTGTGATATGCCGTTGACATGTATATCATGTTGAAAAGATCACATCTGAAATGTTTGCAGTACCTTGAAATGCTGTTTAATCCCTTTAAACTAAGTTGAATGCAGTGTTTGCTGCATTAAATGCATTAATTGCTTTTTTTTTTTAACGTTTTTGGAGTGCAAGCTGTGATATAGTCTGAGCTCTCACAGTGCTGAAAATCCCCACAAACCCTTTTTGTAATAACAACTTTGAGGCTAGTATTAATGTTTTTCTTTTTCTTCAGTTTGCGGCTCATAACAGTAAATGTGGCATGACATGAGCCAGAAGCCAGGATATAAAGGGATATCAATTATTTAATATTGTAGACATGGCATGACTGTTTTTGATGTGGGGTTTATTCTTCATGTTTTGACAAGCAATACTATTATAATATCCATATTTGTTTATATAATTAATATATTTTTTTTAAGCATATCCTCCGTAAGCTACTCTTAGTTCTTTTGGCATTATGGATGTTGAAAAAGTGAGGTATCACTAACACTATTGGCTCTCTCTCGTGTTCAGCAGCCATATGTCAGTTTCAAATCTGAAACGGTCAATGTTCAATGGGGAATTGTCTTGGTGGAAACTGAATATAACGAAACGTTCTTTTCTTCCCGTGATGGTGCCCAGAATAGACCTTAATGGACACCAAAGTCTCCTGGGTGATCCATCATTTCCTGGCCAGCCTTGACAGCTGTTTTCGTGCCTTTTTCTAATCAAGGACCCATTAAGAGCTCATTAGAATGCAGGTGAGTAGAAGGAGGGGACGACGTGATTGCATCCAATTATATGCAGACTTCAATTCATCAAGTGATTTGGTCTGGAGAGAGGTAGGTGCCTGTTCAATGGGAATGGCAGGAAAAGGGTTGCTTGATGTGATTCACTTATGTCACATCAAAGTGGAAAAGTAAAATTATATATATATATAAAGTGGTATGGGAGAAGGAGATACATTATGCTTAATGAAGCTTTTTGTCAGACAGTCTGGTTCCACCCTTTGAACAGTTGCCTATATCTCAGATTAATTTAAGGATTAAATTGTTCATTTTCAAATTCTTCACCAGTTGGAGTTGGATAGCCGATGAGATTAAGAATGGGGACATTATTGTCCTACTAGTTGCTGTACAGATTGTGAAGCCCTATGAATCTAAATTGTGTGTTTGGACTATATCAATATAATTGACTTGACTTGTTTTTCAAAATCAACATTAATGGTTTCCTTAAAGTTTCTTTAAACACATGAAAGTAAATTTAGAAACGGTCATAAAGTAACTTCAGTTTGGTGCCAAAACAAAATCTGAATATGTTTCACTGGACCCAGTTAACTCAGTCCCCCTCATCAGAAAATACAATTATATTGTTTTTAAATGGCTACCAGGGTGACTTTTGTATGATAATGTTACAACAAAGACACCCAAACTGATCCTCATTAAGTTCACTCAGCAACTTCAAGCGTTTTCTGAGAGGGTATCATTTCTTCAAAGGAGTTCTTTTTTTGCTCTTTGTCACCATGCTGGAACTTTTCCTCGAATGTGGATGGGGAATATAATAAATGAGGCAATCACAAATGCGTGTACTGTGTCCTGTTTAAACTCCAAACAGGCTGTTTGGAGTTTAAACCTCAAAGGAGCCATTTAACGTCAATGTTAATCTCTACCAATACTCTGTATCCCAAAAAAATTCAAGGGCATATATTAAGCTTCAAGGACACATTTTGTCCTTTTTTTATTCTGAGCGAAGAAATAATCAAAGTATGCATATGTGGAATTAAACCCAACCTTTAACTTTTTAGAAGTGTGAAACTTGCTTGTGTCCCTCTGTGCGCTGCAGGACAAGAAATGACTTAAGTGGCCATCATTACATCAATTGATCCAGGCCAGACGCGCACACCCTCTGCTGTGATCGAAATTCTATTCGTTCATCTGAACGGCTATTCCCCATTCAAAGTTTTATCATGCCTGTGGTACTCAAGAGGGCCCAGCAATCTCCCATTCGATCTTCTTGGGACTTGGAGAATTGAAAGACGACAAAGGCTGCCTTCTGGCAGAGAGAAAGAAAAGAACCCGTCAAAGCTGCCAGCCAAGTAAAGAATGAATTTAGTAAAAAAAAATGTTGAGACACGTTTCACAAATAAGAGCAAGATAGTAAAATAGAGGAAAAGAGCATGATTAGAAACTGGACAATATGTCCTCTGCCATTTATTTTCCAAGCATGCGAGAGACCTAAAAACACCCTGTCTATGTGTTGCAGTGTGTTGTCAGGATAAAAGTCCTCTCATGTTTCCCTGGTTCACCCTCCTTTTCAACCTGTTTGATTCTCCTGCAGGTAGTTGTCCCAACATTTTTTGACTGGATCTTATCCAATTTCTTTGTCTATGTACCTCCCACTTACTCCCACTCACAATAGCCATTTCACATATTCATTTCATCACGGTGCTTTTTGTGTCAGATGCAACAGTGAACTTGAATCTTCCCTGGTGCGTTGCCAGTTCCCGCTCTCTGCTCATGTTAAATCACCCTTTACAATGCTTTTCCCTGTCCTTCTCTATCAGCCCTATCTATTCTCACTACAAGCACAGAGCCCACTCACATGTCAAGGGCCGCATAGCAGACTTGAGCTCCAATAGTAGAACAGATGCATCGCGTTCATTGACATGCTTGTGCTTTGATGTAGAGAGGGTCACAGAATGCCTCAGGGCTATGAAATACAATGTACACTTTATGGTTTATACTTTTGTATAATGCTTGCGCAGAACAAGATGGCACAATGTATTAGCAGCCCCAGAACAACATTCACTACTGTCGCTATTTTCCTACAGTTGAGTAAAACCTTTTTCTGCTGTGTTCCTGATCCTGTAAAAAACAGATCTGAACTGAACAAAGAAGCCCTCATAAACTAGCTTGCGAAACCCTGTAGACTGGGCGTTATCTCTGAAATGGCAGCAGACTGCGTGAATAGTTTAATGTGTTTCTATCTAATCATTAAGCTATGGCGGAATGGACATGAATGAATCATCAGACAATATTACTTCTTTGTATTCATGCAGCAGTCAAAGTTATGTGCTGCTGTGTTATGCAATGAATTTCTATGAGGCAACCTGCACATGAATCTGAGCTTTGGACATGTTCATCATGTAAACTGCGTCACAGGATGTATTGTTTCAATTCTGCCGTCATTTTTCATGGTGTGGGTTTGTTAGGGTTTAACTAATATCCAGCAAATTGTGATGTATGTGTACTCAGAGATGTATGAAACTGTTCCTTTTGTCACATCAAATAATTGTTTTATTCTTGTGACTGAGGCACCTGAGCCCTTTTTTCTTTTTTTTCTGGCATGAATCTTACTTTGTCTGCCAAGACCAAGTTCAAAGGATCGTTTTGGGACATCTATAGTGAACAACATTTCAATATAATGATTATCAGACCTCTTTGAACTGATAATCTCTGTAGCTTGCACTGTAATTATGATTAGTTCCTCTAAAATTAGACATATGTGTTACTTCTTCCCTGACATGTGTGTGTGTATACAGATCAGACTGTTACTGTAAAATATTCCATTAGGGTATCTGGTAGCAGCATAACCAAGCACACAATGGATATTAAACCTGTGACCCACTGGAGGCTTAAATTATCCTTTGGAACAAGTCCCATGGGTGCAGATAGATGCCCGTTTCTCTCTCGGTGTTGGACAGTTAAATGAGAGGATCACTTCCTCTTCTCGCTGTTCGGAAAGAAAAGGACCTCAATTTTACATTTGAGGTAAATCCCCCTCAAGGTTACAAAAGCTTCTCTTTTTTT
Organism: Taurulus bubalis; assembly: GCF_910589615.1. NCBI lineage: Eukaryota > Metazoa > Chordata > Actinopteri > Perciformes > Cottidae > Taurulus > Taurulus bubalis. The sequence goes on along the minus strand of NC_136600.1, from coordinate 13,759,333 downwards.
CCAGATAGTTTCAAACCAGATTCAATTTCTTTCCTTGAGATTCTGCAAACATACCGCTGCAAGTCGGGTCTTGCAGCATTTCGACGGCGAAAGTTACAGGATACACCTGACTTTACGAGTGGACGTACTAGTGGATGTGAGCATGGAGCTAGCGGCTTCAGAAAAGTCAAGGACTTTTAAACCTATTTTTCTATTACGCACAGTCAGTCCGCTTACGGAGATCACCAATTTACAATTTCCATATGTCCAATCGATTTTTTTTATATTTCCACAAACATATACCAATGTGTATAACTGTGCAATAACCACTAATAACAATGTAAAATGTTACTTTGACTGCAGTAGGAGCAAGTGCTTCAAATGTCCTTTTTGGAGCTCCGCCTGGATCTTTTCATGAAAAAAAAACACTGTTAAATAGTCATACTGTGTCCTATCTTCTTTGAATTTGAGGCAGGTGTTCACTAATAATGTATGTACAGCCCTATACTGTCCTTTACCTTTACAGATACAGCCACAGGCAGTTATTCATACTGAACGATATTGTTATACTGAATATATAAGATCTTACATGTTTACTCACTTCAAAAGCCCACTGCTCTGTTTATGTATGACCAACAGGTGTTCTGACACTTTCACAAGAAGTTTTTGGGGGTTTTCTTTCTGGCAAAACCTCATTGATGCATATAGACAGAGTGGTTCAGAAGCTACAGTCATTTTAATTTGGGTACGTCATTTTAGGCGTTTTTGCGGGGGGGGGGGGGGGGGTGGAAAAGGTTTTAACATGGGGAACATGGTTGTATGTAGCAAGAATCTTTGCCTTTTAAATACATCACTTGTTATATGAGGGTACACAAGATTATTATGGCATATTTTATTCACCTCACCAAGAGACGGAAGTAGTGACTAAGACTGTCATTGTTTGTCAGTGAGCTCCGGTGTCAATAAAGTGAAGAAATACTCTAGTTCAAAATACTTTTACAACCTTCCCCAACAAAACTAGCACGTAATACACGTAATGACAGAATGACAAGAAACAGTTCTTTAATATAATTTTTTAAAATTTCAATAAAACAAGGCAGACTTTCCGACATACAAAAATTCACCATCTATATAGAATAAAACAAAGTTTAAAGGTATATTACATTCATTCATCGGGACACTTTTGTCGTCAACCTGTTATTACTTTACAACTGTGTGTTAATGATTGTGCTCAGGCTATTAAACAGCTAGCTGTTATCAGCGAGGCTGAGGTTGCACCGTGACCACACCTTCTTTTATGTTCTCACAGACTGTATATTTCCCTCCTGAAAGAACAGCAAACAATGACGATTAAAAAAGGAGTTCATGAACTTTGTGTCAGAGAAATGCCCAAAATATATATTATGTTTACGTATGCCACAGATGCAAACGCTGAGAGTACTGAAATATGTTGGTAAGTTTAAAAATAGGACTATTTTAATTTCCAGTGGAGGTTCAGTCATTTTAGTCCAATTTTAAACGTGTTTAACGGTGATAATAGACTGTGTCTAATGTGAACGTTCAGCCACAAAGCAATCAGATTTTAGTTCATATCTAATCTTTAAGGCTGATTGTCCACAGTGTAATTTAAAAGTCACCATATTGAGTTTGTGTATTTAAAGAGTGTAATAAATTGCAATAATGTGTCGCCATGGTGTTGGCACACAAATGCACACGCTGACTATGACTGTGTGATTGCTGCTCTGTTGAAAAAGAAAACACTGATTTGAGTGGACAGACTGAGTTGAATTGTAAAAAGATCTAAACTTCATTTCAAACCCCTTACAATAAGACACACGTCGGGTGGGTTTTTCTTCACTATGCAAACAAAACAGACATTTGCTGTCACAGCTTTATATGTAGAAATGCTAAGAGTAAGCGTAACTTCATACTTTACATTGTAGTTGTTGTATTTTCCTCTCTTATATACACTTAACACATGGCAAGAACAATTCAACATATTTTAAGATATAAATTATGTTTGACAAAGTAGAGCTGCATTAATTAGTTGATGGAAAAAATAATTGGCAACTATTTTGTTGAAGTAGAAACTGCTTTTTTTCAGCCTCTCAAATGTGGAGATCACCTGCTTTTCTTTGTTTCATACACTATCAAACTGGGTCTCTTCGGGATTTGTACTACCAAAACAAGACATTTAAAGACATTGCCTTGGACTTGAGAAACTGCGATGGACAGTTTACACTATTTTCAGACATTTGATAAACCAAACAATTAATCGATAAATTAAGAAAATAATCCGCAATTATTAAATAATGAAAAATATTGTTGGTTGCAGCCCTATAACAAAAAAAGAAACAATGACTTAATGTATATTCACATGTCTTCCAATGTAAACACACAATTGATGACTATCCATACGTATTATATTATGAATATTTTACAAATGTGAATAAATAAATAAATATGAAAACAGAAATAATATAGCATAATGTATTACTTCGATTTGATTCGTATTTGAAGTTCCAGAGGTGGTTGTTCGGTATTTCTTAGTTGAGAATAAATGTATGTTTAAGGAGAGTTAAAACATCGGTCTCTGCATCATACAGCAGACAGCAAAAACATTCAGTTCAGTATTGTTACTAAAGGACCCATCAGTGCTCCCATTAACTTCCTGCATTGCAAATTATTCTTGAATTTGTACCACCCAACCTCCGAGGAGAATTTGCCTTGTCTCCTCTTCTCCTCTGTCTTCATCTTCCTCACTTTCCTCCTCCTTTTTGGCACCCGTCCAGGTCCGCGGATAATTTGTCTTTCTGTATTCACAACTGTCTTTGGATGCAGTTTTAAGAAGGATCGCAGGCAACAAATTTTGTTTGTAACCTGCTTCAAGCACGGCAGATGGTGTGTTCTTCCATCCCTTGTGTAAATACAGAGCAACTGGTTGCGATGGGAAATAATGGGTGTTGCAGTAGGTCTGGGTCGGTGTGGTGACAGTGCTATCATCACACCCTGAATCTGACAACTCTGAGTCGTCGAAGCTCTTCAAGGATGCCAATGATGGCCGCTCCGTCTTGGAGTCTATGATATCAGATAAAAGGGGTTTCCTCTCTGGGTTAAAGGGTGATACTGTGTCATCTGTGCTGTTCTGTAACGAAAAAATGAGTGACGGCAACACAAGTTGTCCATTGCTATCCCGCACTGTTTGCAAAAGCAGTGGCCTGGCTGGATTGCTCTCACGAGGGTCCGGATGAGGTAGCGGTTGTAATCCATGTGAGGTCATCTTTAGACCCGCTGCATTTTTATCCCAGCTTTCTCCACTGGAAGACATTGGTGGGTTATTGGTTTCTTTGTTGTCATTGGTGGCCTGCTGAATGTCTTCATTATGTTCACGGACAGCTACAACACTGTAGATTTCGGAGGACTGGGCACTTGTGTCCTCTGGATTTGTTGTCAGGCTGTGTTCCCCTGTTCCAAAAGAGGAGCCAGTGTCGCCTTGCCAGGCTTGGCAGGGGATGTCCTGGGGGGAATAACCTCCAGACGGAACTGAGGGCATATTAGGCTTCATCCGGATCGTTGCGTAAACTGTTTGGTCACTTTCAATGCAGATCTCCGCTTTGGAAATGTTGAGTTTCCTGTCTGGAAACTGCATTACTCTGGTTGGAGTGCTGGAGGTGATTACCTGTTTTTAAGATAAGAATTTGTGGTAAAAAATGGCTTTTATTGTTATTATTTTATATATATATATATATATATATATATATATATATAAATTATCATCACGTTACATTTGTCGTCACTGAAAGCCAAATGAGTCACTGAAACTGAAACAACTTCCTCAGCAAATTGCTGTAATCTACATGTGTAGAGTAATTAAAGTGCTAGAGGGTTTAATTTTCCAGTAAGGAAATATTTCCTTGTTGACACACCAAATGACACTTCAGATAATCTTACCAATAGCGATGGAATGCTCTTTTCCTTTCCGCCCCTCGCGTAGTTGCACATGCACACAACTAGAGTTGTGATTATAGCTGTCACAAGAGCAGCGCTAACAAGGAGCCATGGCAAAAACGTCAGAGGATCATCTGAGGGACAAGAGAGTTGGTGTCATACAACAATTCGGGAAAACACAACACATCTGTAACATCAGATACCCTCAAGCGCTTTAAAACAGCGAGTAAAACATTCCAATGGTGACACACAAGTTTCTGCATGTTCTCAGCAAGTCACTGTGCCATGCCTTTGTGACGTAGGGTTGTTGATGTACCAGTATATCTAAGTACTTCCCAAACGTACTTAAATGTTGGTTAAGAGGAACTTCTCAGCAGAAGATGGGGATGTCCCCTCTTGAAGCATATAAGAGCTTTGAAAGTGTAATATTATCAAAGTATAATGTTTCCTGTAGTTGTTTAGTTTGTGTCCGTGTTAGCAGTAGAGAATACACAATAAGGTAAACTCAGGCGAGAAGAACGTCAGCTTTGCAAACAGACTAATCTGGATAGCTTCCCAGTGAGATGCTGAGTGGCACGCTGTTGCATCAAGTAAAAACAATGTGTTAGTAAATATGATGAGCGTAAATCTGCTCCTTTCAGTCAAGTTAAAGTAATGTAAATAAAGTAAATTATTAACTTAATCCATTCAAAATTGTCAAGTGATTTTCATATTATATAGAAAGTGCCTATTGTGGATAAAATGTTTAAAACAGACAATTATTAAATCTTTCACACCTAAAATTGTTAGCAAATATTGGGAATACAATTTGCCAAACGCATGCCCAATATTCATGTGCTGGTAAGTATATTGTGCGCTTTTACCAAGAGTTGTGAGAGGATAATTCTATTCAGCGTTGTCCTCACCTGGCAGTGTGACACAGAAGGAGGCCTTCTCGCTCTCATTGCGACACCATGCGACCCCACGTGGCTTGTACGCCACGTAGCCGCAGTACTCAGTTTGGTTGTTCTTCAAGCGGATGACGAACTGGCCAGTTGTGGATTCATTAACCTGAAGACAGAAAGCGACATTTGATGGTAACTGATTTAATCCATTGCTAGTTGTATGGGTCAGATAAACAAGAAAACTTCTGAACCATATCATCAGAATAAGAACACACAACACACTTTCATAAAACAGGCAAATCTGAGGGCAGAATGATTACAGGAGCAACTCCACAACACCACAGTTTAAAGTCCGAATCCCTCCATCACATTGAACTTCAGTCACATAGATAATAAATAAAATAATTAGTTTGTCTCAATAATAAAATAAAAAAATCATAATTGGTATGTTAATTGAAAAATAGACCTGTTCTCAATGCTATATAAACACACAGTCGACAGCATTTTGAAAATATTAACTTTCTTTTGTTTACTCATTGTATTATATATGTGAGGGCTTTTATGATTGTATGACTGAATATTTGTTCAGTATATCGTATTGTTTAAATAGAGACTCACCTGTGCAGCCCACTTTGGGTGGGTGATATTTAAGATGTAAACCAGTTCAGTTTTGGAAGGCCCATGTTTGCTGCTAGTGAGGATGTCAGCAATGGAGATCCCGTTTGGCCCTAAGGGCAGGGTTACCTTGACATGCAAGGACGACACTGTTGGGTATGTAGACAAGATGGGCGGACTAAAAACAGCTGTGGAGGCAAAGAAAGTTAAATGAATGAATGTTGCAATAAAAAACATCTGGTTTGGCAGGAAGTAAAGAAATGCATGGATGAGCGTGGGGATTCTTACTGTCTTTTATTGGGTTTAACCTCACACGGGTGCTGCCACAAAAGCGACTGTTACAGTACACTCGAGCCAGGTACGAAACATCATGAACTGATGGGGTTTCTGCAGTCAGGTCACAGGACAGAGCGGTAATGTTCTGACACTCCTCTTTTATCCGGAATTGCTCCGTAGCATCACTATAAAAAGTGCAGAGCAGTGTGATCAAACTGTGATACTGGAACCACTGGATTATGGCAGTGTATCCCTGTTTGTTTGCTGGTACCAAAACAAAAAACATGTGCTGTGAGGAGTTAAATTAACCATTTGGTACCATTTTTCATTGACTAGTTTAACTAAGCCACAGACTCTTAAAAGTTAACTATTATTACTGTGTATCACTTTTTTATTATACTTTGGCAAGGAATTCTGGCAGTTCTGTGCAGTTCATGGCTGCAGCCATTCGTCACTGGAACACACAGTTCCTTTTTGAGGGAGACAAATTTGAGTGTTTTAAACCAGTAAACCAGTCTTCCTCTGCAGCTGATTTGATGCTGGAAGTCTTTCCAGCATTTCCAGGTGACAGTGGATGGGAGAAAAGTCAACAGCACAGGGGTGCCACTTGACATTTGTCTTGAAAACATGTCATGACTAATTAGACGAGAACCAGATGACATTTCCACTTTGTTGAGTGGATTTTTTAAATTATTCAGCTTGGAAGCCATTAAAACGCGCTCTGTGAGCATCTTGATCATGCTTATGTCTGAGAACAGACCCTATAGCTTTTCTTTATTGTTGCGCCTAAGCCGTTGGTAGTTTAATTGAATCCATCGCAGCATGCTAGTTTTTTAATAATACATTTATAGAGCCACTAGACATTTCTATAAGAGAGGAATGTCACGACCCGATGTGGTGTGTGCGGAGACCCAGGTGCAGAGAGAAGAGACCGGAGGCAGGTTTGAGCGGGGAAAAATCCAAAACGTACTTTACTTAGTTAAAACTCAAAACAAAACTAGAAAACGGTGGCACATGACATGGAACAAAGACAATCCGACAAGGGGACAGAAGACAAACAGGGTTTAAATACAAGAGGAGGGTAACGAGGAACAGGTGGAAACACTGAGGGGAGCACAGGTGAAAGGAATGCACAATCAAGGAACAGGGCAGACAGACAATCACGGACAATCACAAGGGAGGAAGTGCAGGAACACAGAGGACACACAAGACAAGGGCTTCACAATAAGACAGGACACCAGACAAACCAACATCGTGACAAGGGAGGGATTAGAGGCTGCAAAAGAAAGCCAGAAATGCACCTAGTAGTTGCCTCCCTACAATATACAAATCCTAAATCTCAAAGGATAAGGCTGGCTATTTTTTTTTAATCTTCAACCTATCCCATGGAAAGACCAAAACTAACAATTACTTTTTCAAAATGGTCTGTCTCTCTCCACCCCATATCTAATTGTTATTACTGTAGACAATCTCAATCTATCTATCAATCAATCAGTCAATCTAAACAAACAAAACAAAGCACCAGACATCCTTTAACTAAAATAAAAGTCTTAACCTATTTGAGATGTTGCTATAATAAAAAATGTGATTTAAGTTTGATCCGATGTGTTTTTACCAGTCTACAGAATGCCCATTTTACACTAAGACACTGACACAATGAACAAACCGGGCGTTTACCCTGCAAACACATTTTTCCTGCTCTGACCCACTTCTCCGTATGGATCTCTTCATGGAGGCACCACGCTGCTAGAGGGCAATGGAATTATAATCACTCATCCGTCATCTTGGCTCTTACCACCAGTACTGTACGCTATAGAGGATCTTTTCCCCAGGGATGAAGGCCGGTTTCATGAGGTCCCAGTGGAGTACATTGAAAAAGTTCCTTGAGACGAAATACACTCCTTCGTTGCCAGTCGAAAGACAAGCTGTAGGAAAAATGGGCACAGGAGCAAAGTCTGTGAATCATTTTATGACGAATGCTACTGTCCATGTTCTTATGCAACTGGTTTCATTTTCAGTATGACTGTAAAATTTATGAATATGAATCGATAATATAGTTAGTTTTTATACTTTGTGCTGAATTACAAGTAATTAAGGATACTATTCTCTACCGCAACAAGAGCCGTATACAGCCTTCTGCACTCAGAAGTTACATCTCGCTTTCATCTACTGTATGTTGCAGCTGACATTTTCAATCACAGCTTCCTCAGTGCAGCTTCCCCAGCTACAGTACAGCTGCTAAGGGCCTGGGCAATACAGCACACAGTCACTGGAGCCAGTGCCACAAGGAGATTATGTAAAATGGACTTTGCTTCTACTGGTGGCTAAAACTAAAAACTGTGTTTTGTTATTTGATACAAGGAAATAATTGCCCTCCTTCTCATGCTGGCATACAGGAAAGGGAAGCATCATCCTGTATTTAATAGCTCATTTAAATACATGATGATGCTCTGAGTTATTCCTATGTAGACCACAAAGCCATACTCGGAGCGAGTAATTTACCAAATCAGGGCATGTTACAATTTGAATGTTATTGCCCATGCTCTGTATTGATGAGGTGAAAATAGAAAATTACACACAGAGTAGTTCATCTAAAATTAGCATTCTTATAGGCTGTACACTCTTATGGACAATATTACATCAGCTAGACTCTAAAATATAATTGCATTTTCTGTCGATCATTATCATTTCAAACGACCAAAGTCCTCCTTGTGTTCTGGAACTCCCCTTTATTTCAAATGAGAGGGAATCATCTCTGTCAACTAGGCTTTAGTACGTTGGTGTTTTTTATTTCTCCTATTGGGGCTGCTTTGTCAAAAAAATGACCCATTAAATGTTTGACTGCCTGTTACCAATATCTGTAAATCTAAACGAAACCATATTAGCTCCTCTGTACTTACCATAGCAGTACAGGAGGAGGAGGATGACCTTCATAGACCACATCTTCATCAGGCGAGTAGATCACAAAAAGAAAAACAAAGTCTGGAACTCCGAAGCTGCCGCCGCTAAGTTGTAGATTCTAAACAAAAGCAACATACACACCACAAAAATAAAAATCTAAACTAAATTCAAACAAAAACCCTCTTATCTCCAAAATCCCTCGAAACCAAACCAGAGTGGATGTCAACAGGGCTGTAAAATATAAACACTGTATTGGGTTTTAGTGCATTTTCCCGGCCTCCGCTTCTCAACCATCTCTAGTACGTCCTGGGAAAGGAGTGGCTTTACTCAGGTGTGCAGGTGTACTTTGGCACATGTTATCACACTTTAGTTCCTGTTTTTTCAGTTTACTGTATATCCCGCCCACTTGCATTCTGTCTCTCTCTCTCTCTCTTTCTCCCTCTCTCTCTTTCTCTCTCTCTCTGAGCTTGTTTTTCAGGTTATTTCTGGTTTGTTTAAGGAAAATGAAGAAATATTTTTACTGCAAAAGACTGAAAGTGAAAGAACATGTTTATACACACATATGTGGTGCAGTAATAATGTGTCTCTCCAAGCGCCGGAGCGCCCTCTGGCACAAACTGCGCCGTTGGGAAATCTGGAGCGTTGTTGGAATTTGCCGTTCGGTTAATCAGGAACCACACTCTCGGAGTGGCGGAGCGTAATCTGGGCACTGGAAAGTTGTTTGCCATGCTATTTATTTAAATTGTTACCTAAACTGACTGGGTTGATGCTACATTTTCACCAACGTTAGCAATATCCTACGACATCTTCACTGGCGACAAGCTCTTGATTAAGAGGTGCTATGTTGCATTATAACTAGAAAAGGCGCACAATAGGAAAGTTTTTAGTCCCCGTTTGGTTATTTATATAGAAATCAAACAGTTTATTTGAAGATCATTACTCTCAGTTTAGTGTAGAGCATCTGATTGGATTTACAAACGTACCCATAGTGACTAAGGTGTGTAGTGTTAAGGACGGTGTGTAGATAGAACCTGATGTTGGCTCATAGTCAATATTATGACACAGTTTTGGTAACTAGCAAATTAATAGCCGAATGAATACATTTATGAAAAGGCATGTAATTTATGTTCCTGTGTTGCATTAATTATAGTATTAGAGTAATGACGATGCCCTGGGAGATGTGCCCTTGCTTTGCCCTGATGTAAACCTAATATGCAGACTAAATATGAGTTCTTACACCATAATTGGCTTGTGTACACACAATAACATACCATAACATAAAGTCTAATTTGCATAAGTACAATGTTGATTTTCTTTTTTGTCTAATAGTCTTTTTACAACTGCAACATTGAAAAACAACAGGAAATAGTAGAAGACAGTGCAGTATGGTGTGTTTGTACAGGTGGGGCATTTCTTCACCAAGGGCTGAAGAGGACAGGAACTTCCAATGTGTCTTGGAAACAAAGAGATAGGTTCATCCATGACAGCAAGCTTCAGCGTTGAGCCTCTGAAGAATGCCTCATAGATGATTCACATGTTAGACATTTTGACCTGGCCTATCTGGAAATACACCGTAAATGGAGGACTGTTTCATTTAATTTTCTAAATAGGCGAGCATACACTTAGAGCTCTGTCACCGGAATGGACTACTGTGAATGGAATGCAGCTATTATCAATGTAATCGGATACACCTGCGTTGGGTGTCAACACCTCACACAAAAATGTATTGTGTGAACAGATACTCAGTATGGGAGTGGATTTACGGCTTGGACAAGTGACACATTTGACTTCATTTAAATTCTATTTGGTGTGTGACCTAATTGCAAGAATGCTGTAATGCTTTTTATTATATAACATCCTTTACTTGACATCTTCTTGACATAACACTTACATTTATTATATAACATTATTTACTTGACATCTTCATGACATAACACTTACATTTATTATATAACATTATTTACTTGACATCTTCATGACATAGCACTTACATTTCTGTCACCATTTCTGCTTAATGTTTGGGTGTTCTGTGTGCAGCTCCTGGCGAGGTGGGAGAGTGACATTCTTGGATTAGACACCTACCAGCTCACCTGATAAATCTAAATCCCTACAACTAAATTGAGTGTTTTTACCTAAAACACGGGAGCCTTGAAGTCATGAGACCTCATCAGAACATATGCATGCCTTTGGTTAGGGGTAGGGTTGCATCTGTTAATTTGTAATATCAGACTTGGAGAAGCGATGGGGACTTTGGTTTTCCCTTCCCTGTTTCCTCTTATTGACGAACTGTATCAGCAAATTGAAAAATCTAGTCCTCAATGTTCTTTTCTTTGTCAATGACCTATGCTTGTTTTTCCATTTACAGGTCTGCAAAGGAAATAGTAAATGTATTCACAAAACAGTTTCTACATTAAAGTTAGCTTAGTGACTTAGTGAGATGATATTGAGCCCTTGAAAGTGAACAAAAGTTACTTTGCAATTATGTTTTTTTTTTTTTTTTACAGCTTTCATGTTTCTTGTTCTTAATTTTCCTAAACTGTGATTTTCCCCACCGGCTCATTTCCCTGTGTGACTCCTTGTCTCTAATATTGCTACGAGTTGGGGTTGTACAGTTCAACCAAAGTGTTTTTCCCTTCTTGCTTCTTAAATTATAAGTTACATGTTACGCAGTAGAAGATGATTTAGCAGACTTTATATTCCGTGTTAAATCTACTTGCTAAAGAAACGTGGTTTTAGGCAATAAACTATGGTCATAATTGGGGTGCTGTTATTCCAGTGTTGATGAACAGTGTGGCCTTAATTCCCCTTCTACAGCGAGATTTTTGAAATATACTCCAAGTCAAGCTATTAAAAACACAAAAAGCCATTAATCTAATCTCACACAGACTGACAGACTTTAAAAGGAGGAATTTCTTGTTAAATGTGTCACATAACAGCAAGCTTTTCTCAAATTGCATTTGCAAGAATGACATGTAAAATACAGATTGATTTGTTGCACCAAAGCAGAGACGATCTACTTTACTAATCTCGCTTAAATCCTTATTGATTTCAAGTTTTTTCCAACTATTGCATGTGCTGCTCTTTGTGGACACAATCTGTTTTATCATCAGCTGTTCTCAGTTGGTTATGGTCAGTGACACCTTATTATAGGCAACAACCTCCTGGCAGTGATTTGCTCCAATGGTTGATTTTAATTAGGCTGTTGTTTGACTACTCTCTTGTAACCGCTGTCACCACAATATGCCACCTGGCTGCTAAAAAATAAAGGCCTCGTCTCATTTGTAAACCTTACAGATCACGTCGGCTTTAGATGGAACCCACTGACCTGTTTTAGATGTCGGGAGTTGAGTATGTGATGTGCTTGGTTTTCATTTGGCTGAACTTGTGAGAACACGTTTCTACAAACCAAAATGGACACTGTGGGAGTCTCCTACATTGTCTTTTGAAAGATAGGGAATGATTTGGGGTTTTCGGACTTTTCAGACTCATTACCACTGTAATCATGACTCTGTTTGAAGGCAATATCAAACTTCATGGAAGTGACTCATGAAAAGCTTATGATTTAACTTTGCCAGCAAGCAAAACACAACATTCAATTAAATCTCTCCTTTACCGCACAGTTTTGATGGCACCTTGTTTTCACTCTACGCTTCAGTGAATTTTATTGCGAGAGAGCCGTGTGCAGCTTTTCCCCTTGTCGCCAAATTAATTTACAGTGGTGGCATTCGTGAGCGAAAGAAAGGCTTTGATGTAGCTGGACACAAACTGAGGAGATGTGATGCACTTCTGTGGGCTCATGCACTTCAAGGACATCATGAATGAATCATCCTTTGCACTGTCGCAGTAAATCAAATGTATCTTGCGTCTCTCACCTCACCGGCCTCTTTGAGTCACAGAGACTGAGCGACACCTTTGATCTTACACAGTGAACACAGGTTGGACTGGGCAGATCCTGGCTCTGGTCTAGATCAGATGAGGAGAGATCAGGTTTCTTTTCAGCAGAACCATTTTTGAAGAATCCATCGTTCTCATTTTTACAATTGACGTTTGATTTTGGAGCAGTTTGGAACCTATTTCTTCTCGATGTAATCTCTGATGTTACAGCCAAAGAAAAAATATTTAAACAATTGGGGAAAAGAAGAAGATTTAAATGATGGGTAAAATATTTTTGTATCAGTTGTGTCTTTTGTATATTGTGTGACAAACCCAGTAACACATTTACCGGAGGCATTGAGGACACAAACGGGTCGAAAAAAGACGGCAACAAAGAAAAGGTCTGTTCCATGCAGCGTTTAGGACAGGTTATCACTGAGCGGCTGACAGGTCACAAACAGACAAGAAGGCAAACAGAGAGACGGCCAACAGACGAGCTGCCAAGTTTACAGACAGGCAGAATGAGAACAAGATAAAAATACAGTTCTAAAGATAGGCTGAAAACACGCGAGCTGCCCTACGCAGGTAGGTAAACAGATCACATCCTTTAAAGACAAGCTAGTGCATTTAAATCAAGGGGATAATCCTTGACAACACATTGATATGCTCCCATTAAAAGCACATCAGAGACTGCACAGCCAGCTTATCCTTAAACAAAATTAGATAAGATTGCATTGTTATTGTGTCTGCATTAATGTCCATTTAAATACACAAAAGCACCTCCAGTCTTTATGGCTCATTGGAGATATATTACATAGGATCCAAACATTTTGATTAACCACAGCAGAGAGAGGAGGAGGTGTGTATAATGAGGCAAGAATGTGAAAGTTCTGAACAAGTATAGCACAGAATAGATTGATTCTTCTGAACGACACGCTCACTAATGGTAACATAATGGTGTTGTGAGTTGTGCCCTTTTCATAAATTAATGAGGATGGATTTTCTTTTCTATGTTAAACTCGTCGACAATGTGTCTTGAGGCTTAAACTCTTGGTCTGATCAGTAATGTGATTTGTGTCGTGCATGCCTGGCCTCATGCCATGGCATTATCCAAACCCATCAATTAAGGCAAGATCATTATAGTTTTAGCAGGGGGAGGAGGTGTTTATGAGGGCAGCGAGTCAAAAGGGGGAAACGGAAACATCATTAATACTCGGATGAGGAGGGAATGCATTGATGAAATGTAAAGGCCATGACTCCAACACAGGACTGTTGATGTATACCTGAGCTTTTCATACGAATTGTTCCTTGATGCCTTAAATCTACACATCTAGAATGGCAAAGCTCAGATAGTCCAACATTGGCTCTGCAATAAGAAATATTAAAAAGCATAAGAAACATTAAACACACCTCTGGTTACCAGTTGTATCAGTTCAATGTCCCTGCTGATGGAAGCCAAGCCACATTATGCCAATACACAACTAAACCAGTGGTTCCCAATCATTGTAGCGTGTGTCACCTAAAACAAAGCAATGTCTGCTTCTCTACCAGTTAAGACTAGTTCAACCGAAGATACGTTTTTATTTTCTGGTTTAATTTGAATATTTTCTTAAAAAGGCCTGAAATAAAAAGGGTTGGAGGAACTTTTGGAAAATGTACATTCTTTAAGGGGGCAGAAACATAATTTTGTTTATTTTATCGTGTTCATCTTCTGGAGACTTCTCAGGTTTAATCTGTCATCTTAAAGCACGCAGGATGGAGACTGCTCAACCTGTTGACACTTAACTTGTTAGTCAGGAGGCAAACAAAATAAAACAAGTGTTTTTCTAGCGACATTTCACTCTTGCAAAATGTGGTAAAACTGGTCTCACAGAGGGAGCACTGAGGTCAGAGCATTGACAAGTCACTGTCACTAGCGCATGCTGCAGCCAAAAGTCAACAATACCTTGACAGGACCATGACTGGCTGTGCTTGGCTTGCCAAAGCGGCTAAATATGTGTTGTAACAATCATACGATGATGAAAACAGCAGCTCACAGAAAGTGGATGAGCCCAGTGGCGAGACTATCAGCAGGGTGTGTAAAACAGAGGAACTGGGCCTAGAGGACCAACTAAAACAGAGCCTTGCAAAATGTTATATTCAACCCCCATTTGTCCTATTTCGTTGCATTGCAACTTAGAATTAAAATAGTTTTTTTTTGTGTGGGAATTGTATCTAATGGACCTAGACAAAATAGGAAAAATAGGTGAACTAAAAAAAAAATACTAATACGTATCTCCTTTGTTCCTTTATGGAATCTTTAAAAACAAAAATCAAAAGTCTCATAATAAGTAGAATACCTGTGTGCAATCTTAAGTGTCTTATGATTTGTCAAATGATCTAAAAGAGCACCATTAAAGCAATTTTTACCAAATGGAAAGAATATGGCACCACAACAAACCTGCCAGGACTAATACTCGTGGACATCCATCAGAGAAGTAGCAAAGAAACCAAAGAAAAACCCTGAAGGAGCTGGATGCCCATCTCTGTGGTGTACGTCTTAAAGTGGTCCTATAGACAGATACCCCAATCTCCGCTATGGAGCTTTCAGCTCCTTCAGGGTTGGCTTTGGTCTCTTTGTTGCCTCTCTGATTAATGTCCTCTTTGCCTGCTCCCTGAGCAGGTTTGTTGTGGTGCCATATTATTTCCATTTTGTTATGGTGGATTTAATGGTACAACATGTGAAGGATCATGTCAAACTGCACACAGGTAGACTTTATTTAACTGTGACTTTGGAGGGTAATTGGTTGCACCAGATCTTATTTAGAGGCTTCATAACATATGCACACACCATATTTGAGTTTTTAATTAATTTAATTAATTTAATTTTAATAATAAGCTAGCTTTTTCGATAAACTTTACCAATTTTGATTATTTTTTTGTGTTGGTCCATTACATAAAATGTAAATACAAATTCATATTAATTCCAGGTTGTAATGCAACAAACATGTTAAGTGTGGTGAATACCTATTTGTAAGGCAATGTGCATCCTGTCCATTCAATTGCAGGAAAGCATTATTACATCAGTGCTAGACTTACCAGAAGTCCTTTCTTGAATTTTTTGCCAATGCAACAACAATTCAACTTCCAACAAAAGGTGAAGAATAAGACCTATGAAGCTCTGGATCACAGATCTCGAATCAGGCAATTTTAGAGCGCTAAGGCAGGCAAGAGGTAGTCGTAAAAAATCAATTAGATGCTCATAAATAAAGACACAATGAAGGCTGTGGCACGAAGGCGGTGACTAGGAGCGGTGACTAGCAGAAAATTAACTCGGTAATGACGACTGGTGGACAGGTGAGGAATAGCAGGTCTGAAACATCTTGAGGGGTTCGTATTACTGGGAGGAACAATGGAGGAGGAAGGAAGAGAGGACAGAGTAGCTGTCTCCATGACAATCTGTCTTTTAAACTTTTACACATGACTAAAGGCTGAGAAAATTAGTCGGAAACTAGATTTAAATAAATAAATAAAAAAGCATTTCACATGGCCCCACAGATGTAATTATCCTTCAAACTCACTGGTCAAAGGCTAATGCAACAATGTATTCAGGAAATGTTGGTGAAACTTTATTAAAATGATACTACTGGCTCAATAGATAGCAGCATAAGCCTTTTTATGTTGCTTGTTAATACTATCTCTCCAGCTGTAATGAGACCAAAGTCTCTGGCTCAGCTGAATATAAATATAAATCTATGAGTGCATGTTAGAGCCAACTTTAATGTATTAAAGCCTCAAGTAAATCATTGATTATTAGAGTACAGACAGCCGATATCCAGTGAACTTAGCTGTGAGGGTTTTAATGTCAGTCTTGTCATTTTTAACTCAACATTTAGTGAGTGATGTGGATCTGCAGCAGCCACCTTGGAGAGCTCGGGACGATACAGGCTAGTGACAGCGTTTACCACAGGCCCCATGCGTCATCCTGGGCTGGCAACCACTATCCATCATTCTTCCCAGGGATGCAGGCATATTGGACATTTCATGCGTGGATAAAAGACAAAATACATCACAACACAATAATGCGTAAATGAATGGAAGTCCCCTCTGGGCTTCTCTACAGATTCACAAATCAAAACGTGACAATTTAAAGGTACAAACCAGCCTCTGGCCCGTGGCCTGTGTAATATTTTACTGATTTGTGCTTCACCTTGGGAATTGAATTATAACAGAGGCATAAATGTGACCTCCAAAGGGCATACCGTGTCCTCCACGTCGCAATTTTATTCTTCCTTATTAATGCATCTTCAGGGAGGACTATGGATTCACATAGTCGACTTGTTCTCTTTCTCAAGAATCAACGTTGTCTTTTGTTATATAAGTCAATATTTATCTGGATATTTCTCAAAACACCTTGCAAGGCTATACATAATATAAAATAATACAACGCACTAAATAACATGTCTTTAAAGACAAACACTACTGGGGAAATGTAACAAAATATACTCATATTAATTTACTAATAGTGTATACTTTGTTGAACACATTCTCACCCTCAACTTGTCAAAAACCAACTCTTGGTCAGCGGCCCGAAGCTTCAAACTATGTCGGTATTAGTATTGTTGGGAGTGAGACCAGTTTGCATTGTTCAGCATCACCCAAAGCCTGACATCAGAGAGGTGGTAACTAACTCTCTGTTCAGGTGAAGAAAATAACTTTGTCCATTGCCTGTTCCTATCAAAAGACCTGCATACACTGTGCTAGTGTGTGACATGACATTAGTAACAGCACCTCTCCTCCCCTACGCTTGACTTGTTATGACATTTAGCCATTATGTAGTATATGTAGTACACATATATGTCACACATATATATGTATATATATATGTATATGTCACACATTTATTGCATAATTCAAGGTGAATGCGATTCACTTTTTTTTTCTTTTTATGAAAAAGCTGCATAATCACACACTCTTCTCTTTCTGTTTGATCTGACATTGACCTTCATCAAGATCAGTTAGTGACATAGCTGCCAGTTAAAATTCAGTGAATTAAAAGCAGAGAATGTTCTGGTTCACGGTGAATGAGAGTAACAGACCGAATTGAGGGCTCCCTTTTCTATTTGCTGAATAAAGAATACATTTTGAATGAAATTCGAAACAAATCGCAAAAAGGTTCCCACCCCAAGCTGAAAGCTTACTTTACCACTATGACAATCCAATGTGGACCATTTCTCAGAGGCAGAAAACCATCCAAACTTTATCTGTTCTCACAGCATTGAGCTTGCTTACTCGCTGCTAATCAGGATGAATAAAAGCATCAATGACATGCCTAGAATGTAAACCTAACGTTGGTCTGTCTACATCCGTCAATGTTACAGCCGTCTGTGATGCATGCATGATTTTTACCATCTGGTTAATACAACGCAAAATTACTTGAACAAAATGAATTGACTGTTACAGCTTCTCCTTTTGCCATTTTCCTTCTTCCAGCTAGGTTTACCACTGTGACCAAAACAAATTGTACAACACTGCTTGAATCGTGCTACACAGAGCTTTTTTCTCGCAACGTCAGCTTTATGATTGTGGGTAGTTTGTATGAGTCTACTCAATTTCTAGCAGGTTTTCACATCGTTGACGCAGACCAGGCAGGCTGTGGTTTGTTTCCTCCACTCAACACCAGCCCTGTGAGTCCTCATTTCAACTTTTTGTTGTTTTCAAAAAGAGCTCCCATGTCCTTGTTCTCAGAGCATCCTCAATTAAACTACACTCACTAAGCCGTTCAGCACCAGGATTATTCTGCATGGTAGTGGCATTTTGTGTGTGGCCATACTCCCGTGGGTTCCTCTCACATTTAGAAAGCTGCTTACCCATTCTGACAGCATGGCAAACGTTAAGCCAAAGCACATAACACCACCCTTCAAAATCAGTCAACTTCGAAATGAAATTAAACAAAAGATACATAATAGAACAAAAAGGTTCTGACTTGCCGTTGAGAGAAGTTGGTTGAACGAAAGTATTCCTTTTTTGAACCAGCGACATTGGCCACACATTTAAACTGGGATTAAGAAAGAAAAACTGAGATGAGAGACAGAAAGGCAGCGAGATGGAATGATGAGAAATGCAGAGGAAATGTATAATTACGAAATACAAACATGAATGCAAGATGTAATCTCTAATATGTTTAGTAAATAGCAAGTACGAAATATAGCTCAGTGCATTATAATAGGGATAAACAAAAACACATGCATCTCTTAATTTAGTCTTTTATTGGACTTCACAGGGAGGTGACGAGGTGATTTGTGATGGAGGAAGATACCTGACATATTCTAGCAGTTTCTTTTTTCTATTTTGTTTATTCAAGTCAAAATTGTAAAATCTTTGTCGAAAGGCAGGAAATCAACCTGAACTGGTTGACATTGCAACCAGAGCTGGGAAACCAACGTGGAGCAAAACACATACACTTAAAGCAGCAGTGTGATTTGTGAGACAACATACAGCTGTGAAGAATATGGCACTTATTATTATGTAATTGTGTAAAAAGTCCCAACAAAGTGAAGATATACTGCTCATTAGTCCTTTACAGTTTTTGTTCTTGGTTTTTTTCTGTGTGGTTATGACTCATTACTCCACCACCCCTAGAGAGTATTATTCTTATTATTTTTTGTGAACTCCTCATATGGGAATACACTAGTCCATAAATACACATTAAATGTCAAAGTCTGTATCGTTGTATAATAAGTTCCTGGCCCTGCTGTTATTGTCTGCATGACAAATGTGTTGTATGCTAAAATGCAGCGCTCGGTTGACAATGGACTTTAAATACTAAAGTGCAAAAATATCGAGTCAGCTTCTGTTTTTAAGCAAAGTCTTTGAATACCGTTTACGACACGCGGGAACAACAAATCTTTCGTGCAGAGCAGTGTTGTAGTACTCGAGATCGGTCTTTGCCTCGAGACCACTTTTTGAAGGTCTTGGAGTCGTATCGGAAAAACAAACACATTTTCACTTGGTGCTGTCACACCACCTTGGTGCTGTGAGGGCTGTAAACAGTATTTAGTAGACTGGGTAGGATATGGCCCTAAGGAGAGACAGTGGGTCCCATCTCGCTACGTTGTCGACCCTATACTAATCACGGACTTCCATAGGGACCAACCTGACCAGCCTGGGCCGTCAGGAGTCGGCCCTAGAGGGGGGGGGGTACTGTCACACCGCGGTGAGGGTTGTCTTGTCTTGGGTTTTTGTCTCGCAACTTCCTGTTTTGTTTTGAAGCCTGACTCTCCTCTCGTTTCAGGTCACTTGCCCTTCCTCATGTGTCACCGGTCTGATTGTCTCCCCTGAGCCCTGAGTGGTCCCACCTGTTCCCCATTACCCTCATGTGCTTATAGTCTGCGTCTTCCCTCTGTCCTGTGCCAAAGTGTTTGTCCTAGTCCATGCACCAAAGCCTGCGTCCACAGCCCTAGATAGATTTTGCCCAAGAGTTTTGTGCTTAAGTGTTTTTGTTCTGTTACTACGTGTGATTGACCCACACATAAAGTGCACAACCTACGGGAGATACTCAATGTCGTTGTGTCCTTGGGCCGCTCTCCCACTGAGACACAGTCTCTGGTCTTGGTCCTGTCGTGGTTTTGGTGGTCTTGACTACAATAAGGTGGAAAACGTTGGGTTGTTTGTTGCTCAACATTTATGTTTAGTGTGTGGTTAATCCTTTTATTATTGTTTCAGGAAAAAGTGCATCTACCTTAACAATAAAAGATCTTCATTTTGTGTCTGTAAAATGTTTCTCATAGCAGGTGCATCTCATTACAGAGTAACTGCCTCCTGGAAAGGTCACTATAGTAATATTTCTGTGAAAAATGTGTTAATATTTTATAAAATGTTGAAATTTCTAATTTTGAAATGACTTCACTCAGTACCAACCACTTCCATCAAATATGTAAACATAATCTTTGACCTGCCTAAAATCAGTTTTTTAAATTATGCACTTTAATCAAATTACTTATGCGCTTCCCAATTTGTACCGCAGATCAATAAATTCAATATGATCTTAATGTTATTGGTATTGCAGAGTAAGCCTTCCCAGAATAGTCAAATATGCTAGAAATTCAATTGGAAAGCTGTGGATGATTATTAATTGATATTATAGCCAGTGGTTTAGCAGAAGATATCGATTTTCTATACAGCTATTTTTTTCCTCTTTATCTAAATGACATTTTAATCAATCTTTCACCTTTTCAGACCTGATATTGGTTTATTTATTTTTTTCTTTCAGCTGTCCTTTGTCGTCTTTCATCTTTCTCTATCACGCACACATATAGACATGCATCAGTTTTCCCCTTTAGGCTCCATTGGCTCTTCGCTTCCCTTTTTACCCAAATACTCTGTGTTGCTCTTCTCTAAAGATTTGATTAATTCATGTGTGAGAAGCGAGACTCCGAGCACACATTAGCAAAAGGAGTCACCAGGAGTTCACTTTGAAGAGAAGAAAAAACACATATCCATGACCACCAGCCATGATATGTGGTTGGCTAGAACAAATCTGTATAGATATTTCTTTGGGGTTTTATTTTCATGTGTCTCATCAAGCAATCTTAGGACAAAAATGTTTCAAAACCATCCCCAATAAAGCTCTATAGAAGGTACTTAAAATGCCCTTGGATGCAAGTTACTCATATGTTGTGCACAATTAGACAAAACCCCACACTGGGAGCTTCGCGCTCTACAGAAGAGGTTTTTAAGTGAACTCCATTAAGATAGCACTTTTCGAAAGATAACTAAAAGAAAAAATAAAAACAGTACAAAATGACTAAAAGATAAAAACAAAGTATCATGTATCACTCCCCTGGACCCATTGTCTTTCTTGTTTCCCTTTTGTAATGAGTGTTAATAACCACCACATTCAGACAGCATGCAAAAAAAAGAAGTATATTTACACGGCAGTGTGCCTTTTGATATTGTTGATTGAAAAGTGCCCTCACCAGAGGACTATTAGTAAAACCTGCTCAGAAATAAATCAAAAAATGTCAGAGTAAATTCTCTAGCAACAAAAAACACAAAGCTATAATCTGCAGGTAAATGCTCCATCGAGTGCTACACTTTTTAATTCCTCCCCTCCCCTCCGTTAATTAATCTGGATAATCACACTCTTTTCATAAAGGAAAGCAGTTGAATGCAGGATGGTTGTAAGCATGTAATCAGTACGCAGAAGACCGCCCCAAAATGTCAGATGAGCACTCACAGATATCAAAGACACATAGATATCTACAATATCTGTTGCCAGTTCTTTTTCCTGGGTAACCTTGGCACAAATTGGTTTTCTGAAAAAGCTTTTTTCTGTTGTTGAACGCACAATAAGTCACCAAGGGTACTGCAGGTGTGTCAGTTAAATGCTGAAAAATTCAATGCAAATTGGGACTTCCACAAGAGCTTAAAGCCAAACAAATATGAAATGACTTGCTCAAGGTTATCTGCCACTCTTCAGAGAGCCATTCCCTCCCATTCTCTGCTCTTAAATATCCATCTTGCCGCAGAATTTGACAAGGATGTCTGTTCCCATTTCTGAATGTCAAAGAAGCATCACTGTAATCTTTGTCGTGTTCCCTTCTCCTTTTTAAAAGCAGAATGTGCTCAATAATCATACCTTGTGCAAAGCAATCACATCACATGTTGAGGGTTAACAAGATAACACATTGGGAATTGACTGTCACAGACATTTATCTGTCAGTGTATTCTCAAATACTTAAGATACAGGTTTTATAAAAACCTTTCTAAACCTTTTCTAACATGAATAGAAATTGTGCTTGTGTCATTTAACGGCACATGGTTCATCAAATTGTTGGACAAACTTCTAAAGTTTCAAAAGTTCTAGTTGTTTTTCAAAAATGTATAACCCTATCCTCACACCATATATTAAAAGGCACTATCAGATGCTGCAGCACTCAAGACAATCATTAAAAAAGAAAAAGAAAATCAGATGTTGCTTATACATTTATATATTGTTTGCCCAGCATCCAGTTAAAAATGCATTTTGCATTTTGTCTTAAATCTGCCAATTGAGATACAATGTCTGACAAAGAACAGTCTCCAGCAAAATATGCAATATGAAAAAATAAAAAGGGGATTTTTGTGATCAATGTCAGTGTTTTCTGCTTCTGTTTTGTAAAACAAACAATTACAACTGGCAGTTCAATAAGAGATGACGGGATCAGGGCTGCCATCTGAAGACATTTGTGTTTTCTGTCTCCAAACCCAGCCAGATTCAACTTTCTCTCCTTATGTGACCCAGAACGACCGTGTGACAAATTTGTGGCTCCGAGATACTCCCAAAATATTTGGAAACGTTGTAAACAGGTCAGCAAGAGAACTTGCCAGACTTGTTTTTATTATTATTATTATTATTTAATGGTTGAGAATCCACAGGGCCATGATTCCTCTGGAGCTTCGTCTTCTCTCCCTGGAAAGAAGCCAGAAAACTCAGATAAGATGTGACAGGCTGATAGCTGCTCGCTGAGGCTGCTTTGGAAGCAAGACAGGCTCTGTTTGTCTGATGAGAAATGCTCTGGAGGAAGACAGAGCTGGGAGGCAGTGATGGCGGGAGAGAAGGAGGGCGGTGCAAATGAAAATGAAACAGCAAAGCGCTGGATGCTCTAGTGTGACCTTTTGTGAATAGATTTTTGTAAACTTACTCATTTTTTATTTTTTTCTGGAGGAATGAAGTGTAATGACCGTGGCATTCTGATTACAGTGTTTTCTTTTATTATTTGTGGTGATGGATCTCGCTCATATGCACACACATAAATACTCATGGAAACACATGCTCGCCCACAAACTCTAACAATAAATGTCGTGCATGCGGACCAATTTTCAAAGGAAAGGTCAGAGCTGACAATGATTTGAAACCCTTTCGCAATCTGCCCGCCATGAAAAATACACAGCATTACCAATGGATGAAGGCAAAAAGGAAGCTGGGAAGGTAGCGGAGAGAATTATGTCACAGCTTCGGGCATAAATGAATGAGCTCAGGACCAAAGTCTGTTTTCCTTCAATATTGTATTACTTTTCTGTGTATTTATGGTTAGTGACTTGTGTCAGTCATTTTTTCAGGCATAAATCTCATCTCTGGGAGTGAGACTGTAAATCAGCAGTGAAATAGAGAGTGCTTCGTCTAGCTGACATGAGACAGACAGCTGTTGGCTAAAAGCAGCGCTGAGGCCGTATGGAGATGCAAATAGACTTGACAGTACACGGAAGACGGCTGTCAATCCACCCGAAACGTCGTCCATTCTCCTGTCTCTTTATGACAGACTATCATAATTAACATTTTCTGCATCCACAGGAGTTAATATGAATTAGTCCATAGAAGGCTTTACAGAATGGATGACAGTGCATGTTGGTAACCTCAGGTATTAACTTGTCAAATGCCACTTTTGTCTGGTGGTATTACAGAGCCATCATTCTGTGATACAAAGTACCTCCTCCAGTATGTGGCTGTGTGAAATAACTGTTACACATGTATAATAGAGAAATGCATATGCCTCAATGTGCTGTCCAATGAACTGAATAGTTTTAAAGTTTGGGCTCATCCTCAACAATGCCAACTTTTGATTCACTAAATACATTTTAGAAGTCAGTTTCAGCATCCGTCAGAGCAACTTTTCCAGCCGACAGGCTGCTGCACTGTACATTTATAAATGTTTTTAATCAAAACTGCATGAATAACTTTGGAAATGTCTATATCACACACTGTTGTTGTTATACATGAATGCATTTTGCTGCTGCACAGATTCACCAAACCAATAGTCACCTTAATAATGTTTTAATTTCCCGTAATGGTTCAGACTTTACAAAAATCTGTTACCATTCATCACTTCTTGTCCACATTAATTAAACACTGCGGTCCACAGTGAACTCTTGATCTTGGAAACGGCTAAATCTACAATTAGATTCTCTCAGAATGAGACGCTTTTAAATCCCCCCAAAAATTAGAGCTGCAGCCAACATTTACTCTTTGAAACATTGAAAAGTATTAATTATACAATTCATTAATAGCTGCCCGGTTATTTCCTGTTGATCATTTCCTAAATCGATCAACATCAATCAAACATATGCTGAAGCCCTATTTGAGTGAAGTTAATGAACCTCATCAACTACACAAAGTTCTCATTATTTGATTGACATGTTTATTGCACAGTATTTCAGACTGTGAAAGCTGTGTTGGTGTTATGTTCAAACTGCAGTCTGAGCCTCTTGGTGCCCCTCCCTCTGTAAGACAGCGATATCAAAGGCAGCGTTGGAGCTGGGACCCCCTACTGCTACATATCTGAGAGGCAGTGACTAATTCCGACACGGTCAAACGAGTCATTTGTTTTATTTTTCCCCGGAAGATAAGACACTGAATCCTCCGATCATTCAACTTGAGGAAAATGCAAAAGACGTTATTGTCTCAGATTGTGACGTACAGTAAGCATGTCCACGTGTTTTTGTATGCCAGCCTGAATATGAATGAGCCGGCAGAGAGATGACAGAGCTCAAGCTGCTGCTGAATCATCCTCAGCAGGCGGCACTATAACTTTCTCTTTCTCATACTCCAGTTTGGCCCAACAGATCATCCAACTCAGGGTGAATAATTCATGTACGGGCGGATTGGTGTGCGTCCTAGTTAGCATTTGCTTTGCTGACACCTGCTGGTGCATCCGTTACAAAAGCAATTAGATGCACAGTCCTCCAAGGAACCTCTGGCACTCTTTCATCCCCAATCAAATACATTTGCTCCTCTCCCGCTGTTTCAAGACCCTAACTTCCCACTGACAGAAACCCCCATGCTCTGCTGCCTTTTGTTGTTATCTGATTAGCTGGAGCGAGAGACCAACCAGGATTCATTTCACCGCTGTCTCTCCTAATTTCATTCCAGGCTGTTTCCCAAACAATGCCTAGAATCTTAAATTATCCTCACATGTCTCCTGGTAACAACACAGAAGCATGGGATGCCGTATGTGCAACTCCAACATTTTGTCTGTGCAACATTCAGCTACAACAGATTTCAGTTAACTTAATGATACCATTGTTGCCATAAAGTGAGAAAGAAATATTGTCTTTAATTAATGTGGCAATGTGACTTTTTACACCATGTGTCCATTTATGTACAAAGTCATTGTCAGGATCCCTTTTGACCCATTGTGTGTTTACCTCTGTTTTCCCAAGTTTCCTTACCTCATGTGTCTGTCATCCCCCTGTTTGTTGTGTTTTGCCATGTGATCGTTGTGTGTTCTTGGTCCTGCCCCCAGACGCCGCCCATGGACACACCCCCGAGCCGTGCACAGCTGCGGCCAATCTGGCTCATTACTGGCTCCATATCAACCCTGGTCCTGCAGACCTGGGTTGTCAGTCTGTTTAGTCACCACAACTGCCACGCCGTAAAGTCGCTGCAGTGCTTGGTCCATGGACTAACCCTGTATTCGCTCTGCCCCGAAGTTCCTGCCTCCGGTGTCGAGCCACGGGGTTCACATCGCGACCTGCACATCTGTAACCTGCCTGTCTGACCTGCCTCTGGTGTCGAGCCTCCAGACTCACACCGCAACCTGCACATCTTGCCTGCCACCGGTGTCGAGCCACGGGACCCACACCCCCGGCTCCCCACACACCCTTGGGCTTCAATACTAAAATACTGTTTCTATTTCTCTGATACCGTCTCCGTGGTCTGCATTTGGGTCCTAATCTTGTGCTCCCGAGTCATTTGTTTTGTGTGTTTTTATTTATATATATTCAGCTGCAGTAATATGACAAGTTTTTCATATGAATAAGTGAAGAATCAATCAGGACTTGTGCTAAGCAATACAGCAAAAATAATCTTGCAAATTCTTATAAAAAAAATAAAATGAAGTTACCATTTTTGTTAAGCTTAACGGTGACCAAAAACAACAACAAAAATAGTCAATATTCTCAGTATGAATTTTCATTTATTTAAATCTAGTTTATTTTCACTATTGTCATCTTTCTTGTTTTATTGCTGCCTCTATTTGTCATTACCATGTAAAGTGCCTTGCGTACCATTTAAAGCGATATACAAATAAAATGTATTATTATTATAAACCTTGCAAAGTGCAGGACGTTTATTTCTGGGGCCAGTTGTGGCCACTTAGTTAGGGTCACTTCCAGCTTCCTTTTTTTCTCCCTCGTTAAATGGATTTTGGGGGGAGTTCTTCCTTTTCCTATTGTGATTGTCCACGGACAGAGGATGTCGTATGCTGTGAATGTAAAGGCTTCTCAGGCCAAATTGTCATTCGTGATATTTGGCAATGCAAATAAAATAAAATGTTTATCGGTTTAAATTACTATTTTGTATGCATATGGCCACATTGTATTTTGCTATTGAAAATATTGTGCATGTCTTTTTGCTGGATGATGCTTTAGGTAATTGAATTATGTATTTTTGTGTGGTGTTTCCAATCTTTTTTGGCACAGGTGTTGGCAGAGTTGACACTGTACATCAACATGCACTTAGTTTTTGATTTAAAGTAGTCTGGTCCCATTGGGGACCGAATCATCCACTTTGTCACCAAATAAGGCTTCAAGCGGCCAACGTACAAACCTGCTCTTTACGCTTGAGGGTTTTGTCTCTTTTAAGTCTCCTTTTTGTGCTCACGTGTAAAGCCTTCCTATTTGACAATGTGGGCTGTCTGTTAAGACTGCCATATGTTTGTTTATAAATAGCTTTGCTTCTGTGAGGTGATTTGGTTATTGAAGAAACGTTTCAATTACAATCAGTTGAAATCTTGTTTATATTGTCAAAGCCTAAGAATCAAATCAGTTGAAGTAATTTATATTTAACAGCAACAACAGTCTGCTACTAAAGTCCAGTGATGGTGGCTAGTCATTTTATTTAATGTCATTTCTAATATATAAATAGCATAAAGTTGACATCTCCAGACAGTAATATCCCATTCCAAAGACATGCCTCTCTGAAAGCCAGTGTGACTGCTTTAATAATAATTTAAAAATAAACTTTTAAGATCTGAAACCTCTGAGAAACCCCATCAAGTGCATCTAAACAAATCAAATTGATGATAAGATCAGTGCACTGTAGTTTAATCCCTGTAGGGTAATAAACACAATGTATGTGCTCTGCTTAGTTGGCCCAGAAACAACTCTGACAATCCTCATGCGACCCCGGACAAACCACTTGGAAATGAGCTCTAATTTGGGTTGTAAGCGTAAGTCACAAGGTCTTTGAAGAGTCTTTTTTTAAATCTAATAATCTGGCCCAATAGGGAAGCGTCCGTGAGGATTGAGTAGTATGCCTCATACTTAACCATAAGACTTAAGAGAGACAACGCAGAATTGTTGCTAATAAAGCTCTCTGGATTAAACCATGTGTGTGTGCGTGTGTGTGTGCATGTGCATGTGTGTGTGTGTGTGTGTGTGTGTGCGTGTGCATGTGCGTGTGCGTGCGTGCGAGAAAGAGAGACAAACTGAGCTTTCATCTATTGCTTGATGTATTCTTTTGCGTTTACCTTTGGTGGAATTTACAATTGTCGAGTTGGAGGCACAATCGTCTGAAATAGAAAGACAATATAACTTGAAAGAGTGGGAACAAGGAAACCACACAACTATAATCAACCAAACAGCAGCACGCCTTGTAGTTCACGTTGATTCGTCTGTGGGAATCAAATGAGCGGGAGCACACGTCGAGTGGGCTTGATGGCTCAATCAGTGCAAGTTAATTACAGTCTCAGCTGGGAATAGGCACAGTCAGAGAAAATCACCTCAGTGCAGATTTTGGAGCACAGTTTTCAGGGTCTCTTGAAGGGCACATTATGTGAGCCGAGAGAAGAAGAAGGGAACAAGACTCTGTGATGGGGCGTTGAAAAAAAAAACAGCAGGCTCCTCATTAGCTATTTGCAACTGTGAGGCATAACTGGCTAGTCTCACAAAAGGAAAAGCAAAATCAAAAGCACATAAAATGGGGAACATCAATAAACAAGCCCGCCCTGTGACCAATGAGGAAGTAATTAAATTGTGTTGACAAAGTCTGTCTGGTCAAAGAGACGCGAGCAAAGTCACTTTTATCTGTGTGGTGTGTGTTAAGAGAAAGCATTGGGGGAAAAAAAGGTTAATTAGTTCCTCATTGGCTTCACCATTGTGCTGCAAGTTGCTGAAAAAAAAAGACGGTCTTTGATTCTTCTCTCATATTTGTTCTCATGTTCTTCATGGATCAAAGGAGCAGGAACCATCTCATATGAAAAATAAAAGGTTTGAAGCTAACAGTACAAAGGGTGAGATCAACTGTGTCAAAACAGTGGCCGAATGCATGAAAGGTGCCTTTTGAGCCGTGTTTCCACTGCATGCTATTTATCTGCTCTACGGGACTCACTTTTGGTTCCCGGTCATTTTCTCTCTTGCTGTGTAAACTCGGCTTTAAACTCCCACTTGGGTGTGTATATTTGGGAAGATTACCAACAAGTAAAATTGAGGTTTGCTTTTAATTTGCTGTGCATGCTGTGTTTCTTCGGTCACTGAGACCGATTCCCAGTGTGATGCTTTGGACGGGCGTCAACAAATCTTGCATTAATATGTGTTTGATTATATCCAAAAAAAACACTTTGGCCCGAATGAATTCTTGTATCAGCATTTAGAAATTAATAAGAGAGCACCAGATGGTTCCATAATTTGACTAAGAACCTGTCAAAGCTCCACTCTGTTAACAATTTGATAGGGATTTTGTTGAGTTGTATTGGCACCAATGTTTTCTTGTATAATTTATTTTAAGATAATATAAAAAAATTGTGTGCACTATTAACTAATACTTCCGTGATTTGTAGGACAATTATTCTATTATAACTCTGTTTTGTGGCACATTTCTGAGGCACCCAGATGTGCAAAACATATCACCATTGTGCTGATGTTTAATCTCTAAGCATAAAAACAAATCGATAAAAAATCAAATACATTTCTGCCATTTTTCTCCATTCTGAAATAATCCAAACATAAAAACATCCACAGGGTTTGTTATTAAGAACCATACAAACAAAAAACTGCCACTTTTACTGCACTGTTTTTTTTTTCTGTAAGAAAATGCATACAGCTTGAAATCCCTGAAGACCAGCATCAGAGCGATTTTACAGAGCTCCACTCAGGCCTTTTGGGAGAGCTCTGCTGCTTTAAAGTCCTCCATCATGAGGGGGATTTCACCACCAGAGCACTCTGAATCAGCAGCTGGGGCCGCTGCTATGTCAAGACGACACCACTCAGAGCACTGCAGGGCACAACATGAGCAACACGCAGTATTGATCTTTTTTTGCCACATACTGTGAGACAAAGTAGTTCAACCAGACTTGGAGTTGTACATTGTCTCCACACTGCCCGTCCTCTCAGTCTTATCAGATGTCCTTGTGTGGAAATGAGGGTTTTGAGGAAAACAAACTTTTCTCAATTACGGAGAGTTAGGTATTAGACGTATTAGAACTTCAAGGTGGTAATGAAAAGTCGAACAATGTGACCTGCTAATTACAGATGTTTCGCTCAGATAATGGAACGCTATTAAGCCGCCTGATGCTCAGTCATGTGTACGCGTCTTCAGTCCTGTGAGATTCCCTTCATCCTTTTTTAAGCAATTATGGGCATAACTACACATGTTATATAATATACAGACTGTTGACACACGGATGTTGGTGTCAATGTGTGACAGAGAGTGGTAGTATGTGTACACGGCTCCAGTAGTATGCACGTCATGCAGGGACTCACTTAAACTCACTGTATGGGACACGTTCCTCTGCTCCATGAAGCTCCTGAGTCCTGCTGGGGTTTGACTAACCAGGAGGCTGGATGCTCTGCAATTGGTTGGCATCAACACGGCTGTTCTGGGCTCATTAAATCCCCAGATGGCGAGAGCACAGGAGCAACAGAAAGAGTGAATATTATTACCCAGCAGGGTGAACCGTGGACCAAATGGTGTCCTGATCTGGCTCAGGACCACCAAACCACGTTGAACCACCTCTAGCTGTGAGCTCATCTGCTAAATAGTTTATCTCACTGGATATGCTTCTTTTTTTCTTCCTTATATGTGGAGACTAAAAAAACCTGCACTTTTGCTTTGAATTGTGCATTTTTTTCATTTTTACAAACATGACTGAGGATTTTAAGCACTTTGGCAGTTGATGACACCAAAATGAATCAAAAGTAGAACATATGTCAAAAAGCCTGGTTACTTTTAAGACTCCAGTCTTGACACACACACACACACACACACACACACACACACACACACACACACACACACACACACGTATATTTTTATATTTAAAAGAAGCACCAGCATAAATGGCACAAATGGAGTTGCAAGCTTAAAAAACTGTACAAACTGTCCGGATGCTCGTCCGCTCTTTCTCTCCAACAACACCTAACACATATTTGTATTACTACTACATCGTCAGCACTGAGGAAGGATTCATAGTCGTGAGTTGAGGTGTTATGACGTCTTGGAGCCTCCACATAGTAGCCTCAGAAATGCAACAACACGTCAGGGCTACGGCGCCCAGGGAGATACCGCGTGAAGAACTCCTCAGCTTTGGTTGCTTGTGTTTTCTTCTCCAAGTTTCAAATGCATGTAGAGATTGTCCAGAGTGATAATAACTTAAGAAAGTTGAAATAAAGGCCTGGTAGTCTTCTCCTTTTCCTTCACCTTTTCTATCAAAGACATCTTCACTGCAAACCTGTGACTTTCCGCGATCGCCACTCTGTGAAAGTGAATGAAATAATGTAAACACAACTAGAAACCATCTTGCGACGCCAAATCGGGCCAGGGGTGTAAAGTGTCAGGGCCAGATGAACGCCTTGGCACCGATACACATATAAATCCTGAATAATAAAAGGATATAAAATAATACATCAGTAAACCATAGTGCTTTAGATAAATTCATGTCAAGTGAATTACCACAATAGAAATATGAAAAGCATCTTTGCCAGGAGAGGAGGATACTTTTATATTTCAGTGAAATACCTGAAATACCACATAATTTATAGTAACCTTCCGAAAAGGTTACAAGCTGGCCTGTGAAGGTCTCACAAAAGCACTTCAGGCAGTTCAACAAGTGCAACATCAGCGCATGCAACTGCTGGTCCATGATTAATAAAGCATTAAATAATATTTTTTTACAAATTGGCTCAGCACTACATGCTAGCCCCTCATCATAAATCTAATTTGAAACATAAATCCCTGTCATATTGACCTCGTATGTTAAACTGATGTCCTCACCTTAGAAGTGTAAAACTCAACATGATCATCGCAAAGATTGAAGAAGCGAAACACACACACAACACGCAACACACACATGACTGGAGTCGTGTCAACAATGCGGGAGAATTTGCAAACAGATGTAGCGACTGATCCGACTGCTTAAAAAAGGGAGAGCTGTTCCAACAGTGCAGATGGCTTTGGCGGGGACAAAATATCATCCAGAAACCCTGCTGCTTCTCACAGCCCAGCGCACCTCCCACTTAACACCACCCTCACATGGAACAAATAATAGTTGTTCTCGATCAATAGAGCATAAACTATGAACATGACATTGTCACAGTTACTGGTATTTGACATTTGTCTCTCACAGAATTTAATCAGCACATGAAAGCTATATGCAGAAGTAATAAATCATGTTAGCATGTTTTGGCCTCCAGTCTGAGCAAAAGCTCATTAGCAAGGTCCTGTTCATTAAATGCATCCAACTCTCCTTCAAAGATAATCAGAGACGCTTTTTTTGGGGAGGAAAACAGCAGAAGGCGTCTGAAAAGCTACTTTACAGGAGAGACTCATAAAGCAGAGAGAAAATGTTTGGCTTTCTCATTATCTGTGGCAAGCATGACAGCTGGGGGGGAAGTGAGAGGTTTCTGAGTAATAGGATGAAGAATAGAGCTGTGGGCCCTGCCTCTTTGATTAGTCTATATTTGCCAAGCTTTAGTTGTGTCAGTGCATCCATTTTTTTTTTTGCATCTCACTACATCACCATTCCACACAGGCTCTCTAGCCTTTTTAACGGATTCAGATACCCAGAGGAAATGTGTTTCTTACAGATGTATCTAATCAATCACATGAAAATACAGTGATTTCTCATTCTTCTCGCTCTCCCACACCTATCGGTGTGCAAATGCACCAGGGGGCCCGTGGCCTCTCGGAGGCCCAAATAATCATTGCTCCTTCAGTCACATCAAAGCATGGAAATAATCCATACCTCTTGCTTTCTTCTATGAATACAAGTTACTTATTGATGCGGTAAATCTAACTTTGGGTTTTAAGTGAATATGTATTCCTCAAACTGTTCGTACCATAATTTGCCAATACAATGACCTGTGAACTTAAATCAGAGAGGACCACCAGATCACGTCAGCAACCAATGAACAATTTAGATGATGAAATGGGTGCAGGACTGTTTAAGATACAGTATATCAAAAAACATTAAATATTATTTAACACATTGAGTAAACGGTTATTACAGGCAATGGAAACAAGGCTAAACTGTTACAAATAACATTAATTTTGAAGCTTAGAAAGCATGTGACACTTAGATGAACATATCTAATGCTGCATATAGAAATACCTAGAATTAAGATCTGTCCCTCAGTAAATGAATAATTAATATGTATAAGCATGCCCCAAATATATATTGCACATTATTTATAGATACATCTATTACAACTGCAATGCATACTAAATAATTCTTGAATCCATAAAGCATGACTGTAGTTTCATTTGGGATCCCATTCCAAATTATATTCAAGTGCTGCTGCATCTTCATTTTATATAAAATGAAAATTTATTAATGTTATAAATAATGTAATACTAACAAAATGAGTAGGAAATTGCAGCATTTTTTTCTGAGCTGTGAAAGATTTTTAAAAAATGGAGCCAATCCAAGCTGACATTGTTTTTTTTATTTGTATTACTTCAATATTGAGTCATAGATATTTTTTCAGGCTTTTAGAAGTTCCTTCCATGAAATCAAGCTGTAAAGGACCCACCTTAGACTAAACCTCTACAATAGCTGTCTCACGCCTTAGTTACATTTCTGGCATTTAACAGTGTGTGTTGTGCTGCTCTGCCTTCATGTTCCTCAGTTAAATCCTTAGTTTGTTGTCAGGTTGTTTCGAGACAAGAAGTTGCACAACTTTGTAGTCTGCCAAACTGTCATTGTGTGTTTCTCGTTGCACGAGTCTACTCCTTCGACTGACAACATGTGGGCCCTCAAATGAAGCTCAAGCTTAAATTCAGTAAGGAAGACACTCTTTACTCTATGGTTCATTCATAAGCTCAGTCTCTAAGGCTCACAGTGATTACTCCATCAGCTGATTGGGGGCGTGTATGTTGAATGAACCAACCAGTCGGAGTCGGAGCAGTTCCGTAAGCCAATCACAGCGTTGTTGTCTAACTTTTAAATAGTTTCTCCTCTCTACTTGCTGTCAGTTGTCATTTCAGCTCAAACCGATGCGACCCTCCTCCACCCCAGGCACCTCCAGTCAGCATTCAGTCCTGTTCATCATTCATCATTGGGTTACAGCAATTCCCTTCTTCTTCAACACCACCACTAGTGTCTGGACTCCAGGGGGGTTCTGCCTTCGCAGATATCAGCATCATTACCCCTTGCTTATCCTAATTCAGGATCCAATCGCCAAAGACTTTGCACTATTCAAATATATGCAATTGTAATAAATTGTTGTTGAACTCTAAAACAAGTCTCTCCTGATTGAACTGATGTTAGATGCTTTAAAAATCCCATTGGTTGACTTAAATGGGGCTGTATTTAAATCTTTTTTAATTTAGAGTGATATTAACTCTGAATCTGGTGTTGATTAAATTGGTCTTGTCCTTCTGGGTGTCCTTGATTAGCTCAAGGGGGGGCCGTGTCTGTTTTTGTTTTTTGTTTGTACCTTTGACGGGTAAGCATCATGTTTTTTATATATTTATCTGTATCAGGCTGATACTTGATTAATAATTATACCCAATTACAAACTACGCTGCACAAATGAATAATACCGCAGAGAAAGTGTTCCTTTTATCTTGCCAGGAGGCCTTAGATGGTCTGTTTTTCAGCCAACAGAGACCCTAAACAGGCAGGGATTGTGTTGCATGAGCTCGTATGGAAGGTTGTGAGCAACCTTTGAAGCCGCACATGACGGGGAAACCTGCCAGTGAGCTCTGCAGGCAACACTGGTAACATTATTTTGCTTCTCCTTTCTGATGTGCAAAAATAAAAGGTATTTGCACAAAAAAAGACAGAGTTCTCCAACGTGTGTTTTACTGTGCATGCATTTGCAAACTCAGTGTGCGTATTGATGTATAAACTTCATGAACGAGTGAGGAGACCATTCATGTGGAAAGAGAAAACAACATCTCATCCCCTGAAACTCATGAATGAATAATGGCCTCAACTTTCACGCAGAACTTCAGCTGCACACAGAGGCAGACTGACGAGGTATTGCTAATCTATTCAATGGCTGTGGTGGAAAGTATTTTTACGCAAGTATTGAATTTAAGTGACATTTTGAGGCACTTTTACTTTTAAATTGTCTGCTGCTTTATACTCCAACACAATTCACACAGAAATATAATCAACAAATACAATCTGATGTATCATTTGTAGATTAAGATAAACTAAAATAGCAGGAGGGAAACTCAAAAGCTTGCAGTGCATTAATGAAATGAAAATCATCCTTTATCATTTGCAACATAAAAGTGCTGTGCACTCTAAATGCACATTATTCTGAAACAGACCATTTTTCATACTAGTACGAGTACTTTTACTTTTGGTACTTTTAGGTATGTTTTGAAGTCAAATTTAGAAAGCAGGACCTATACTTTATCACTTTACTTTATTTTTTACACAGAGGTATCATAATGCTCATTTTAGTAAAACATCGGAGTACCTTTTCCACCACTGTTTAATGTTAATCATGCAATTTAAAGTTATGTTCCATGATAGAGATGAATTGCACTGTATACAAATTATAATATGATATGACCATTGAAACATGTTACTCTAGCATTATAGTAAACTATAGAATTGCAGTATCGTGCTTCTCACTCTTATTAATATCTTGACATTGATTTCTGCCTTACCTGCTTATTTGTATCCTCACTTCTCTGACTTGAATCTCCTCCCCGCTCCCCTAAGTAGCATTAGGAGAACTGAAATTGACTTAATCATTGAAGAGCTCAATCGATTTATAGGTCACACAAGAGGTTGTGGGAAATATGAAATAAGAACAATGAAATTAACCTATAATGTATCCCCTTGCATGTGGAAATTACATTCTGTGAAAAACAGTTAATCACAAACTCGGGAAGATGCAGCGACGCAGACAGAGAGAAAATGGGTTCACCAAGAAAAATAAAACACTTTGTTATGCAATAACTCCTGAAATGCTTCGAATATCCCACGTTGATCATTTGTTGAATTCATTTATTGAGAAAAATGTGAAACGTTCTTTAGTGTCAGTACATTTTTACAAATTGTTTTACCCTTTTATATGCTAAATGATTGTCGGAGTAATCGAAAAATATAATAATAATTGAAACTACCCAATGATGAAATATTCACTATATGCAGCCTGACATCAAAGACCCAAACAACTCATTAAATTGTTTTCCTTATCTTCTGTATATCTCATAAGGTTATAACACTCAACTGACTACGGTGTCAGTTGGCTGTGAGACACAGTCTAACATAATTTATTGTGTTTATTGACAGTGGGAAAAATGAAGGATAGACCTGAGATAGGCACTCAAATATATGATTAAGTCCTGTGTAGTGCTTCAAGTCGATGTCAGGACATTACTCAGACTCCACCACTTAATCACACATTCTTTATTCGCCTCTTAATTGAAAGGAATGCAGTTTTTAATCTGACAAGCTGTCTTCTGTTGAGATGTCACTGCTGACTGTGTACGCTCCAAATTCTGAATGACACTGCAAACACCTGGTTATGCGGCTTTTTAATGGAAACTGGCAGCTCATCTGCTGCTTCTCAATGCCTCGCTGCTGAAGTACAACTTCTGCACTCCTGTCATGGGAGGAAACAGCACCAGACAAGTTGCACCGATTAGCAAAGACGGATGAGTGAACTTTGTTGGAAGTGATCGAATATAGAAATGCCCTCTTGTTTGTTGTAATTGATAGTGGAGACGACGTTACAAATGTAGCTGGACTTTCAATATTGAAAATCTATCGTGCAACGTTTACCAACGAAGGTGTAATAAAAGCCAAAGAAATAGCTTTAATATATGTTATCATTGCTAAAGTAATTGGTATTAATACATATATAATGTATCTTCTTGTGCTTTACCTTGAAAGTGTATTCACATTTAAGTTTCTTCTACTTTTATTCACAGCTTGATTTTGGGTGAAGAAAAGGTGAAGTACACATTGTGTGCTCAGATATCACAACAACAACAATGGGAACAACAACAACAGCTTGTGCCATCCTTGTTCTTATCAGGTGTCTTAAAGCGTTGAGGCTTTACAAAGCAAGCACACATTAACCATCAGAGGAGCAGATACATTAATCTGCAGAACATCATCTCCGGCAGGCATTCGTAATCCATCTGTCATGACAGCCTACGTTGCTAATTACGCCAGCAGACTCGCTGCATAGTGCATTTTAATGTCAACACGGCCATTATTCTAAGGCCTGTCATGCCCAAAAAAAACGGTTCTTGCTTTATTTACGAGAGTTT
Organism: Taurulus bubalis; assembly: GCF_910589615.1. Lineage (NCBI taxonomy): Eukaryota > Metazoa > Chordata > Actinopteri > Perciformes > Cottidae > Taurulus > Taurulus bubalis. Next base: position 13,722,160 of record NC_136600.1, on the reverse strand, counting down.
GACTGGGTCTTTGCAGCGTGTTATTATTTGCTACTAACAGTCAAAACACAAACTGTGCATGACAGCAGTAGCTAGTTATCAACATGCATTGACGTGCTGATAGTTTAATAAGACTGATAGCCTTGAACAAATTCCAATTCAACCAGAAACTCCAACCGATGTGATATATATATATATATATATATATATATATAACTCTCCTACAGGTTCAGAGTGTGCATGTTTTGCTGCAGTTTCTAACAAATTTGTAACTCTTGCAAATGCGTCTTCACATTAATGCGTGACATAAGGCAATCACTTGGTTAATGTAATACTCAAACAATACTCTACATCTCATAATCTGCTGATTCCTGCCTCTCAAATGTGAAGACTTTTAACTTAATTCTCTTACATCATAAATATATATTATCTTTGGGTTTTAGACTGTTTTCAGACTGTCATTATTTGAAAGCATCACATTGGAAGGATTGTAGGAAGTTGTGATGGATATTTGTCACTATTTTCCCAAAAATTATTTACAAAAACATTGTTAGTTTCAGTGTATAATGCAGGACAAACAGGGAGACGAGTATGAGGGAGCAAAAAGATCAGAAGAAGCAAGAAAGGGGAAGTAGAAGACTTACAGAAAAAGATGGAGGCAAAAATCAAGAGAAAAAAAACACAAACCAGCTGTTCCTCGTGAGCCTTCTTCATCTCCTCCCTTGATGCTGAAGTTTTGGTTTTGGTTATATCTCTTCTCTCTTTCAGCTTAATGTTTTCAGAGAAGTCACATGTCCTAAGGAAATCTGAGCTTTGTAATAATTATCTGATTGTAGATTACCTTTGCTCCTTTTTTATTGTTATTATGCAGTATGCATGTGCATGACAAGTTACAAAGAGTTTTCTATAGTTAGAAAATTGCTTTTGTAATTGTGGTTGTGACTTTTTGCTTTAAGTCTGGCTTTTTTAAATGTTTTTGTCTGCTGTGAAATTTTTTTGAACATAGATCCCAAAGTTTAAACTCTTTAATAAAGGTTACATAGTTGCAAAGACAGAGAGAAATAAATTGAGCATTTGAGAAAGTAGCGGGAGCAGGGCTTAGCTAAAGGTTCATTGTGATGCTTTCGCTGTTATCAGACATCTTATTAAATAAACTATTGATCAAGAAAAATATCGGCTGAATAATAGATTGTTTATTAGTTGCAGCCCTAAAAGCAACAACGAACCAACAAACAAAAAACAGCAGCAACCAACCAAACAACCAGCCAACAAAAACAAACGCACAGCAGGACTATTTCTATAAAACGTACATTAAAAACATATTAGTTACCAGTAGTAGTAGTAGTAGTTTTATTTCTGTGAATACTTTTAGGAATAATTCTTATAACATGTTATAAGTCAAGTAACTATCTATTAATAATGTCCAGTTATTTAAACAGCTACGGGGGACAAATCGGTGAAATAAAGACAATGACCATAGGACATTAAACATGAGAGAAGAGGAGAGCCAGTCTACCTGCACTAGGCACTGATATTTTTAAACAACACCATTAATCATCATTTCATCCTGACAAACACTTGTAGGAAACAAAGCATTGGTCCTTGGTGTAACACCTAAACATCCTTCGAGATGATTATAGTGGAGCGTAGACTCAATCCTTCATTCCTGATCATGTTTTCATCTCGGTAAGTTGGGTCTCTATCATTATTGTGTAGAAGGCGTGTTGTTGCCCTAACTCTTTCTACTGAGCCAGTACTATGACACGCCAGCAATCTCCACAGTATCTCAGGTGAATGATGACGTGACAAGGTTAAAACTGCCATCAATTTGCAACAGCCATGAAGAAAATATTATCAAGCAAACAATAACTTTGAACTCAACTTCCTGATCTACCTTTTTGTCCTTCAGTTGACTGAACTGCCACACTGTTCATCCACATGTTCAGATGGGAGCCTGACTACATGGTATGTCGGCATCCTGTTCATCGCACATGTGTGTTCATCAGATGACACTGATTGGCTTGTGACAGCCCGAACATTGAACTGTTAGCTGTGGGGATGCGCCCGCATTATTTGCCGAGAGAGTTTACGTCTGCCATTGTTGTCGCCGTTTACGTGCCACCATCAGCTGACGCTGAGGAAGCACTGGACACCATCCACTCCACTGTATCTGGACTGCTGAGTCAACAGCCAGGTGCTTTTATGACAATAACTGGTGACTTTAATCACACAACACTGGACAAAGCTCTGCCTACTTTTGTACAGTATGTTGACTGCCCCACAAGAAACAATAAAACTCTGGACCTCCTGTATGCAAATACTAAGGATGCATACAGGGCCACTGCCCTTCCCCCCCCTTGGCAGGTCTGATCACGACCTGGTCCTGCTGACACCCAGGTAGGTTCCTCTGGTGCAGAGGCTGCCTGCGACCTCCAGGATTGTTAGGAGGGGGTCTCAGGAGGCTAACGACGCCCTGAAGGACTGCTTTGAGTCGACGGACTGGGATGTGCTGTGTGGACCACGTGGGGAGGACATCAACAGCATGACAGACTGCATTACTGAATACATCAAGTTCTGTGAACACACCACCATACCAACCCGGACTGTGCGCTGCTTCCCCAACAACAAGCCCTGGATCACCAGGGACCTGAAGGCTCTTCTTAATAAGAAGAAAGCTGCTTTCAGGTCTGGGACAGGGATGAGCTCAGGAGAGTCCAGCACGACCTGAAGGTGAAGATAAGGGAGGGCAAGGACTCCTACAGGAGGACGCTGGAGGCCAAACTCCAGCAGAACGACACGAGGGAGGTGTGGACCGGGATGAAGCAGATTACCGGCTTCAAGGTGGGAGGGAGACAACCAGGGGGCTCCCTGGAGAGGGCCAACAAGCTGAACTGTTTCTTCAATAGGTTTAGTTCACAGCCCTCATCCGTCTCCTCCTCTCACCACACCTCCACACCTCCCCCTCTGCCCCCCCCTGTTGAGCCACCTGTTGAGCTGCACCTTCGCTGAGCCCTCAACACCCAATGGCTCTTCCAATGAGCCCTCAAGACCCGATGGCTCTCCCAATGAGCCCTCTACAACAATGGGCTCCTCCACCCTCCCCTCCTCTCTCTGTGACGACTGACAGCTGGAGAAACTCCACCAAGGCAAAGCTGAAGGACCTGATGGCATCAGCCCCAGGGTCCTAAAGACCTGCGCCACCCAGCTGTCTGGTGTCCTGCAGCACCTCTACAACCTCAGCCTGAGGCAGGAGGAGGTCCCGGTGCTGTGGAAGACGTCGTGCCTGGTCCCTGTCCCGAAGAAGTCGATTCCATCCGTCCTCAATGACCTCACCTCCCATGTGATGAAGGTGCTGGAGAGGCTGGTCTTGGCCCACCTCCGACCGCAAGTGAAATCGTCGCTGGACTCTCTACAATTTGCTTACCAGCCTCATGTGGGTGTGGACGACGCCATCATCTACCTGCTGCAACAAGCTCAGTCACACCTGGATGGAACCGGTATCTCTGTGAGAGTCACTTTCTTTGACTTCTCCAGTGCATTTAACACCATCCAACCACTGCTACTGGGTGAGAAGCTGCGGGTGGTGGGGGTAGACTCGTCCACCATCTCCTGGATCACTGACTACCTCACAGGCAGACCAGTTTGTCAGAATGGGCCGTGTGCTGTCTGGGACGGTTGTCAGTGATGTTGGAGCCCCACAGGGAACTGTTCTGTCTCCCTTCCTGTTCACCCTGTACACCACTGACTTCCAGTACAACACGGAGTCATGCCATCTGCAGAAGTTCTCTGATGACTCTGCAGTGGTCGGGTGTATTAGGGATGGACGGGAGGAGGAGTACAGGGCAGTGGTGAGTGACTTTGTGAAGTGGGCCGGTGAGAATCACCTGCTTCTGAACGTGGCTAAGACCAGAGAGATGGTGGGCGACTTCAGGAGGAAGACAACAGCTCCTAGTCCTCTGAGTGTTCTGGGAGAGGACGTGGACATAGTGGAGGAGTACAGGTACCTGGGTGTTGCCATCGACAGCCGACTGAATTGGAAGGCCAACATCAACGCTGTGTACAAGAAGGGGATGAGTCGACTCTTTTTCCTGAGGAAGCTTCGATCCTTCAATGTGTGCAGCAAGATGCTGGAGATGTTCTACCAGTCGGTTGTGGTCAGCGCCCTGTACTTCGCTATTGTCTGCTGGGGGAGCAGCATTGGAGCCGGTGACACCAACAGACTTAACAAGCTAGTTAAGAAGGCCGGCTCCATCATCGGCTGCAAGCAGGAGTTTCTGGAGCAGGTGGTGGAGAGGAGGACGCTGAAGAAACTTGTGTCCATATTGGACAACCTGGACCACCCTCTCTACCACCTGCTGCAGGGCCAGAGGAGCACTTTCTCTAAGAGATTCCTCACGCTCCGCTGCAATAAGGACCGTTACAGGAGAACATTCCTGCCGACGGCAATGCGGCTTTATAACAAGTCACCACTTGCTAGTTCCTCTGTGGATTAATTCATCACTGTACCATACATACATTGCATTTTGCACTACTGTTTATCTAATTTAATTTACTTAATTAATGAATACACTCTGCGGCTGTAAATATAAATATATTTCATTCCAGTTAGTTGTATTCTATTCTATTTTATTGTGTATATTTAAATATATATATATATATATATATATATATATATATATATATATATATATATTAATTTGTATATATCTTTCATCCCTGTTGCTTCTTTATATATTTGATCTTTTATCTTGTGTGTTTGTATCTTCAATTGTAAGGCGCTACTGATGACGACAAAAGAATTTCCCTTTGGGGATTAATAAAGTATATATTCATTCATTCATATATTCATTTATTCAAATAGCAGAGGCATTAAGCAATACTCTGTGTATCAAGTGAGCATTGGCCAGATAAATGGTCAAAGAAAACATGCTGTATTTAAATCACACAAACCTATGTCCTTATTACAGTGTTAGCTCGATATATGTAGACACAATGATAATTTCCATCCACCTGTTTTAATCCACGTTTTAAATGTATTCATAAAAACCCTGAGTGGAAATGCTGGAAATTGGAAGTTTATTTAAAATGTATATAACCAGGAAAAGCCTCATTGAGATTAAAAAAAGACAGCAGTAGCACATTAAAACAAAGTTTCAGACATACAACATAATTACGCTCGAAAAACGTAATTCAAAAATATAATTTTTTTAAACCTCTAATGATGTTGTTATGTTTCATTCTTTCAAAAAACACTGCCAGATCTAAGTAAATAAGTGAAATTACTTCTGCCAACTGATGAAGGCATGCGGATGAATGTTTAGTGACCGCTCCACATTTATTTCTGACCCACATGATTCAGTCTGAAAAAGTATTCATCATCAAAGATGAATGATGAATAAGAGCAGTTAAACATACCTTTCCAGATGCATCGCAGGTGAAGCCAACCGTGCCTTAGAGCTACTCGCTGTGTACTTACACATAACTGAGTCACTTCATTAGTTAAATCGCTAGATGCTTATCACCTGGGAACAGCATTAAAATTCCATTTGTTCATCAAAATACAATTAAGTGTCTCCAAGGCAGCATCTCATCAAAAGTAAAAACGCCTTGCATCTTTAGCTCCATTAGGTGGCTAACAGCGGCATGTCACGAAACCCAATAGACCCCACCAACAAAAATGTGCACATAGTAGCCGAGAGTGTAGTACATAAAAACACAAGCTCAGCTAAAATGGTAAACATTATGTAAATAGATGTAAAACTAATGGTGAGCAGTCAAATATTTGCTGACGTTCTAATTTCTTAATATTAAAGAACTCGAACACCACTGCCACTTCTGTACAAATTGATCAACTACTACTACAATTTGGATGCATTTATTCTTAAGGATACCATCAACGACTATTGTAAATAGAACAATTACGTTACATTTAATCAGAGTATGAATGTAATCGCAGTTCTTAAATATGTTTTCAGTTACTAAGAACACTTACAATGTTTCTTAAGCCTGAAGAAGTTCAAATTATGAGGCCATTATCTCAATTTGAACATTCATGGAAGTCTTTTTGCTAAATTGAGAACAGGCTTTTGCCGGTACACCAATATTAAATCAAACACTCTATAAAGATTAGAGACACACAGTGGGTACTGAAGCAGAAAACAGTGCAGACATCATGGTCAGCAGTCAAATGGAGCATATCATTGCTTAATTGGCTGTATTTGCAGGACTTTTGTAGAATATTGGTATATGTATCTCAGCATTCTGCTCTGTTTTGGTGGTTCAGGTCTGTTTAACCAGTGCAGCAGCTAACATCCGATTGATTGTATGACACTTCTGAAATGAAAATGAAACGTGGTTATTCTGTTAAATATATTCATTCTTTTTTTTCAAAGCGACTGTGAGGCACAGTGGACAATCGAGTTCACAAGCACAACTCAGAGGCAGGTGGCAGGCAAAGTTCTTTAGTCGTGTATTCAGGCAAGGGTCAAAACCAGGAGATCAAACAAACAGGCGAACAAATCCCATAAGGGGCAGGCAAAATCCAAGGTCGGCAAGACATGCAAAAACAGGGTCAGAACAGGTAGGCAAAAAGTACAGCGATAGGCTGGCGTGTTTTGGCACAATGGACAAGAATATCTGGCAGAGGACACATGCAAGTGAGGGGACCTAAATAGTGAGCTAATGAGGGAACGGGCTGCAGGTGAGATGGGCGTGAGGGCCAGGTGACGGTGATGAGGGGTAATCAGGTGTGAGTGGCAGGATCTGGAATGACAGGAGAGTGGTTAGAACTGACAGACAGGATGAAAACACTTAATATGACGGGGAATCCGTGACGGCGACCCATGAAATATAGCAGAATCTTTCAAGAAAAGGGCTGTCACGATCTATTGTACTTTAATTTTGAGAGTTAGCAATACAGTCCAATATGGTTCTTATATTTGTGAGTAAGTGTTCATTAACACTATTAAAATGATGACTACTAAATTAAAATAATTGCTTTACTAATATTTAAATATTATTAAAATGATTAAGAATATATTAATATAATTATTATGAATATATTATTAACTCTGTCTCTCTGCTGGTCCACCTCTGTGCAGGGAGCTTCATGTATTCCACACATAGTTGTGATTCACAAATAGTTAAATATGTATCTCACTGGAACAGAAGTAGTAGTTATTCACGGTGTGACAATGTTTGTCATTTTAAATAGTTAAAGCAACAGTAAGCACCAGATAAATATGAAAGGCACCAGCATGTTTTGGACACATGCTTTGATAATGATATCAGTTTGCATATGAATATGATGCAATTCAGCGATGTTCCATGTACGCCCAAATAATTTCCCATATTCACACACCAATTTCCCCTGTGATAAACAACACAACTCTCAGATTACCATCTAATTGACATTTGTATATTTATCATATGAATATAAGTAGATAAAGGAATCGCTAATGTTTCAGGTAACTGGACTACTCTACATTGTACGCTGTTCTTTATGCACTTAGATGAACAACATGATAACAGTAAAGACAATACAACTAGTAATACAAGCAGAATAATGTATCAAATCAAAATGATCATCAAGGTCAGTCATGGCTCTTCTTGAAAATGATGCTACTACTAGAAAATGTATAATTCTAATTGATAGGTGTGTTTAAAGTCATTAAACAGAAAACAAATCTCAAACTATTCCTTTTAAATGTTAATTAAAATGGTCTATGTAGTCTTCAAAACTATGTTCTAAATGTGTGAATTGTGTTACATGAATATGATAGGACGGTGGGAAATATTTTTCCTCTGGGTGTGGGATCTGATTTGGGCCCCCAAACCCCAAACCCACCTAGGCCTTTGCTCGAAAATGCAAACTAAAAGGGTGTCTCTGCAACCACTAGGGCTATTTGAATAATTTCAATTTCAAAATTTCAGTTATAATAAAAGGCTACACATGTGAGATTTTGTTCAGATGTGTAAATATCAGTCTATATGTTACTGGTTAAGAGTAAATGAAGATGACACACAGCAAAAATGAAAAGGTTTCAGGTCCGCCTAGAAAAAAAACACTTTCAGGATGATTATTTCTTTGAAATGCTGCAAGGTCTAAAGTATGCAAAGTCTAAATGCTGTAAGGTCTAAACTTCTCCCAAATCATAGCACAATATGTGAACATTCTCTGTGCAAAGGTTGACTTTGTTCAAGTGAAGCAGAACAAAGTTAGAATAGGGTTTTAGTTCAGAAAATTAAGGCGAGGTCTCATTGGGGCCCATTGGGGCCCATTTGGGCTATTTGAATGCTATATGAATTTTCTCATGTACCAAAACATATATGTCTCTTGTATATTACTTATGGTGTTCAATACATCCAAATACAGCAGTTTGGGGCTTTTATTTAAAAAAATGCATAAAACAACCTATAATTTACAGTTTCATATAACAATCGCTCAGGGGTGGAAGGGTTTTTAAATGTTAATGTCTCTACCATGGTTGCACATTTGCTGATGATAGCCCTGGGAGAAAACTCAGTGGACTTCATTTTCTGAAGACCATGGATATATGTACACACTTTCATGGCAATTTATCAAATAGTTAAAGGTACTTTAGTGTGGACCAAAGTAGGGTCCCAACAAAACAACACTGCCATCCCCAAAGCACTGATAGCTCGGCTAAAAGTCTTTGATGTTCACTATGAGCCTGAGCTGAAGGGAATATGTTAACTGTTGAAATGATAAGTGTGTTATGAGCTGCAGGACTGCACTTCATTTGCTTTGTGGTGGAGTATTCCAATATAAGACCGCAAGTGCGATTACTCAAAGTCACTGTGCTCATTTGATTACTCCCGTGTGACAGATGGGGCCTCTGTAATAAACAGGAGATATTATTTATGGAAATGACTTCATGGGCAATTAGCAAGATGTGAGCGTGGGGTGATAGTCATCCAAATAATTTTATTTTCTGATTCAAAGTAAACAATAATATTGTTGCCTTTCTTCAAAAAATTAAATGAACTTGAAGTGTCATTGCAGGCTCTCTGCAGAACACATGGGTAGTTCGACTTGTGTATTGTTTGTCTTGTAAATATACAAATTATATTTGAGGTCTCTGTAGATATTATGTCCAACTGCACATCCATTTCTGAGCTACATGCCTGGAATATGAATCAAGTACTTCACAGCTAATCAACAAAATGTTGGCTAAAGGGTGGAACATTTAACAGATAAAGAGAAATTGGAACACTAAAAATCATAATGGAGAATTAAAAGGTGATTACACCAAATTTGTTAGGATAATTTAGTTTAGAGGTCAGTTGATCTCTTATCTCGATAATCAGTTCAAAACATGGTTCAATCACGTGTGCACCCAGCAGGGAAATCCATATTTAAATGTAGATATTTCATAGACACGTGTTGCTGCATTCCTGGAGAACACAACAACTCATATCTGCTGACTGTCCTCAGATTGCAAGTTTGAATCCAAAATGATGTCATTGTTCCTGTAGTATACAAAAGACTGAAGACTGCATATTGAGCAAACAGGACATCCTTATTTACACAGTAATGTAATCTACCAGGACAGGTGATCATGAGTCAGTGAAGTATAGATCATCCTCCACTAGCATGTTATTTCATTTCTAAATGTGCTTTAGTCACATTGGACAGAAAGATGAGGATTCATCTGCCTCTACTGGTTAAATTGATAATTAAATATATGGAGAGTGTTTATATTATAAACACTCTTTGTGAGGGTAACATTTGTTTTAAAAGAAACAGCCAGCTGGCTGCCTGTCACTCTAACTGAGAACATGTTTTAAACATACCGGAGAACTTCAATCGCATCCAGAGTGGAGACTAACTGAGCCAAGTCGTCACTCACTGCAGTCTGATTCTGATAATTACCATCTGCTTTTGCAAAAGGAGTTTGGCTAAGATTAGGATAACACTTCAATATTGCTATAAATGTCTACTTGCAATTTACTGCCAGGTTTGAAGGTCTTTCATACCTTCCAGTTTTAAATGTATACTATGTTCAAGGTCTGATTATCAGACACTCTCTCCTTGTCTCTCCTTTCCTTGTCTTGAACGGTTTAAACTGTAGTTTCCTTTTTGACAGCTTTGGTCATTTTGAATTCAGTCAATTATAATGGGTCAAGGGATGGTTCCAGTTTTTATGGCAAAAAAGAACCAAAACGAACTTGTTTTATTGTTGTTTTATCTGGCAATTATATTCATGATACATTTATGAATTTTAATTTTAATTTTAATTTAAAAGGCCAAACAAGCTCTATATCCAAGGTGACCAACCAACAGTCAAACATCTAAAATCACTTCTTCAGCATCATCCACCTCACATGTCTGTCCATCTATATACCCAGTATGTTCCAAACAATTGTAATCTTGCCAATTGACCACTAAATATAGCATTAATCCTCAAATGTTCAATTTAATCCTAAAGGTCTCTGCATGAATACTCACAGCAAGAACGATGCAAATGTGTTGTGTAAAAACCCAAAACAAGAAATATGAGTTCCATTAGTGACCAGCTGTATGGTGTGCTACAGCCATGCAAATCCAGAGATCAGCCATAACAAGTTCAAAAATCATGGAAAGAAATTAAACCGCAGCTGTGATTTCATATCTGGAGAAGGATAAACTCCCTTTTACACTCAGGCTGTTATGATAACGATCAGATGATTATGTTAACATTAAAAAGCTATAATGCCTGTTTTGTGGATGCCCAAGATAAGTTAATTATGTTGCTGTATTTTACCGTGCTGATAGTTCCTATGAGAATCCTTAGCTCACCACGTCAGTGTGTGAAATGGAAGCACCCTCCAGTCATTTGGTAGCTCTAATTAATACACTATATTCATTTGGAAAAGCAACAAAGCAGACAAGCAGTCAATCCAGATTGAATGTATCGGTCCACTGCCAATACATATATTTATTATCTCCAAAGTTGTCCCAGAGTGTAAAGAGGGAACAATTAGAACAAATTACACCACTAAGTCTGGTAACATATCCGTACTAGTAAAACGATTATTTGATGAGTCGGTCAACAGATTTTCTTTTTTGATAATGAGTTTATCATTTGAGACATTTTAAAAGCAAATATGCGAAATGTTAAATGTCAGACTTTCCTAATTGTATTATTGTAAGGTTTTTATGGTTTTGGACTGTTGGTCAGCTATTTCAATGTCACTTTGGCCTCTGGGAAATAGATAGGCTTTTAAAAATACATATATTATGGGTAACATTTCCCTGATTAAATGATTAAATTATCATGCATACAACTGGTTGAAGAGCAGTTTTTGCCATAAGAATCCATTATAATTGAATCTGATGTTTTGTAAATGAAACAATTAATCCATTAATCAAGAAAACGTTTAGTTGCAGCCAATGTAATAGATTTAAGGCTATATTTTACAATAACGTCTTACCCGAGAACAAGATGCACCGCTCCTACTACTGTAATGGTGAACCATAAAAGCTGTACTGGTTACTAGCTTTCTCTGTCCTTTGGTGACTTAAACTAATCTCCGATAGTTGTTGTTGTTTTCTGGGAAGAGCATTTTGCGGCCTTTTAACGGCCACAAACTTCAAAATAGCTCTTCTTCTGTTCACCGGTTTAGGAAAAAGATCGACACCTAATTAACGATGTCTTGGATGTTCTTTTTCTATGGCGAAAGCGAAACAGAAAGGGAGAGTGCTTGGAGAAGCATGGCGACGTGATTAATGTAAATGTATTTCTTTCATCATACCGCCACAGCAGCTTGGAGGCTCAGCTTGGGTTGGCGTGATGCCTGTTGCCTGTTTCCCGCGCTGGGCATACCCAGTGTGGTCCTGGCACTGGCAACCAGGCCTCGTAGTTTCTGGAGGAATTTAGGCCCCCTGTAGTGGTAAAGAGGCAAAAGCAGAGACATGGGGATGTTTGTGTGCATAAATTCCGTCCTTAAAAGCTGCCTACATGGACCACCTTTGGGATGCAGCTGTTTTAGTGTACAATTGTAAAACACTGTAGTTTTGAGCCACTCCCAGGTGGGAATGTGTCTGACTGTAAAGTAAGGCAATACAAAATAGAAACATTATTAAATAAAGGTTAAAATCATGAAGTACGGAGGAAGAGACAGCAATAGAAGAGCTAGATGAGGCCAAACTCCTTAATTTAAGTCTCAGTGGTCGTGGATGTTGGTCCAGTTTTTTTAAATGCAAATGATAGAAGTGTTTTGGGAACTCTTGCTTATTTATGGTCTGATTCAACTCTCTGAACCCCGATTAGTTTACAGGCATGTTTTTGATCCTGTCACAAGATCTAGAATAAAATATTATTGATTACATTTCACCATTTTAAGCATTTTCTTTTTGGTAGCTTTTTCTGATGGAAGCGTTCATCACACATGATGTGTTCGAGGACCGTTGAAAAGATGAAAATCTGACCATAATGCCGTTTTTTTTAACAGCTTCTGGTTGTGATAAACAATGTAGTTTGGGCGATTGTTTAACGGTTCAGAGGGTTTTAATGCCTGACTTGACCCATATTTGAGGTGGATGTGGAGTGTTATGGCTTTGCTGCATGATGTGCACATTATCCAGTTTCAGACTCTCAAGAAACCATTTAAATTACACTGATAACCATGCTATGATTTTGCATTTTCTCGGTACTGCAAGGTAAAGGTACTATGGATAAACACAAGACATAACTAAGTGTTCTTTTGTCAAAGAACATCCATCATTGTCTTCTTTCAAACTATATTTCTGACATGAGGAGAGGAAAATGCCAGAGCACAAACAGCAGATAATAAACAGACAAGCCAGCTTTTCTTTGTCTTCTCCAGTGACAAAAACAGTGCAGCGACAGGTTCAGTCTCCTTATCCTATATTGTAAAACCACCTACTTCGACCTTTGAATGAAATGAAAGAGTTTGCTTCAAAATCCCTTTGATGTATTCCGGGACAACAATGTCTTCTTACGCAGCGCTCAAAACAAACACAAACACATCTCACCTGAAAGGTCCCTTTCTGACAAAGGAAATACAAACAGTGAGTAAATAGCTTTTTAAAGAATAGTTCAGTGAGTTGGACATATAACGCCTGCAGTTAGTTTTTCATAATATTTCAGGTTGTGAACTTTTAATTTATTGGAATGAAGCCTTTCAAATTAAGACTTAAATGTAAACTCCTGTTCCTTCTTTTGTTCTTTTCCTACCTCTCGGGTCTTGTCAGCACAATTTCATGGTTTGTTAACCATAGTTATTTTCTCTCAGGTTCGCTGGTAAAAAGGAAGGACGGGGAGACAATATGGAGTGTTTTGCAAAATAGGTCTTGTTACTCTGTATAAATGATGGTGAAGTACCTTGCTCTTAATTTTGCACAGTGTAAGAATAATTTATTGTTGTTAAAACTATAGCTTTACATTTAACTAACTCTATCGACCAAGGATAGAGAGATGTGAATTAATTTGTTCTCCACAATGAGGGGAATATTGCATTTAATATTTTCATTATTCGGGGACTCATTAATGAATTCCATGTTTATGTTTTCTAGAGTAAGCCTAGAGGTTGCTTTGGAACAAACTAAAGTAGCTCTCTTAGATGCAGACAAATTGTTTTGGGGAAAGAAACCCTGGAAAGCAGAACAGATGATGCATTTGTTACTGGAGAGATACTGTATACACAGCATGACAGGGTTTCCAAAAATAGTTTATACACTGGAAAGTGAGTGGGTCGGCTGTAGTATTCTTCTCTTTCTTTGATTGTTTGAGAAAGAAATGTTTAATGCATTTGGTGAGCAAACTGATTAATGATTGGATAATCCAGATAATATGGAAACCATGCTTCTTTGTTATAATTATAATTATTAACTCAATTCTGATTTAGAGAAATGAGGATAGTCCTGCCATGTTGTCATTTAATATTCATATTCAATTACACATCCAATAAGATAACTGGTAGAAATACAAAAAGCGTATCTTTCCATTCATTAATTTATTCAATGTTTTTATCAGGTTTTGCTATAAATGCCGTGAATGAACAAGTCTGCAATATATATTGGCTGTGTGCTGTTGAGTCAAGTCTTATGTTGTGGTTGCGCTTGTCTTTTCAATGTGATTTTGCCAGGGTGCATTAACTCTCAAGTATGTGCGCTCTGAGATTGGAACTCGATATGCCAGTCCACACACTAAAGATAGGAGAAAAAACAGGTCTGGAGCACAGCTGAGATGCACAATCTGAGTAGTGTTACGGTTCTCCTGATGAAAACCTGGCATGTCCTGATTTAACTGCTTAAAAAATTAATTACAAAAACAACAGGGTATGTGAAAATGTGTCTTTATCCAAATTAGCAAAACTTTGTTTGCATATATTCTCCAAAAACAGTCTGCTAACACTGCAGTGAGGAAGAGTAAGTAGCAGAAATTACAGGGTACTTTAATTGTGAAGAATTTGTAGGAAATGAAATGTGTTCACTCACCATTTTACAGCTGCTCCTTTGACCACAAAATATATCTGATCACTATCTGAGGGGACAGGTTGCATTGAGCATCAAACTCAGTTCCAATCTGACGCATCCGATTACAAAAGTCGCATTGAAAAGTGTAACCACAGCCAACCCTGGAGTGTGTGTTTCTGAACATAAAAGCACCCACGTGTGCACTAAACAGATGCCTCACCCTTCAGACAGGGTGCTGTGCTGCTCCAATGTGTGCTTATGGAACATCCCGTTCTACTCCGCATTGCCAACACTTGAAGGTTTGCCAGGCCGGCCTCATCTGCTGCCCCGACATCTTGTTAGAACCCAAAAGGCAACACAACTGCCTAACCAGCTGCTAATACTTCTAAAAAATAACACAGACAGACTGTGGGTTAGAAGTAGGAGGGCTGAGAATTGACCGGTAGACGGTGTGCATGTACGTACAAACTGAACTGTCGGTTTGTTGTATTCGGCAGCTTCGTGCTTGAGGCCTCCTTTGTGAAGGTCACATCGGCGGTTTCTGCACAAAGCAAGCAAGAGTTGATGGAGCTGCATTATTGGTACAAGGTCAATTTATTGCCGTTGTAAAGCAGGTCTGTGCAGCAAGATTACTCCAAGAAAATACAATACTATAATTTATGGTGGAAGGTTGAGGATGAATTTAGGAGTCTCATAACCTGATGAAAGAAGCTGCTCTGAAAGTGTGTCAGTACAGCAACTAATACTTCTGTAGCCAGCGTGAACACCCTGTGGCTAGGATGCATATTGCAATTTAATATCCTTTGGGCTCTCCACCAATATCCCTGATGCTCTTTAGATTGGTCCCAATGATGGTTTGGGCAGTTTTAGTCACTCGCTTGTAATCGCATGTAAGCTTGTAATGGTTCCAATCAGGATGCTTTCTATTGCTTCTCTGTGAAGGTGTTGTCTTCTTTTTTCACCAGGATGGAGATGTGTGATTATCATGTCAGGTTGTTGGATACATACAAAAATTCAATAAAAAAAAATTCCATTGCTTTCCAGATTATAAGCGGTTTTCTAAACTTCACATTTGAGTTGCGGACTATTCACAACAGCACCACCAGTGGCAGAAGGCCTTACTAGAAATAACCAGGTTTTCTATGGCAATATAAGAGAAAAGCCCACAACAATATTGGTGATAGTAAACTATTGTATTTCATTTAAAAATGTTCACCCCTACCACTGAAATATATCACACCGTGTCACCTTTATTTGCCACTACCTTTCCAAAGATGTAGCGTGAACTCTGTAAATATACCTTAAACGATATTCTGTTAGTATGAAACAATAACATGTTACAATTTATTGTAACTGCCAAAGTGGTATACTTTGACGAACTGTAAATATGAGCTGTAATGTGAATTGAGTTGGTACTTCAAAGACCATCTATGTTTTGAAAAAGTCCAAAAGATCTCTACTGCAAGCTAATGACAACAATAATTGAAAATGCGTGTGATACTGAGTGATAAATAGCTGTATTTTAAAAGCCCCCTTATGCTGATTTCACCGTCTCAACAGTGTGATTGTTCTGTAGTGGCCCATCCTCTTTGTCAATTAAGTGTTCAAATGTTCAAAGGCATTGAGGTACCTCCTGAGTGGAGTGGTAATTTAACCCAGAATCCCGATTAAAGCTAAAACTAATTGTTATGTGTCCCACTGTTGTGAATATTAATTTGTCTGACACACCATTTACTGCTTTGTGCAGATATTTACAGCTTTGAAGATGCCATGAATTGTTCGAATATTTTCTTGTACAGTCTGTGAAATATCTCACTGTCCCACTGAGGTACTACTTTAACTTAAGTATAGACTTTTATTGTGGCCTTGACCAATCGTACACATTGCCTTTTTTTATATCCGTCTTCATTGCATGGAGGTTAAAATAGTGGATAGCAACCACAGTGAGGTTTCTGGATTTTCTGAGAAAATTGTTTCTGGTAAGGAACATAGTACTGTATTTATTGTAAGTCAAACAAGGTTAATTTATTTAGTCATAAAAAAGTAATCGTATAGTATGGCATCGAGTCATAATATGTCATACTATATAACGTTTAAAGTATGTCCAAAGAGTTATAAAAATACATATGACAGTGTCTAAAACAATAATATTATAGTATTAATAAGAGTATGTCGAAAAATATAGTATGGCTTGTCAAAAAGACCTCATAAAAAAGTTAGTCGAGAAAGCGTAAATAAAGTCATAGTACAGAATGTAAAAAAAAATATATCTAAAAAAATTATAAAAAGCCATGAAGGTGGGTCTAAAACAAACTCATAGTATAATAGTAGGTCATATCAAGGTCATGACAATGTATCGGCGATAGCGATACATTGAACAACATTCAAAATACATCATCATAGTGCATTGGACTTTAAAAACGTACACGGCTTAGCTCCAATATTTTTCGGCTAAGCTTGAAAACTACGTTTTGAATGTTGTTCCTTTGTCCTTCATCAGTGGGCAGTTGAAACCGTGAGTAGGTGGAGTAGAAAGTGTTTTGAAATGAAGTAATACTTGAACCAGATCTCCATGACGTGCCTATTATTCCCTGTAAAGCTGCTGCCCTGGTTGGGACAGCTGGAGGACGACTGTGGCAGAGAGATAGCGCTTCTCTTCCCCCTCCGTTACACATTGACGGAAGGTCTTGCCGAGCCAGACAGCGGTCCCACAGACACAGACGTGTCGTCTGGGCTTCTGCCGCCTTGGCCGACTCCACAGACTGTGGAGGGGGAGAGGATTATCTCTCGCGTTTGTCCTTCACTATCAGTCTCCGGTGCATTCAAATAGACTGTGATCCTCCCATTTATGTCTCCAGGCGAGCTCATGTGTACAACTTATGCCCTTCTTTTAATTATCACACCTTTGCTTCAGGGAAGAATAGTCCTGGACTGCATGCCTCAATGTCGGTAACATTTGCCCTTAGAATTTAAACATAAAACACCTTCATATTAGTCCTTCTTTTAAGGTGATGATAACTAGATTCATGACATTTGACTGTTAAATGTCAATCCTGTCAATAATTAATGCTGATTATATTGAAAGCAAATGCAAAATCACTTCAAGCTATCACATTGAAATTAGGAGTCAGATGGCAGCAGCTAGAGTCAAATCATTTGGAGAGGAAGGTATTACATTTGGCTTTGTTGGGCTGACACCATGAGAGAGGTGCAATAGTTAAACCTCATTAGTCATTTTCTCATTGTGATTGCTGGAACTTTCCACAACCCTGAGACATCCCCCTTCAATTAAATCTGTAATGAGCTTCCTGGAAGCAAATACCAAAACAAACGTAAGCAGCACAAAAGTAGTTTCTTTCCTTTTTGTGAGTCACTGCATGTTTCCTTCTAAATTAATGTGGCAACCTGCTGTAAAATAATTTTAAAAAGGGTATCGTTTTTTTTGCTTCTTTTACTTTCTATCTAATTGGTAAGGAAACAAGGCTGATAAAAAAAACAAAAAACACACACAACAACTAGGATTGTTTTAAATGTACAAAGTTGCACAGGTCTTTTTATCAGTATTTGAAAATATCCAACAATGAAAGTTAAATCAAACAGTAAGAATAAGTAATAATAATTAATATCAGCGATAACTAGGCTTAAAAGTCAGAATATTTTAGTTTTTTTTTCTTCTTTTTTTTACTGAAACACCTGAGGGAAGCAAATCAAAAGAGAATCCAGAAAAGAAAATAACCACTGAAGTTCATAAAAGAAAAAAGAAAAGATCACAAATTAAAATCAAGACAAGCTCAAACAGGGGTCATTCACTTCATCTGTATGTACAGCACATTCGCTCCACAACTGTGCGGGACAGCCGTGATGAATAGAACAGTGATGGAAATGAAATCTCTCCACTCCCGGGCTCACAGCCTTTAACGTCAGTATTGGCAGCTGTATGGATTCACATATAAAGGCAGGGTGAAGTAGAATAACTACAACAGAAACAGGAAAACCCATTTGGAGCTGGCGCAAATGTGTTCTTTTCCCTTAATGCATGTATTACAGCCACAGAACGGACAGGACTCCATTTGTTACTTTGATTTGAAAGGCTGAGAGGACTGAGAAAGCTTTGTTCTATTCACAAAATAACCCACGCATACAATGGAAACTCAACCCAACATAATTATTTGTTTAATTGTCCCTGGATGCATAAGACACTGCCACTTTCCTGACACCTCTGAACCTTTAAGAAATTCATTCAAGCTTGTTTCAGTAAGAAACATGACATCAACATTGGTTTGGAGGTGAATTTGAGAATCACATGTTTGTGTTTGTCTGTACATTAATCAATATTCATTACAATTCAAGCCTCGTTGTAAATTTTTACTTTCAGTCAAAACTCACCAAAAACACATTACTGGAAAGAGGGAAATAGAAATGCAAAGAAACCTTTGGTCAAAGAGTGTACTCACAAAGGAAAAGATGCAATGACAATATAAGGAAATCATTCATCACTTAAGATTAACGAAACAACAAACTCAAAGAGCAAAACTCAAGTGGTCTTCAATACGTTTCTCTCTCTTTCTAACAATATGGCCCATAGTTCAACCCTCCTCCCACTACATTTGGGTCTGCAAGTTATACTGGTTTCCTCACGGAGGAAAAAAGGAAAGAAAAAGGTGCTCTTTTCATGAAAGTCATGTTTGTCTTGATTGTTCACAAAAAAAGAATTGCCAGCAGGCAGTAACCCCGGCAAAAGGATATACAATCACAGCGTAAAACGACGGCGTCCTTTACTTGAAAGGAATTGAGAGTCAATAACACGCTCCTGAAAAGACTCTGAACCTGCATTTAATTGGTGTTTGCCATATTGGTGTGTGACTGTGTGAACACATGAACTGTGCAAATGCGTCTGTCTCGGTTGTTGGTCGTGTTCAGCCTCATTTGGAGACCGTCTTATCCTGTGTCGCTTCGTCCTGCAGGCAGCTCTTGCGGATGATGGGCAGCGGATGGGCTTCTGTATTAAAGACCCAGTCCTCCAGTGGGAGAAGGTCGTCATCAGAGAAGAGCAGGTACAGATACCTGAGCAGACAGGAAGACATATTTCACAGTTTACTTTAATCCAAACCTCGGTTCGTTCAATACTTTACTTCTGCTTTCTGTGGTTCCAACAAATCCATCAGAGTGACACGTCTTCACTCGTCTTCACTTAAACTTTCATTCATATAATGTCAATAGTTTCAGCTCATCAACCATATTATTGTGAATAGGACCTTCGCTATATGGGTCAAGTACATGTTCATGTCTTTGGCATGTACAGTATATTCACAACCAAGTTTCTAATCAGCTTGTTTTACTGTTGTATATGCACTTTGAGCTAATACAGTTAAAATATCTGAGCCATATGGTTTGAGGTGGAGGGGAAACCTAATTACTGTCCTGCTGCATGAATATGTGGATCAGTGTAATTATGCTGACCAATTTCTTGTGTAACCTGATTACTCTGACCATACTGCCCCAAGTAAAAAATGTTGACAAACAACCTTCCTCAACAGGATTGTTCAAGTCGAAAAAACAAACAAATCTTCTCAAGATAAAGTCTTGAGAATCCATTACAGCTGTTTTTATTATCTTCACATTTAAAGAAGAATAAGGATAGACACATTCTATATTTATCTCATAGCCAAACTCAAAAACAAAACAACAATGAATTGATTCTACTAACAAGTATTGTGTGTGTGTGTGTGTGTGTGTGTGTGTGTGTGTGTGTGTGTGTGTGTGTGTGTGTGTGTGTGTGTGTGTGTGTGTGTGTAGCTATAGCCTAATATACCCGGTGACATGTTTCATCATTAGATTGAAGATGACAATCCCTCCCATTTGTTTGAGCCAGCCTCTTAATTTTGTGCACCAGATTTTGATGCATTGCACTTTAAAATGAACAGAATTTAGGGTTTATATAAATGGCTGCAAGAAAACAATTGCAGTGTCATTTTTTCCCAATGCAGACCTGGAGACGTCATCGCTAATTAATTTGAATAAATCTTAGTGGTTGTGTCTGTTGCAACGAGTGAGAGAGGGACCCAGTCCCAGCCGTGAACTGCGAGTACTCTGAGCAGCAATGAAGTACAATAAAATATATTCCGATCCCGGGCGGCCCCTCCATGTGGAGTTTCCTAAATTCTCAGCTTAGGTTAATTGTAAAATTGCCCGTAAGTGTGAATGGTTGTCTGTCTCTAAATGTGCCCTGCGATACACTGGCGACATGTCCAGGTAATCCTGCTTTCGCCCAAAGTCAGCTGGGATCGGCTCCAGCCTCCCTGTGACCCCGATGGTCACTAAATGTGTTGCTAGCAGTCGGCTCTCAGGAAGACGGAAAGCATTTCTGATTACAATAATTAATAAAACAATAAAACCACTTGGAAAAGTGTACAAGTACGAAAGTATTAGCATTAGAATGAACTCAAAGCACCAAAAGTAAAAGTCACCATTTTGCAGAATGGCCCCTAAACACTGAATTAGATAACAGATAAAAAGGTACAGATCCATTCCCAGCATTAAGAATTTTACCCTATTATTATTTTTATCTATGATGGATCATGCATGTAGATTCTTATTTTGTTTGCCACAAGAGATGTCGTGAGGAAACAGGACTTACTTGAGTGTCTCTGAGAGGAAGAAGCTCTGCTGCATGTTATCGTGGCTGGCTGTCAGGGTGTAAACATCACGGATCCCGGAGAAGCCAGACTCCACTCTGCAGTGTTGCTCCAGGGCCTGACAGGAAGAGGGCACGTTACAATGCAAAACATCTTCAAAAACCTTATCCCCTCCCAGAAAGAACAAGGTAAAGACCACTTCTCGCAGTTGCCAGCTTGATTACACAAACTGAATCAATACTACTTCATTCATTTATTCATGTATATTTATTCACCAACTCAATCAGCTCTCACAGAATTGTCTTTTGTCTTCTGCACTGTTGGAGGACCATCTATCCTACAAACTGTAGAGAGGAAACCATACTAGCAAAACACTGTTCCTCTAATATATTATAGTGCAGCGACAGTAAATCCTTTACGCCAAAGCAGTGTGTCAATGTACACCTAAAGAAAGAGTAAAGGATGGAACATGTCAAGCCCTTCAGCCGGCTGCACAACTGAAGCCCAAGCAATGCTGAATCTGACAAGGGCTAATGGTGAGTGACTGAGCTAGCCAAGCGGATTAGCACATTATTACCCCTGCTACAAAGGACTGGCTTATATGTGCTAATTAACAAAGACCCCAATGTGTTAATGCTTGATGTTCCTGAAGGGAAGTGTTGTGCGCCACTTTCAACCTTTGTGCCCGATAATTAAAGGCCCGTCAAACTCGTCAGCCTGATCTCTCCACTTCTGTGCACACTAAATTAATGCTAAATCTATCATGCCAGCCCGCTACAGTTTACTCCGGCTAATGTCCTGTCTATTGCCACTTTAATAATGGTGCTCCCTACACAACCTTCACCTCCTGCCAGTGGAGATTGCTTGATCTACAAGCTAATGTATAGTGCCGCACAATATCAAGGAAGCTGGCTAGGGGTAATTGAGGGTGTTAAAGGGGCTTGACATAATAGGTGAGTACAATTTATAAAATCAGAGTGCAAGCTACTCCTGAGAGAGAAGTCTAGGGTATAACCCACTTAAAAATAAGGTGGAATTGTGAAACTAGTCTTTTTACCACACTGGTCTAAATAAATGACAATATTTCTTTCTGGTGGTTCCATCAGAAGACAACTCCCAGCCTTACAGAGGCAAACAGGTACTGACTATTCAGATATTGTTAGCATGTACATTTCTAGTTGTGGAATAAAAGATGACATCCACTTTATCAAATGTAATTACCAGAGATAAAAAAGATTTTCTATTTGGGCCAATACGGTATGACATAATAAACACGAATAAGAATGAACATAACTAAGAAAGATGAATGTGGGGTTTACGGAAAGCTTTGCCAACAGTACCAGTATGATACAATGTCTGTGTTTAAATGATGAAAAAAAAGGTAAAATACATTTTCGTCATCTCGCGGTTGGAGAATCTCACCTCAACAGCTTCCCAGCCCCACTCTCTGTACTTGGGGTCGTGGGTCAGTCTCCACATGTACATGTAACTCTCGATGACTTCTGGTCGCAGGATGTAATATCGGTCGCTCAGCCTGGTTGCGGTTGCTTCTCCTCCGCCGTCAAATCTGAACGCCTCGGGTCCCAGTTTGGTGGCTGACAGAGGCAAAGAAAAACATAACAGAAGAATGTTTTTTAAATTCAATTTCTGAATCAAAAAATACGAGCACACTGAATATTTTTCTTCCTTTTTTACAGAAGAACAAAACATCACAGTGCGAAAAGACCATTCAATTATTGTTAGTTTAAAAAATAGAAGGGCTCAAGGTTAAACAAATAGGCCCGCTCCAGCTTTCCAGATGGTGTGTTGGCTTCTCTCTTTCTTCCTTCTTACTCTTCCCCATTCTTCCTTGATATTTATATCACAATTCAATGCTGCATAGCAAATAGATTCTATTCATGATACCGCACAAAAGAATCTATTCTTGCCGTGGCCAGGACAGAAGCATCGGCATAGCAACGTCTCAGAAACATGTTTGAAGTCGAAGGTGTATTATGAAGAGACTGACATTTTGTATCGGCTTATCGATTTGCTCAGATATATATTTTTCTCTTGCTTATCATTTGTGATTTTAGCCACCCGCTGTGTAGCGGCTTGGCAAATTAGGCCGTGTTGGAGAAAGCAGGTTATCTGTGAAACTACTCTGATACGACCGCATCCGCTACTATTACGGCAACGTGGCATTAACCTCTCGTCAGTCGAGCCTAATAAGCAGCCCAGCTGCAACGATAACCTGATGCACAAACAGGTTAAATCCATCATTTATCACCACCTGCAGTACGTCAAACAGGCCCAAACACACTGTCGGCTTTTTCACACCTGGAAGTCTAAACCAAGGTCCATGTTTTTGTTACATTCGACACATTTAATCTGTTTAGTTTTGGTTTTAAATTGCAAATATGCGAGTCAACTAAATAACTAGATATGAAAAATCTACGTCTGGTCGCGATCGCCTACATGAACTGTGTCTCTCGTCCTCTCATGTTCTTCCCCCAGAATTGTTTACATCTATGTTTACTAGCCTAACTTTTCTTCTTCTCTGCATTGCTACTTTTCTTAGTCAGACACCGTGCCACATTCTGTATTGAGCTGTTGTCAAATGAGTTACACCTCCACTGCACCAACTTAGCCAGCACAACCTCATGCAACAACAACTATGCCACACCTGTCCCTCCACAGCTCAGGGCCTCTCATCTCCGACTGAAACACTTTTCATGACATAAATCTGATTCCTAATCCCACTTCCTGCCTCCTGACAGCCTGTTTTGAATTTGTGATTAGAATGCTGATGCTAATTCAACAGAGAGGATCATCGGTAACTCACAGCGCAGACAACACACTTGATTTTTCCACATGTTCATCGGAGGAATAGTACGCCTAATAATAATCCTGTTTTCTCTGCATTATGTTTTGATGCTTTTGATGGTTTTATGTGAAGCACTTTGAATCGCCTTCTTGTTGAAATAAACTAAAGTAAAAACTTGCCTTGCCTGTGTCAAACGCAATTTAGAAGGTTGAATTTTTTTAACCCGCTTTGGGAACTGAATAGCAACCTTTTACGGCAAAATACATTTTGGTATGTATGGATGTTGTATTTATGATGTATGATGTATCATTATATCATTGTATCTTTTTACCAACCAGTTTCCTAACCCATCTGCTTTTTGTACATGAGTACATATCCTCGGGCAAAATCCAGCCTGCTGATTTCTGTTAATTCCCCGCTGATCATTAATGATTACAGATCAAATACCTTAGATATTTTTGAACATTAGTTAGAATAAGAGATGATGGCTCTAAGTGATGTTAGTCTTTAACATGTACTCTATTATACATCAGCTCATAGTAGAAAAGCACAAAGCTAAGCATTACAATTCTATTACCACCTTTTCTCTGAAACCAATAACATTGTCCTGCTGCTTCCCATGAGACCTCCATATTCCAGCATCGGTCTGTTGCTGTGAAGGTGGCAGATATCCAGGAGCAGCAGCAGGAGGAGAGTCTTCAAGGTATCATTATGTAAGTCAAAGCTAAATAGCAGCCACTTTACGCACATGCAATAGCAAATCTTCTCTCTCTCTCTCTCTGCTGCAGATCACTAATCCAACAGCTGCTGAGCACCATCCAGTCCCTTTTAATGAGTGAAGAGAAACCTGGTGGATGACTATGAAAGAGAAGCCTTTTGAGTCTGCAGATCAAAAGTATTCAAAGCGTATCAAGGAACCTGTTATGTGATGAGTCACGTTATCTTACTGGAGAAGCGAAGGCGAGTGAACACTTGAGGATGAATCCTTACAGCCCACCCAACAGTGGAGGGGGGTGAAAAAAGAAGCTTGAAATTAGCAAAGGAGATTATTGTCAGGGCCAAGACAGATGCCAGGGAGGAGTAGAGATCAAACAACAGCCTTTCCAAAAAATGAAGTCAGGCTTGTTGCTGGCACCTGATTCTCCTTTTTCATTCTCTATTGCATTTTTCTCCTGGGTATGTCGATGGCAACTCCTCTACTCTCCCTCATTTATAGATTGGAGCCGCAGTAAATTTGCCTGTGGACTCAGTTTTTATAATTCTTCAATACTGTATCTCCATTTTCTCTCTCCGTCTCTTTTGTTTTCATTCTTCCTGCTGATTTATAATAAAATGTGATTATCAGTATCTAACACACTTACAGACACCTCCATGTCTGCTGCTGCTGCCTACAGCTGTGCGACGTTGGAGAATAATCAAGGACTTAAATTTTCCGCCTCTCATTATTAGGTCTGTTGTCTCTCTGGTGAGGTGAAGCCACTGAGCGTGATTCTCATTTTGAGTCAGGGCAAAATTGAAACACCAGAGGCCTTTTTAATTTACAATATCGCTCTCTGAATGCCGCTATAACCTCTCTTAAGAGAGACAGATAAAGTGAACCACAACAGTGATCGAGCATCATCTTATTTCTTATAATAGCCAATTAATTGGATCCAAAGAGTAAGAACAACAAGTAATTATTATTATTAAACAAATAATTAAACATGAATTTACTACTCAACCAGAAGATCTCTCATTGGAATTCAGCAACCTGGCCTGAATGTCTTGTCGGGTTCAGAATGTGTTTTTTTCATAAGGCGTTGGTCTAGGGTTTGGATTATTTTCAAATGTAGTTTAATAAGAAAATGATTTCTGTCTTTCTGACTCAGCCAATAATCCAAGGTGATGTGAGTCATGTTTTGCAAGTAAAAACACCAACTTAATCCACAAACCAACAAGGTGGAAAGCATTATTTTGAGATGCTATAATGCAAAGCAAGCATATAACCTCGTCTTTGAAGAATAAATAAACCGGGTACGGCTGGATTCAGGTCTTTGTTTTATTTTGGTTCCATTTCTAACACTTAAAACTAAATGGTAGAGAAAAAAAGTATTGAATCTTGAATCCTAAGCATGTGTAGAAATGTGTATAATCTTGAAAAAAATATAATATACGACTACAAGCAATGTGTCAAAGTAAAACAAAATATACATCTTTCAATATGACATAGTAGATTTATATCTCAATCAAAATGAGCAGCGATAGTAATTCATCTGCTACCCTTCTCCTGTACGACGTTGAGCCTCCTGACCAATGTTCCCTCAAATTTTTTTCAGCACTGAGCACATTTTTTTTTTCTGAGCGCACATTACAGCACTGTGAGCAATTCGCAACCACGCGACCTGCCGGAAATGACCACAAGCCTGTGTTAGCCATAGGGGATTCAAAGAGATGACAGCAAATGCATCAATATGTATACAATATTGATATTTATTCAAAATCCTTATAATGGCTGGACTTTGGGAACATTTTAATGATGGTGTTTTACCAGTCAGTTTAGTTGAACTTAAAGGATCTTTGTTGAACTTCAATAAGGGGAGGTTATGACTGGTTCACTGGTTATGACTGATAATGATATATATAAAAAAATAAAAGTATCAAAGGTGTGTAAGGTGTGTAGTCATTTCTCAGCAGGTACAACATTTAAGTGGAACTTCATTGAAAGAAAAATGCTAATGCAGTGCTTAACAATAATTATAGGCCTATTAAATTGACATGGTTTCATTTTTCCTAAAGGTAGCCTATATAAACAATTTAATAACTTCATATTTAAATATGTTTGAAAGTTTCATCCTACCTGTGTCAGTTTGGACTATTTCATCTAGCCACTCATGTTTGAACGTTAGGCAGATCTTTTTCTGGGGCACCTGCTCTGCCTTTCTTTTCGCCATGGTAGCCTATAACTGCTGGAGCAAGGCCCGCCAAGAGGAGCCTAAACAGCGCCGGCCAGAGCTCAGGTGGCGCTCTGGTCGAGCTTCACTCCTGGCGCTGGGGGGAGGACAGCGGGGGTGAGG
This sequence comes from Taurulus bubalis, assembly GCF_910589615.1. Classification (NCBI taxonomy): domain Eukaryota; kingdom Metazoa; phylum Chordata; class Actinopteri; order Perciformes; family Cottidae; genus Taurulus; species Taurulus bubalis. Next base: position 13,695,244 of record NC_136600.1, on the reverse strand, counting down.
GGTGCTAACGGAGGCAGAGCGCTAGCAGAGGTACAGAGAGCGCATGTCGAGAAACGGGACGCTGATTGGCCAAGAAGACTCGACACGTCACATCAAAGATCTTATTATTGTGGAGATGGCTCACTCCTATCTCAGAAACACTGGCGCAAAAAAGATTTTTAACCCCTAAAAAAAAATCGTTTGTGCGGTCTGAAAAATGTGCGCGGTCTGAAAAATCTATTACGCGGCCACTTCGACTGGCCTGCGCGACCGCGCACGCGCGCATCTTAGAGGGAACACTGCTCCTGACCTGAGCGATAGTCCAGCCTCTCAGAGCTAGAAGTGCCCCTCTTCAGCATTCCTGACACTTCCACTCACCTGAGCGAGTGTAGCTCTCGTGGCATGTGTGTGTGATCTCAGCAGCCAGGTCCAGGAAGTGTTGTCTCTTCTCCGGCGCTCCATCGTCAGCCCCGATGCCGATCATGCCCCCGGAGAAGCAGGCCAGGTGGCCCATCTTGTGGTCCAGGATCCCTCCCCTCCACTCGGCCATGTAGGTGAGACCACCGGGGGACTTCTGCACCAGATTGGCTTCAATCGCCTGCAGCAACACAAGGTCAGGAGTATTTAAACCAGCATTAACTTGAGGTTACAGCATGTGTAGTTTACTGTGAACTGAATATGATTAGTAGTAGTTTTGTTGATGACGCAACGGTGGTAGCATGTGCTCAATGAACCCAACAAATAACCACCAAAACCACCAAGGCCATGCACAACACAAAAACAAGTTTTGATCTGACAGATGCAACTTCCCAAGTTATATCTATAGATATTGTTTTCTATAAAATGTCTGAATATGTGGGTACTCCTCAAACAGGGAGATGAGTCCAACATGGCTGCTACTGTAAACGTCTGAATGTATATGTTAAATTATATAAATATCTTGCGTAACAGTCAAACCTCTGAGGGATTTGATCTTATAGCCTAAAGAGGACAGCACAAATTATTTAATAAATGATACAAATAAAAAATAAAAAACGATGGACGAGGCAGAACAAAAATCAAGTTTTTAAAATGTCACTTTATGTTTTATAAGAAATAATATAACAGAAGGACATCTCATTTGAACAATGCATCGTTCTCTCTCTCGTCCTCTTCTCATCTATTCTGTGCTCATTTTGCATTTGAATACAGCATTGTGTTATTCAGCAGCAACACCCCACAAAGTGTAAGAGAGAAAAAGAGTAAATTCCCTCTCTAATCTCAGATCCAATCATTCATCTGATTTTGGAACAGCTCTTTTAGGATGTGCTTGGAAAAACAATACATCCTCTTTTAGATGTATATGTGAAGGGCATTTGATTTGTGGAGTGGGACATTTCAATCGCAAATTACTGGATGGTGACAATCAGTATGTAGTTTTTTTATCCTGCTAACACATTCCCTCCTACCACATGAGAGAAATATTTCATGCTAAATGAGGGTTGATAAAGATGAAACCGGCTGAGGACAAAACACACATGTGTATTCTATGAAAGCTTATAAATGCCATGTTCTCAGAAAAAAAACATTCTTGAGGGCTTATAATGTACTGCTAATTAGCTGTTGTTAGCAGTAATCATGGCATAGTCTAATTGGAAAATGATCTCTCATTCAACACTGTTTTAATTAGTAATCTACTTTTATTTGAATGCCAAAGATAATGAGTTGTGCTGCGCCTTCACCTCAGAGCTCTGTACAAACACACAGTATATAACTTAATCTGATAGCACGGGGGTTCCTGGCCATTTAAATCCCAGGTCCCAGGAGAGAAGGACAGTCTGTAATTAGCAGTTATGCCTCTGGCTTGACCCTCTGATGAGAACTGAGGAAATCTCAATGGCAATTTTAAGTTATTGTCTGTGGTACAGTAATTGTAGCCAGATGGAATGTGCTTTACTCTGACTTTATCTCCATTAAAGACCAAAACAGATGGATTCCGGTGTTTTTTTTATGTATGTATATATTGTGCAGTGTTTATTTCTGCAGGTAGTGCAGACAGTCCGTTGCCGTCTATTCACATTATGCAGTGCCAGGAAGCTTTCCTTTTCGATATCATCTTTATGCCTTTGCCCTATGACCTTTGCACTGAGAGCATCTCTGTCACAAAAGTACTCCCGCTGTATATAATCACGGTACGGTGCTTTGAATAAAAGCATCCATTACAGCCCTACATCCGCTTCTGAATAGGATCCACTGGGTGTCAAAGGAGAGAGAATCATCTAAACATCTGGGCGTAAAAAAGGTGACAAGAGGACACTTTGCTTTGCACTATCACATCCTTATTTCTTTAAGTGCAGTCTAGACACTTTCAGACATACACATTAGTATGTAAATGTATTGGCATTTTAAAACATAGGTCCAATTTCCTAATTGGCGCCAGGCATCACTTTTGCTTAAAAGTCACGACAGCACTGTACAAGGCTGAATTGTATGCCGTCATATAAACGCAAAGACCACAGCAGCACAAGATTTAATATGCCCAAAGAGTGATTAAAGGCATGGCCTTTTTCCCTTTCCCCCCTCGATGTGGCTTAAAAACAATGCCAGCAGTAACGTTCCATATTTTCAATATTCATCCATGCATTTCCATGGATGAACAAACATCAGCAGAGCTCTATACCAGTGTTTTTCAACCTTTTTTGAGCCGCGGCACATTTTCTACAATGAAAAAAATCCCGCGGCACACCAACAACCCAAAAAGTTACAGAATGTCACAGTATTCAGTGTTTCCCGTAGGTTTACAGCTTTAGGGGGAAGCGACTGACGGACATACTACATTGTGGCACCTCACAGTACTACAAAGTAATACTTCACAGTACTAGTGACTCCATCTGTGCTTTTATAAATAATAGAACATTGAAATCACTTTCAATTAAACCAGATTGCTCCATCAGATAAAAACAAATGTGTTATCACTTTGTTAGAAAAATGAAAATAAAGTTATATCCGTGCAAAAAATAACTAATATTTAGTTACAACTAAATAGCTTATTGTGGAAAACAACAAGCTATTTTTTTGCAAAACAGAGTGAGTGCAGATGTGTGAGCATAACGTATCATTAATAGTGGCTGCAGTGAGCTGCTTTCCTCTACAACTCTTTTTAAAACGAGGTAGATTTGATACAGCCGTTCTCAATTCATGCTCCATGTTGAGCGACGCAACAGCAGAAAAGACAACCTCACGGAGATCTCATAAAGATCGGCTTTTGGCGAAATGACAAGAATCGGCGAGTCGTACATGCGCATGTGACCCATTAACGGCGTACGGTAAAATCAGCATTTCCTCTTGCGCCCCACCTGTAATACGCCCCAGTTTGATAAATACTGACTTAAAGGAAACATAGTGTTCATTTATTTGAATGATGACCACAAAGTGAGCAGGCTTTGTGTTTTGAGTGTGTTTTTCGGACTTTTGGAAGAATATTTCCAGAGCCTCAGAAACGTCAGAAACGTCATTGATGGAGCGCCAGGCTGCAGCCTGTTGGATGTTTGTCTTGACCTACAAATACCTTAACTGTTGGGCTTTAAACATGAGAGCTCATAGCTTAAAATAGTGATAACTTAAAGCAGCAAATCCCATTGTGAAAAGCACGCGACATATTTTTCGCCGCTCTCTCTGTCCACTGTGTGGAAAGAGTTGTAGACGCGACCCAGAAATTACAAGCTGTCGTGTACGATCAATAACATACGGCCGTTTAGTTTGTTTAATAGCAGAACAAGGTGCAGACCTGTTCTATAGGAAACTACTAGGCCAGCCACTATATTGCAGGCTCAGACGCTCAACAATGGAAAATTATTTGCGGCAGCTAAATAATATTTTTTTGGACCAATTAAGTGAAATTGGAAATTTTCTCACGGCACACCTGACGATCAGTGGTTGACAATCACTGCTCTATACACTCACATATACACACACACACACACACACACACACACACACACACACACACACACACACACACACACACAGGAACTATAAACCAACTTAATAGTGTGCCTCTCGCTGCTTGTGAGTGTGTCAGGTTTAATAAAACAGCCAGCTCTCTAATGTCAAATAATATAATTGATGAGACATTTTATTGGGGGATTCACTCTGTGACCCTCATCGATCAAGCTTCCAGCAGTCACGCTCAACAAGGTCATTAATTATGGCTTCAACTGCAAAATACTTGTTAAAAATCCATCTTTAATTAATGCAGCCTTTGTGAGGACAAAGAACACACTTCTACCTGGTCGTTGTGGCTTTTTTTGTTCAAGTCTGAACAAAGCCACGGGGAATATTGCAGTAAATGACTGTTATATGTCTTAATGAAAAAACACAATCACCTTCGCAGATGCATGAACTCAAACTTCCAACTATCCCTAAAAACTTTAAGCAACGTACCGGCTGTGCGTTCGCTGTTTTGCCTCACACCCCTGTTTGTGATGAGTGTAAAGCACTTTGTACACTTTCTTTGATTGCAGGCTTATGCAGATGAATGCACCTATTATCATTTCATCTAATGGAGCCATGCCTAAGCGTGAAATGTATGATTCAAATCTCCATACCTCCAGCGCGCCGTAGTACATTTTCTTTGCGTCCTCGTCCGTCTTGTCTGACATCAGATATGATTTGATCAGATACTCGTAGAAACTATCCCCGAGGCCTCCGATGGAAACGTGATCTAAGAATGGAAAATAGGACGGAAAAGGATCTGTATGAAAATATTCAGCAGGGTCATATACAGGTCTGTATTGAAGTTATCTGCAGGTCTTGAAAAACACTGAAAAAGCATTAAATACAGTTTGTGGGTACATTGGACTGTTCAGTCCATTCAGTCAGCACCGTCACTACTGCTAGCTACAGTAGCTCGGAAATTAATTGTCTCATAATAGGCAGGTGTTGATTTTGAGAAAAAACAAAATGTATGAATAAATCCTTTCATTGGTTAATATATCAATCCATTTAATGTCCCTTATCCAGATTGCAATAATTTAATGAGATATCCCATTGTAAATCGTATGCTGCTTGGAAGGACTCAATAAATATGATCTAATATCAAATAATTCTCGACCATATCGTTATGGTTTTCCATAATACTTTCACACTGGCCAGTATGATGAGGAAACAGGTATTAAATTGTGCCCTATGTGGTATTAAAAGGGTCCCAACAAGTCTTACTTTTAACTTTGCGAACCCTCGAGGAAACCCTTTCATTTTATTCACACTTCAATGTTAAAATCTCCTAAATAAACTGCTTTTTCTATATTTTCGCATTTCTGGTTAATTCGTGGCCCGCATGATCAAGTTACATGAACCCGCATGCTCTCCTTTCACTGATGGTAGAACATTTGTAATTATGTAAAAACACTTAAAGCATTTGAGTGGTAACTGTGAGGCCACGTTCACACTCATAAAGATGAATATGATATTGCATTGGAGGCGTGCATACTGCAAGTCTTCCTCCATCCACTTGTGCTCTTTGAATGCACAAACACGTTTGCTGACTCCCCCACAAGGTTATCACAGGGCTGCTGTGTTTGTCCTTGACATAGACAGAAGAGGGTGAGCTGGGAAGCCAAGATTTATTTCCCCCCCCTTTGTTGGAATACATATATACAGTTTCACTTCTATACAAACTCCCAAACAACAACTAGCCCCTGCAATCATCCAGATGACCACTGTTTCAGTCCCAGCGTCGTTTTATCGCATTATTATTTTTTTCAACTCCTTTCAGGTAGATCGGAAAGATCCAATTTCCTGAAGTAATTGAATACATTATAATTTTAATAACCCAGAGCAATGGGAGTATATAGCCATTGCTATGAGCCTGATATTAAAAATGAAAGGAAATAGACGGATGGGTGGGTGACATAGATGAGCAGCCATAAGAGCTTTGACACGTGAGGTGACTCAAGGTCTGTCAGTGGTGTGGAAGCTAAATGAAATGAAATGAGTCAGAAACGGGAAATGACATTCAATGAACTCAAAGTCGTTTACTCTTATCCCACATTGGGAAAACATGATTATTGTATACTTACTAGGTAACAAGAATGACCTTCCCTGGGCAGCTCAGAGTGATTTGTCCAGGTCATGTAAACCTTTTTATTCTAATAATAATGCAAGAATGCCATTGACCTTGTCCTTCATTGCAAATTAAACTCTACAACCCAAATGTACCCATAATCCTACAATAATCTCCAGAACGAAGGTGCCATACACAGCAAACAGTACTTACGTTGGACCCAGTTGCCGCTGACTGGACTGAGGAAGTTGGGGTACAGGCCGTGGGGTTTTTCAATCTTGTTCAATAGTTTTCTGATGTTCATCACCTGAAAAAGACACCAGGGTATAATGGATATCAGAATACTACACTCCCAATCCATGGTCAAACTTCAGTCGAATGTTCCTGCAAAGTAAAACTGGAAATATACTGTATAAATCAAACCTTCTCTGTGTAGATTGGATTCCTGGAGAGCTCCGTCAGATGGACAAATTCAAGATGAAGAGTCCCAAACTCAGCCAGGATGCTGCTCCCGGCTGAGGCCCAGCCCCAACTCCAACTGGTGCCACTGCAACAATCACCAAACAAGTAGACTAAGTCTCATGGCTGTTACACACCGGCATCTTTCAGGACCAACACTTTCATACGATTATTGCATATGTGCAGTTTATTTAGAACAATGAATCATCAGGTAACAGGTTCGATCAGCGTCCCTTCAAATTGTAGGTCAGCTGACACTGTGAGAAACACAGTAAGCAGACGTATGTTAGTTTTCTCTACAACTGGGAAAAAGGGGAACCTGGGGCTACATGATAATGATTAACAAGCCTATTGGTCAAGAGCACAGCTTACCTTTTATCTGTCATTAGTTTTGTGTGCTTTGTAACATAAACAGTAGGGAGTCCCTGATTTCAACAGATTTATCACAACCCTTTTTATTTATTTTTTTACACCCGAGTAAGGCATGAGTTACTTCTTGAAAGCAACCATGTTCACTCATTAAAATGTATGTTTTATAGTTACAAATATAATTACAGTATGTAGAGTTGACAATCTACAGGAGGAGAAGAAAAGTGTAGTAGTTTAAATCTGTAAATCTGAATTGAAAGGAATATGCAAAAAAAAAACTAACACCAAAAACTACAAAATAGATTATCTCACGCTGCATGTAATACTGTATGACAGCTGGTATGTTTTGACATTTCCAAAAATAAAATAAAATGTAAAATAATAGCACCAAAGGTGCATGAATGCAGTCCGTACTGTAGATCTAAAGGATTCATCTAAATGCAGCGCAATCTTCTGAGTTGCATCCTGCTACGTGTGATGTTCAAGTGAGACACGTGTTTTACAGGAAACTAGTCCTTCACATGATCCTCCTGTATCAGCAGCAGTATTACTTGTACCTTTAGAAGTGATTTTCTCTTGGTATTACATTGAACAATGTTACGGAAAGTCGCCCATTCAGAGCGCCTCTTTTCTTCTGTCTGTGCTTAATGCATCATAACAGACGGGTCTGATTTTTTTATTCCCTTTTCAGATGGAAATCAATAATCTAATCTAGTGCATCTCTCCAGAGACGTGTATAATGCATTCCATCCAAAGTGTATCGATCCATTTCAACATTCAGCTGTTGTCATTTGTGGTTTTCAGAGTTGGACCATGTATCATCCTCCTAAACGCACTCTTATTCAACTGTGTGCAACACCAATGCTCAAACAATTAGTCGAATAAACCATTAGCATTGGACGGAAAATGAATCCCGAACAATTTATATAGTTTCAGCTTCTAAAATGTGAATATTTTGTTGTTTTCTATGTACGACGTGATAGTAAATAAAATAAGTGATTATCCGCATCTACCAATAAAGCTAAGCTGCATTTTAGCTGTCGCCATCTTGGTTTTTGGCTGTTGCCTCTCTGCCTTTTGTAACCAGTAGTGACACAAGAGCATTGAGGTCAGTACAACTGACTGTTGAATAAAACATTTTAAGGCGGCAAAAAAGGTAACAATTAACTTTCATTAATTAAAAACACACTATAAAAAGGGTTAAAGCTGTGAGATGAAAGGGCAAACTCCCATACCGGACAACGGCCTTGTGTCAATCACAAGGACGCCACGCCTTAAAGCATACTCTGCTTCATGGTGTATTTGACTCTAAATGGGACCATAATTAACTAAATGAACATCATGCTGTATTGAAGAAAAACAAGTGATTGAGACCAAAAACTCATGTTTCCAATGTTTACTGAGGTAGAAAGTAGAGTCGAGACTTCTATACAATCAAACTTATTTTGCAACCCCTAATGGCCATTAGAAAGAATGCAAGTTTCAAGGACTTTGGCATTGGCTTCACTTTTCAGATCCTGCATTAACTTGAAACTTGCCAAATTCTGTGATTTTACTTTGTTAAGATGGCTTAAAAAGGTTAACAAAAAACTGTGAATATCAAGGTCAGAAACACATGAGACCATTCAATTTTTTTTCCTCAAGTCCGTGTGGGTAATATCACTCTGCAAATCTAATTCTCAGTTAATGTGTGGTCTCTGAGACGGTGCACTAATGCACGGCTGTGATTACTTGAGGCAGAATGTACCAGTGGAATGACTTTACATATCCTCTAATAGATGCTGGAGACATCCGGTAATGAATTGAACTGAATTTGTAAGAAGGGAATACGATGGAGGGAGATAAAAAGGTGGGAGGTGGGTGGTGTGCGAGTCAAAGAGTTTGCCACTCTGATGAATGCATTCATTAAAAGTTTGCGGGCTACATCATTAGTAGCTCTGGCTCGAGTCACATCTGATTCGTCCTTTAAGAAGAATCAATCTGAGAATCAAAGCGGAGGTGCAGGGCAGCGGGTGGTGTGTTTATGTATGTTGGGAAAGGTGGAGGAGATGGGAGCACTCGTTAATCTTTTCACCCCTTTTAACAAACACACGCTCACACTCTTCCAAAGCTATCAGAAAAATAATTATGTGTAGAAAATACAAAAGAAATGCAAAAATTAATAGCGCATGTCACGCATAATATGCTTGGGAAATTGACATTTTTGTGCATCTCAACAGAAGTGTTAAAATAATTCAAATGTTTGATGTTGACTAGAAACACAAACACATAAATACAACTGTGACCTTTCACTATGAAGGTGTTAATTGCCATCAGGATCATCTTTATCATCTTAAAGAGCTTTTTAAGCAAGAGCAGTACAAACCGCTAACATTGCGTTGTTCTTTTAAAATGCTTATTTGTTTATTTTAGGGGGCTGTGTATTACAGTATACACACACATGTTGCCACAGTTTAAACTGTTAATTTATCCACAAAATATTCTCCCATAGAGTGCAAGTCAAAACCTTAAATTTCTCCTATTGGGATGTTGTAAAATTATACAGAATATACTATGCTATGATCAATATTTAGTTTGATATGGTTTCTCCCACCCGCCCCCCAAAAAAAAGCATAAAAAGAAAACTCCAGGATTATGGATCTGGCCTCTCCTGCCCAGCACCACTGCTGAGGCTAGCTTGAGCAGATGGGGTTTCAAAGCTACGCAACCAGCTGGCAATCTTTCCATTAGAAATGTAGCACATTTTGTTTACTGTCCAATAAGAAAAATAAACCCAGAATTGAGAAGCAGGAACTAGACAATGTGTGGAAAAAAACAAACTGATTTTGCTAATCCTTTCAGCAAGATCTAGTGTATGCTTTCATCTTTTGGACATCTGGTGTATTGTACCAGCGCAGATTGTAACATGTTTGACAAAATAACACAAACATGCAGGAAAAGACTCATAACACCAAGTAATGCACAGGAGTGCTTCACTTATAGAATAAAATAATTCCCACATGGAGTCAAAAGCACAGGCTGTGCAGCAGAACTGAACTCCCCTGTGTGCAGACTGCCTGCTTGTGTTCTGTTACACATTGCATATGTTCTTCTCAAGTGACACGTGTGTGTGTGTGTGTGTGTGTGTGTGTGTGTGTGTGTGTGTGTGTGTGTGTGTGTGTATATATATAGAGTGGATACGCTTGTTTGTCTGTCTGCACAACACATTGCTCCATGCACCCCACATGACCGCAGTATGGGCAGCCTGGTGCCTCTTGCCCATCTGCAGCACAGCCCCATGTTGGTGATGTAGCAAGAATTAACTGTAGAAAAGGGTAATTAAATCCGCCAGCAGCTGTCCAGCTTGGCTGGCAAGTGGTAGCAGGTGGATGACAGAGGAGCCAGGAAGTATTTTATAAAATAAGATTGAGCAATGAGAGGATAAACTGGAGGATTTACAGAAATCTTTAAAAACAGAGACAGTAAAAAAAAGAAAGGAGATTGAATAATTGTAATATTTTCAATCCACTCACAGGACACTTCATCAAACTGAAACATGAAGTAAACTTGTTCCGCTGGTGTTCGTGCATGAAAGGTAAAGGCAGGCTGTGGGTATGTCGGCTAGCGAGAATAATTTGACTGTCACAGTCACTGACAGTGTTGTTATCAGCATCACTTTGTCAGATTCTTCTGTCTCACTCTAAAATTGTTAAATCAAAAAACGAGAGGCACAATGCACATCGCCACTCTTGCTTAAGAGAATCAAACCAAAATCCAAACACAGAGATTCACGATCTGAAAACATGAAATATGAAAATAGCTTGATGCCGTGTTGCGTGACCGTGGCATTAACAATATCGTGTCAGTAAAGAGTTTTAGATTAGAAAGGTAATGTTTGGAACAGATTACAAATTAACACAACTCATTTAAATGCAAGCACATATTATTCATGACCCTCCAATGTATAACACAGATTAATTCTCATCCAAATATTATGGTCACTGTAAAGCTCAGCCTGCAGCTGCTCCATTGTCAATACACAGACTGTGGGCCTATCTGTGAGACTTTCATTTCTTATTTATGCACAGAAAATGTGGTGTAATTTCTAAAAATTCATGTGGAGTTGCAATTTGTTATGAAACAACAGATAAGTAGTAGACAAATCTGCTTTCTTCTTTTAGAATATTTCTTCAAAATAAGATGAAAGTTAAAGTTCAGTGTTGTGGTTTCTAACTTAACTGAGGATTCAGAGGAAACTTGAATACACTATTGGCTTTTTCAGTAGTTGTTTACATCGCTCACTAAAAACTTCACGTTTCTTGAATCGAGCCCTGGCTCTGGTTCCTTAAGGATGAATGAACTGCATGTGCGCCGATAAATGCCAGCCAGGGTAGTAACTTGATATTGCCTTTTATCAGGATGGAGGACTTTTGGAGGTGAAGGCTGGTGCTGAGACTCACCTCCCCAGGTTAATGACTCCTCGGGGGATTCCTGTTGGCGTGTTGAAGGCAGGCAGCAACTTCTCTCCCAGTTCCAACACTTTATTTTTGTACATCTGGACAGAAAATACAAAAGAAGGCAACCTGGTAAATATACAAACAACACACATTTGACATGGGCAGACATACACACACACACACACACACACACACACACACACACATATATATACATATATATATATATATATGTATATATATATATATATATATATATATATATATATATATATATATATATATATATATATATATATATATATATATATATATATATATATATATATATACACAGTATATATGTATATATATATATATATGTATATATCTATATATATATATATATGTATATATATACACAGTATATATATATATATATATATATATATATATATATATATATATATATATATATATATGTATACACAGTATATATATATATATATATATATATATATATATATATATATATATATATATATATATATATATATATATATATATATATATATATATATATATATTACAACCTGTCCTCTCAGCCAATTTAAAATAATCAGTCACAAGCTAGGAATCACAGGTCTGCAAACATGTCCTGTCCAAAGCTAATTATGTGAAACATAAGGCCTACTACAACAGAACTGCAGAAGGATTAAAAGCAATCTCATCGAGGCAATCTACAACAGTCTATTTAAAACCGCTCTTCCTCCCCATCTCCATCTCCACTGGGCCAGACTCCCTGAGGAAAAGTTAATGTATCAGCTTATGAGCGGCATTATCAGTCACCCATTAGCCATTAGCCAGTGGGACCAATGTTTGAAAGAAGAAGAAAAAGAAAGAAATGTAAGGCAGTTGAGAAAGATATTGAAACCCTGACAAAGAAAGAGACGTCTGAGGAGACAAAGGTAGCAGAGCAGAGGCGAGAGGAAAGGGGGAGATTCAAACAAGAGACTAGAAAGCCCTGAAGACGAGAGAGAGCGAAGAAAGTGATTGAGAAGAGACAGACATGTTGTACGGAGGGAAAACAGAGTCAGGACAAAGGGCAGCCAGAAAGGCAACAGTGTGGAGTGACTCGGCAGAAATATTGTGACGAAGAGAAAACAAATTGCAATCAGATGTAGAAACCACTGGCATTCACTATTACACTTGAAATGTTTTTACCATGTAAAGTGCCTTTGTTGATTATTATTATTATTATAATTTGTAATCACAGTGCAAGCAGTCTGTAGTAGCAAAGTATTACTGTACAGTGTACATATGCTGTGTAATTATTCATAGTAACCTGTCCTTTGCTGCAGTTTGGGAAAATCATTTCTAAATATTCTCTTTTTCTCAATGCTTCATACCTTAACACACATCTAGTATTTGTAGACATTTCAAAAACCTTTCAAACGTACGTAGACTATTCAGAAGTCTCACACTCCTGTGCTTTAACATGCCTATTTCACAGCCAGTAGCAAGCAGCGTCCTCTTTAAGCCTACCCATGAGCCTTTGCATGAAACGCTCACGCATGTCATTGGAGTCGAGAGTGAGTACCATTGGATTTTCACAGCTTTACAAAAACACTGCATCACATACTCTCACTGTCAAGACCAAGGGTTTGTGAAATAGTTGCAAAGTAAATGAATTGGATGATTGAATGAATGAACGAATAAGACATCGAGATGTTGAATTGACAACTGCGGTTTCCAAAGTGCAGTTTTCAAAGATATTCTCACAGATGCTGTCAAAAGATCTTTTCTGTTGCGCAGGTTGAATACCTACCTGACAAATGAAGCAGTGCATTGAACAAGATCTTCCAGACTGTTCCCTTAAAGCACTATAGTGCTTCATCAGGTGTGTTGTGCCATTTCTTAAATCACTCCATGTATTAAATAGTGCATTCTATTTATTTGAGTGGGACATGTGTCCACTATTTGTCTCCAAACACAAGAACGATTAATCAATAGGTATTAATTAAGTATTGCCTGTGCAGCCAAAGCCTGATATGAATCCTATTCTGTGCCACACACCTCTATTGTTGTCCAAAAACATAAAAACTCCTCAGTGAGCCAGATCTTTGCACTGGGTGACATGTTCCTTCATTATCATGCACCTGTGTACTGCACACACCTTCCAGCTACCGTAAATAATCACGATAAATGCAGTTTTTATTCCCGTCTGAGTAATGTTAGAGGCGTGTCTGGATACTGGTTTTAAAACTTACGCTGAGACATCCTGAAGGTAACAACACTGCAGACACTTTGTTTCCAAAATCAACACTTAACAACCAGCCTGCTGGTGCTTGTGTGTTTTTGAGTGTATTCATACGAAAACATTGTAAATATAGTTTACATGATGTTTGATAAATCCAAGCCAAGGTGTGAAAGAATTGCAGAGTAACAGTACTTTTACGTGTTCCATGTCATCATGGTGTTTTCCACCACGAATAATACCAGTTAATTTTGAAAAAATATATATCTATCTATCTATCTATCTATCTATCCATCCATATATATATATATATATATATATATATATATATATATATATATATATATATATATATATATATATATATATATGTTTTTATCACAGTATATGCATCTTCCTGAATCACAGATTTGACTTTGGGTACATCCCCGCACATGAAAGAGTGCATAGGGGCCGTTTTCTCGGGTTTGTTTGTTCCCCGAGGCGAGGATTGAGAGGTTTTAGTGGTAAACAGAAGTGGCAGACCTAGAAATGTTTCTCAGCGTTTCTCCACTGGCCTCTGACGATGTTTGCCATGGGAGAGATGCCTGCATGCTCGATACGAGTCTTCAGCGGTTAAGAGCTGATGGAAAGACCATTTGTGTCCAGCCTCCTTCCCGCCACTCGACAGGGAATTCCAGCTGAAAGGGAAGAGAGCGACCTGTCGCCTGTCACATCGGATCAATGTTGTTCTTTGCCGAGTTCCACCATTCTGCCATCTTATCAGAAGAAGCAAAGTAAACAAAAACTATATATATATATATATATATATATATATATGATAGATGAAACCAATCTCGAATGTTCTTGATAGCTTTGTATTGTTGGATGAATGGGTAGGTGGTGCAAACACACAGGGTGCAATTCCAATAGCACTTCAGTAATAAAGCTCACGTGGCGGAGGAGGCTCTCAGTGTGGCACAAGGGAGCATCGGTGTGTCGGTGAAGACAGATTTATGAACACGGCCCTTAATTTAATTTGTATGCTGCGTACAGTAAATCACAGAGCAGATGCCAGCCAAAGGGGTTTTGCTCTAATTAATCAAGTAATTCATAAACAGGCAAACAAGAATTAATGAGTGCAATATAATCTGCTGCCCCTGCTTCTTGACGTGAGTGTTTGGGTGTTATATATCCGAGAAAGAATGTTTGTGTGTGTGTGTGTGTGTGTGTGTGTGTGTGTGTGTGTGCCGTTTCATTTAAAAGCGCACGATTACACAAATTAAAGTATATTTCTGCAGTGAAATTTGAAATGACGCAAATCCAGCAAGTCTGTATGTGTGGGCTTGTTTTGAACTACGTGTGCGTTGAAAGTGTGTGTGTTTGTGTGTGTGCGTGCTCGAGCAGCGGCGGTGTTAGAAAGGACCGATGAGGAGAGATGGGACCAGGCGGAGTGTCATTAGTGCTGTTTTTGATAAAATAGAGAGCCAGGGGACTTGCGAGGGAGCGGACACAAACACACACATTAGGCCGAGGCTGCTCTGGATTCCGCCAGAATTAACAAGCAACTGTGTGCTGCCACCCTGTTTGAATCCCACTACTTTTTGACAGAAAAAAATAAAACAACAGTGCACTTTCCCACAAATATCTAAAACTCACACCTACCACCTTACGATGACAAATATTAACAGAAGTATCTCAACAATAGAGGTATGTGGCACAGAATAAGATTAAGATACTGTATATCAGGCTTTGGCTGCAAAGGCAATACTTAATTAATACTTATTGATGCATTGTGTTTTTTTTGTCTTTTCGTGAAAATAAAAAAATATAAACACCGTTACCTCTCTTATCTTGCTTGACTACTCATTTATTCTTGGCTCGACAAACAATCTATTATGTCTCACTAGTTTTTCCTTTCTTCCTCACATCGAGTCTGATTGGACAGGTGGCGGACACGCAGAATACATAATGTGGTAATAAAATAGCTAACTGTGCGACTAGCTGCTGATGTGTTTTAGCAACCAGCTGAGAGCTCTCAGCTGCACAAATCAGTCATTCACAGTGGCACTGATTCGATGTAAAAATGTGGGCTTTAAATGTAAGTACAAAGTCTTATCGTTTGTACCCGTCATCACCTCCTCTTTATTTACGTTGCTGAAATGTATGCCGGAGACAGAGAAAGCGGAAAACCTGATCTGCTGAAGCTGAGAAATGGACGATGAGCAGCAGTGTCATGGAAAACGTATCCCCAGTGCGAAGACAAATTTCATCTCAGCTTCGGCTTGTGGTTTCCTTGATCATGTCCTCTATTTCTGAGACCAAAGCACGAGAAGCGTGCATGCATAATGCTGTCTTTTTACAAGTCCGGTGCAGCAACCAGTTGCCACTGCAAAAACAAGTTTATTTGAAGTCACTTCAGGTTCCTTTGCTCCAAAAATAACGACTAAATCTAAAATCTCAGCGGGTGACATTTGATAATCTTCTGATGTCGCTGGCGGAGAAAATAGGTGTTTTTCCTTTAGACCACAGATAAATAATTCCTATTTGGCAGCTTATGAACAGAGATCTGCAAACTAACCTCTTCTGCCTCCATCACTATCTCAAAACAACATGCAAGTCCACAGTACTTTTCTAATCGTCTTTTCAGCTTGATCCGTCTATAAAACAGCAAAGAGGCAGCAGAGTCTGACAGCTCAGTCCACACAGGAGGAAGAACTTGAGCCCCACTGTTGTGTCATTTATAGACCCATAGAGAGCTTGTGACGACAGCGAATACCTGTGGATGGGACACAGAAAAAGACTGAAAAGGGTTTTATTTAAGTTGCTGATATTTGTGCCATCAACCTGTTGGGAAAGGCAAACAATATTAAAGACAACTTCCTAAAGGAGACGTTTTGAAATGTCTTGTCCAACCAACAATCCTAAAAATATTCAGTTTACTTTTACATGAGACAAAGAAAAACAGAAGGTCCTCACAGTTATTTAAGTGATTTCGGCAGCTGGGAAATCACTTAAATAACTAATCAATAATCAAAAGAGTTGCAGATAAATTATCTTCCATTTAACTTGATGCTTATTTAGATGTACTGAAAATAGATCTTGTTGACACATATTCAAAAATCTGTTTAAATTTTCTTTAGGGGTAAAACCGAACACGGATTTACAAGTCAACTCGCAAGTTTTGGTTTCAGCAGCAGCTAAATGTATTTTAGCAACATAAGAAAAAACATATATGGAACTAAACAAAATACAAAAAGTGAAACATGAGCCCTCTTTGGACGGGACTATCACCAGGTGACCTCATGTGATTTAGAAATGACCCTACATCTGTGTTTTGTGCGGCACATTAGCACTGAATACATGAAGTGAAGTCTGTATTTTACTCAAAATTACTGACATTGTAAATGCATTGTATGATGTGAAGGCTCAGCGCATCTGTTTATATGAAAAATATTATATTACATGATATATATTTAATATGTTGTACATTATTATATTACATAGGCCTATTAATGTTCATATACCACTGCTCTGGCCTCTGGCTCCAGTGTAAATGGTCTCCATAGAGAGATGAATTTGCATCCAAAATGCTGTCAAAACGTTCATTTATGCCGACGCAGCCTTCATAATTCTCAACCCGGAGAGATACAAAAAAAAACTTGAATAGAAAAACCTCCCGAAGAATATCAAAAATGTAATACAACCCTAAATCACTGAGATTTCAATTCGCACCGCAATATTATCACATGACTTATCACATGACTTATCACATGGCGTGGAATATTGACTTTTCACATTACAGACATTGTAGATTTGTGCGGGATCATGATCACAGATGACCTTCCGCAATTCCGCAATTATTACAAATCACTAGAGGTCCTCAGGTGCAACTCTTTCTGGATTAGAGCTTGAATTATTTTGTTGGAGCCTGCTGGCTTTGAAGAGAGCGTTGATGAGTTTCACTTTAAGTTCAATTCCTCTCTCAGAAAAGGCCGTCAGGCGGCAAGATAAAGCAGGGGAAATTAAAAAAAATATAGCGTCCACTTAAATGTAATCTCTCCGTCCACAGCAGTATATTGCTTTGCTGTCGCTGCTGCTTCCTGTTTTTCCAAACTATCCCTTTAGGTAAGAGATGAGGAGAGATACGGTGCACAAACGCATATGAAAATTAGGCACCATTTGAAAACAAATGAAAATGCTGACCAAACTTCACCATAACTTAAACTGTCCACCTGCGGGGGCATGTCTGCACTCTGTGGGTGTTTGTTTTGTGCATTGTTATTTCTGAGGAATATTATTTCAAGGTTTCAAGTTTTAAACTTTGCCCACACCCACATTCATGCTAAAACATGGTTTAACGGCTGCTGCTGGCTGGAATATGTCTACTTTTTAATTCTGCTGAGACCATAATAGGATGCTCATTTTCTCAGAGCAACTGGAACAAAAAGTCGATTCTTTATAAGCAGCGGCTGCACCTGGTTTGTTTAGTTTCTCTCCCAGTGGCATCGACCATTATTAGGATTTGTTTCTCTGTATCTTCATGGGCCTGTCGGGGGAACGAAGGGAATATTCAAAAGAAACAGATACATTTCAGGTATCTCAACGCTTGGAACACAGATTGGAAGGAATATTAGAAGTCTCAGCTTCAATCATCCTCCCCAATATTCATACCCTTTCAGTCGGATCTGACAAAACTGACAGGATGAGACCTTTTCTTGCACATTGATTTCGTTCTTCATTTCACAAGCTGCTGGTGCGAGCTGACTGTGAAGCAGAAGTCCACAGGTCGCAGCACCCTCACTCACTGTGAACAACATTGTTGCCTTTGAGCAAGCTTTATCCTGCATCCGGAATATTCCGCTCCAGATGACGGCTGTATTGAGCAGAATCTCTGGTGCGTGAAATTCATGTTGAATATTCAAAACTCTCTATTATATAGTAGGTTATCCTCAAGCCATTACTATAATAAAAAATACGGCAAGGTCATTTTAAAAAACAACATTTTATTCCATCCATGTCGTTCATTTCTTGGCGGATCAGAATTGTATTCTATTTTATTCGACTAAGCTGTAATCTTGTGACACACGTTTCAAAGTCTCAATCAGCAAAGCTGGCAGACTGACATAGATGTCTTCAACACTGTCTGCTAACTTGCAGCACGCAGTCCCACATCAACCCGGTGTTGGAGACGAAAAGTACTCTGCATAATTTATGCAGCATAGCATCGGCGGAGAGCGAGTAGGCGAACGTGCTAAAGCAGATCCAATAAATTAGACATGAGGACTTCTCGGAAAACAAACGCAGCAGTAAAATGGGAGTATCCACCAAAGCCCAAATTGAAAAACAAACAAGTGGCGGCTGCTCAATCAAGCCCCCGCTGGAAGGGAGCAGCTCTAAATTAGTCCACATTACAGCTATATTGTTAAGCAATGTTCATCAGCCTAAGCGTTCTTCTCTCAAGCACATGACCACCCACTTTCTTTCTACCCCTCCCTTTGACCCACTAAACTGGGCTTATACAAATCATTTCAGTTTGCCGACTGCTGCTACTGTATAATACAGCAGTCACAGTTGCTGTTATTCCTTACCATCCAATGATGCAATTACAGTGCACATATACTCTGTGCCTTGTGCTCCAGCTCTCCATCTTACCCGGAGCCTAATTACTGAGAATGAAAACACGCCATTATATCTGCCCTGTGTGTGTGCAAATGCCGGGAAAAAAAACATTTCCTGCCACACAGGATTATGGATGCTTGTGAAGATGCAGTTGATTGGTTGTCGTACACATAAATGGCCATTATTGGAATGGTTCAACTACAATATAATCTTTCCATATTACAGGGTAGCCACCGAGTGGCACTGTATGCTTCATTTCTTTTTTTCTGTGGGGAATCGGCCGATGCTGTTTTTAAATCCAAAACTGATTGTTGTGTGCAATTTTATTGCAATACCATGCCTGCCTGACATGAAAGAAGGAGAGGGGGGAGGATCAAGAGGGAAGAGTTAATCCTATCCATGTTCCACTGTTTAAAAAAATAATAATACAGGGACACTCCATTATAAAATGGTGTTGGATTTATGGAGCCATGTGTAGCAGCCTGTCACAGCAAATCACGGTGAGCCATTGTCATTCTACACACCTTGAGAGATAATACTGCTGGCACACTGGACATCATCAGCTCCCCTTGAGCCCCACTCTCTCAAGGCCCCACACAGGAAAAATAAAAGAGATTTCCTGTCACATAACTACACTGGTATGCTTGTTTGCATTGATGGATGTCATACAAGATCAACCATCTCCATATAGCAACAGACCAGACGGACCTGGTGTCCCATTAATAATTCAACTTACAATATGCCTGCTGCCGTAACCTCTCTGCCATCATTACTGGGGACGAAGAACAGGAAGAGTGGAGAATTGGTTGGAGAGGATGTCAGGTCCAGTTCTCATTAGGGCTATGACAGAGTCTCCCAGGCCTGGCGTAGGAGGACAACAGGCACCTCGCGGCCCACTGAGTCAGACAGAAGAACTAAGAGGTACCTTGTGTGGGCACCGGCAGACAATACTCCCAGAGCAACTGCAGGAAATCTGAGAGATCTTGTTAAAGTCTATGAGAGGAAAACTGCTTGAGACCGTCTGTTACATGCAAATGGCTAAGACAGTGTGAGACAGTGTGGGTGATGGATTTAAGTTTTCACACATCATTTTTTTTATATTCTGTCAGCAACTTACAATCATAAACAAAACCTCAAACTTTGAAGCCTGGCTAGATTCACCCAGATGCTCCACTATTCATTATACTCCTAAAGACGGAAACTGCACAAAGAAGTAGTGGATTACAAGTTTGTCCTTAGGGAGGTGCTAGAGGGCAGGCCATGCGCTCACTAAACTCTAAATTTGTGACATACATTTAAAATATCTTCTTTGCATTTTGAGGAAGAGGAAAGCTCATGTGTCTGAGATGGGAAAAAGTTAGTTAATTTGCCTCTCTGTCTTTTAGAGTTGGAGCTACATTCATTTTGCAGGTCATGAACCAAAGTATTAGGCAAGTTGAAATTTCACCAAAGGATTTCACTCCATGAATGGTCAGAGGATCGCATTTTTTGCAATTTATCCTCTGGGAACAGTGACAGTCTACACAGTTTGTGCAAACCCATCAAGTAGATGTTGAGATATGTTACCGAGTGAAACGACTGGAACTGGTGGTGCATGAGAAAAGGCAGAAGATCACCAAAGTCATGAGGTTTTATCCTCTGGAGATTACAATTTTGTCCAATATTTAGAGTTATTTTAGTCTGAAAAAAAGTGGAGGAGCAACCACAGACAAAAAATTGCTGCCGTAAAATACGAAAAAATCCACACCATACGAAAAAATCCACACCAACGCTGGACAATAAATATGATTGCAAATACCTGTTGTTCATTATCCCAAAGAGATAAACATGATCTGCGAGAATAGAGCCAGCAGATTGTACGAGAGTGGTAATGAGATTGGAGGAACACAATGCGGTGAGGGGGGGGGGCAAAGTGCAGAAGATAAAGAAGTCACAGCCACAGTGGGAGAGACAAAGAGAAAGAGAGAGAGAGAGAGAGAGAGAGAGGGTGGTTTATGTCTGAATCTTTGACCGGGATGAGAGGAGGCAAGGCAAAAATGCGGAAGATCAGATTTGGGTTATCTGTGTGGCCTTGCATGCATCTGTGGTTCAGTTGGCGATACAAGCAAGTTGTTTGTGGAGTGAAAGAGCGTGAGAGAGATACATGGGGCTTCTTTAAAAGCTCCTGATGGCAGAGCTGGGCTTCAAAGCATCGCCTGCTTCATCAAAGACTCGACTCAGTGGAGGATATGGCCACTGTGATGCCACGCATGTTGGGGAGCGACGGAGTGTAGAAGCCAGAGAGAGGGAGATGTTTGCTTGAGAATGTGTGTCCTCTTCATCTGTAGATTAGGACGCCATATAACATGCTTTCAGAGACTAATGTTTTATGGCACGAATCCCTCATTGGGGCATCTGCAGGAGGTTTGTGTTGTCAGCGGCTAAGAGGAAGGTGGTGAAGAGACATAGCCATGCAATGTTTTCTATCATATCCCAATGGACCTCCACATTGAAACAAGGGGCGTGGCTGGTTTGAGTGACAGGTGGGTGCTGTGTCAGATGGGACCGCAACCAACAATTCACCTCTTTTTCGGGATAAGCTGGAAGTTATGCTGTGTCGTCATTGTTACGATGGCGATGACTGGAGCCGCCCACTTTGAGCTTCACAGCGGCTCTCTAGAACCTTCTATGACATCATGGAGACTACGTCCACGTCTTCGTCTATGGGTACAACTGCGTGTACCCGGGAGGCTACAGAAGTGCAGTCAGATGTGTCAGCCAATGCGGCACATGCTGTCGTTTAACTCCAGTGTCTTTCGAGTAAAGTTGCTGCCATAAATGACAAAAACTCAATGTAATGTAATCTATCTTCCTTAGAAACGCCTACATAATCATCAAGCCTCCATAGAGTCCGTTAAGAAAAGGCAATTCAGCTTAACACAGTGCACAGTCTGTGTTGCGTAGATAACCGCTATTCAGACCCACTAAATTTCCCTGCTTTTCCTAGAAAATTGAAACGAGTGAAACACTCCAAGAACTCAATTTCATAAGTTCTGCAAAAGGGTTGAGAGCAGCTCACTTGTTAAAATGATAGACATGTAAATGATGACGTGTAAAAATGGGGGGATGGGAAAGGCATTAACTCAGTCAAAAAAAACTATTTGAGATGGTAATATATACAATTATACTGTACTTTTGTCAATGCATGTTTGATCCGTCTCTCATACGAGAGTGTGAGTCGTACCAAAAGGTGTCACATTGCTGCAGAGCCCATCTGGAAATGCAGAGACGGTAGTTCGACGGTGTTTTTTTGACACATAAATTAAGCTGTGCCTGCACTCCTGCAGACACGACAGTAATGTCAGAAAATGCGGTAGACAAGGACTGATCTGAGAACTGTAAAAAAACAAGGGGGCATGTAGGGGTCACATTCAGCTTCAGTCTCAGGCACTTTGAACTGGAAACTAATACAAAAACAGGCACCAAACACAAATTCTATTAATAAAGGAGCAGTTTTGATGTTCAATCTTTGCAACCTTGTTTTCTTTCCCCCATAGCTGTGCAATGAGAACATGTTGTATGACATTTACCTTGGCCTCCCATATTACACCACGTGCTTTCACATCTGACGTGGATGGTGTGATAGCGCTGTGAGGCTTTTCTACCACAGCAGAGAAAAATGTGTCCACCTACTAAAGCCTGCTGGTACATTTCTTTAGTGAATTGTACCAGTGTTTAGACACATGAATTATTGTAAAAATCCCATTTTGACAACAAGACGCTTGGTCACAAGGTGATTCACTGAGTGCAGCGAATGCAAGAATGTCATTCTGTTACGAGGCCTGAGGTCAAGCGTACTCAAGTGTCCTTGAGCGAGACAATTCATTTCTATCTGTTGTTAGCTTGCTGTTGTGCAGCCGATCTTCTGCTCTGAGGAGCAAAATGCCGAATCCCTGCAGGCTACCGTAGAGAAATACAAAACACTGCGTACGTAAACTCTGGAAAAACCCATCAACCAGAGACATGCCTTCAGGCTTTTGTCAGCTTCTGCTTAACAGCACTACACAGAGGCATTAGTGATGACATGCCATTTTGCCAGTGATCTAAAATGCTAGTTGCAGCCCATATCAAAAAATACCCTGAAGATATGAGGCATATGGCATTATATTCCACTCGATCCTCCACAAGCTTTATGGTGTATCCTCTTGATTCTCTCAGCACCGACCTCCATCCGTGAGGCTATCATCCTCTCTGAGTCTACCTCGGGGACCTACTTAGATGGCAATGCATTCTCCTCTCCGATTGGCCTGGCAGGCTTCCTGTTGCCGCGTACATGCTGTTGCCATGGTTTTGGCTGGAGCCGCGCTGCAGTTTTCGCTAGCTCCATCTGTCTTGGGTGTCAGCGCGGTGGAAAACGCTGTGATTCCACTCATTTTCTCACCGGGGGGTGGCATCCATCCTGCTGCCACTCCTCTGTCTCCGCACTGGCACACATCAACACAATTCCAGACTCGAGTTCAGACACACTGCTCCGGCAGTAAAGAGGATTTCTGTTTGGGGTTGGACATGCTTCATCAATGTGAAGGCAAAAATAATGTTAGGAAAGCTGAACAGATTTGCTTCACTCCTGCCAAAAGACCCAGGTGCAGGATTCAGGCACTGCGAGTGAGAAAAAAACAAATAAATACTGTGGAGCTATTCTAAGCCCAAAGAGAAAAGAGGTCACTTATATGAGCAAAATGTTAAACTGTCTTACATTTCATAATCAAACTGCTGCTGCACATTCTGCACTCCGCTTTCCTTTAATTCCCAATTTTCCATCACTGAATACTTTCTACTTTATTTTGATCCGAAGAATTGAAAAGTCTGGACATGTAATGCCTGAACAATTCAAGTTTGACTATATCAGGACATAGCGCGGTGACAGTCCCGGTAACAATGGTGCAGTATTGAATGTGTGCCCACTGAGGCAATGCCGGAGCAGAGCCATGCTTGAGGGCATCTGGCTTGTAGCTTTTCTACCTGAGATTAGAACCTGTAATACTGTAGTCACTGGTCCCTCGCCATTTCTCCTGGAACAAGCCAATAATGTTCGGTCAAGGTTTTCCTCGAGGGGGGGCGGTTGTTGATTTTGCACAAACGCAATTCGCATATTGGACAAACCCAGAGAAATGCAGTCAGGCCACTAACTAGAAGAAAGACAAGATTTCTCTGCAGCTACAGGCATGACCAACAACATAAATAAACATGAATCATTCTGACACTCTTCTCCGTAAGAGGAGTGCTTGGAGTTTTGACCTATCACAAGAACAGGGATATCTTTGGGCTGAAGACGCTGGGCTGAACATTCTTAAAAGATGGTAAGTAATGGTGTCTGATATTCCCCAGACCCCTCGATGTTCGAGGCCCCGGGGTCATCTGAGGGATCTCTGTCCTGCCACAAATGTCACAGCTCATAGATATTGCATGTGCCTCTGCCTTTTGATGCTAATTAAATGTTACTGCTCACCAAGCGCCAGGAAGAAGAGGGGAAGAAGTGTGAAGATGGATAGAAAAGGGAAATATAAAGAGAAACGTTTGCATGATAGGAAACTATGGTCCGCACAAAAATACATGGAGACACTTTCTCCAACACTTACAGTAAACTGCAGCAGGTGACATAATATGGTGATGTAAAAAGTTGAGAAATGGAATTTAACTAATAAAAGATTGGTTATTTGGGTTTCTGAGACAATTGCCCAGATTGTGTAATTGTATTGTTCTGTGTCCATGCTCTGTGTTTCATTCTCTTTCGTGAAGCACTTTGTAAAGTCTGCTAAATCACTGATCGTGTTTCTCTCTTTAATAACAACAACAGAATCATGAATCAATGCTATAATAATGTTGGAGAAGCTTGCAGATGTTGCACAATCAATTGCACTTCTTCTTTGCTTTTATTGTATTCGGAGGTAAGTGGAGGTAATGAAATGTACATTTGAAATGACATATGGCCCAATCAATATTGGATTTTTCAAGCAAATACAATACAATGATTATATTTGGGAGTTTAAAAGGCTTTGTAAATGTCTTTTAAAGAATGTGGATGCCTATTTATGTCTTTGTGTTTTGACTGTGCAAACACAGCCTTAATTGTGAGACTAATCATGAATTGAGTTTTAGTTGCGATTATACACAGCTTTATTGTATGCATCAGGCTTTAAAAGCAAGAGGAGAAGGGGATAGATGCAAGAGCGAATGCAAGAATACCAAATTAGAGTTAGATTTGAGTGTGATGCACTAAATCAATATTCTCTCTGGAGCAGAACACATTTGTCAGCCCGGTCAGATAAAATAAACAACTACGCCTTTCCCTCCCGAAGGTGAGGAGGCTGATCACACAGTGAAAAACGTTTTAAAAATCAGTGTGAACCGAAGTCTTGGGGCCACAGACTGGGAGAAAACTGACTAACATCACCGTTCACAGGCAGCCCACCATCTGTGAGCAGCATTACTGTTACTTAGCTCGGGGAAGAAATGTGCACACAAAGAGGGTGCGTGATGGGGGCTGACCCTGACGGGCAACACTGAGGCCGAACAACACCAGGCGGCCATCAGCTCGCCACTCGGCTGAGAGACAGCTGTTGATCGCATCAGGAGGTCCTCAATCTATGAGCCAGTGGAACAACAACGAGCTGCAAAAAGGGTCCGGCTTTAGCCCTCATCAAAGTGTGTGTGGGTGTGTGTTTTGGTTGGATTTGTCACATCTGAGTGAGTGCCGTTATGTGGATCAGTGGTTGGCCCTGCATTGGGAGTCAGCTGTTTAAATGTTATTTACTGACGCGTAGAAAACAATCAGCTTAACGCAGCGCTACATTACCAATTATTTGCCATTCAGTTACAACAGAGCAAATCCTACACAGAAGAGTGTGACTGTGTTTGTGAAGCTTCACTAGAAAGTGTCAGGGGAATAAATGTATTCGTCCATGGATATAGATGTGCTTATATTCTTTGAAAAGGACAAGTAGTTGCGCTTGCGAAAGTCACCTCAGTGTGGTTATTTTTGCTTTTCCCAGCTAAAGTCAGCAGTAATCAGGAGAGCGCTTCATGCAGAGTGGCGTTCGTTAACGTCCCGGTCAGGACGCCCAGGCTTTGTTAGGAGAAATCACAGGTTCTGTCGCCCGGAATAAGTCAGCCGTCTCCACCGAGGCTGTGAGAGCAGGCTGCTGGTCAGCTTGTATTAATTTGAGAGGGCTGCAGAGACTTGCTGTGTCCACAGTCGTGACAATAGCAGAGCCAAGGTGTCTCCTGGGAAGGTGTGCTGTCACTCCTGCCACAGCAATGTCCACACAGGAGGCTGAACATTTCCTTTTCCTTTTCTTTCTTTCTTTGCAGCAGAAGCTGGCACTGCTACGGCTTATTTCAAACAGCGGTGGCATGTGCGAAGAGCTCACCTGTCTTTGTAGGAGTATGTGAGAGAAGAAAAAGCAGGAATGGTAGCTGGCAGCTCCTGCGAGCACCCAGTTTGAGGTGGCAGATGTGTCACATTGTGCGGGCAGCTACCTGCTTGGCAGCTATGAACCAGCTCACCGTGTCTCCATTTGTCACTTGCCTTCTCTTTCTCTCTTTGTTGTTCCCTCTCAGTGAGACTTCTTAGACCACCGATCCACTAATTTGCCATCGCCTCAAACATCCCAATTAGCAGCTAGCCACCGAAACAGCTTAACTGCTCGCCCAAATGTAAAAAGTCAGAGTATAAAAACAACAGAGAGGCCATTTGACGTTTGGATTCAGTAGTTTTCAGAGAGGAGAACCTGTGTTCACCTGCGGAAGGCAATTAAAGTGGCCTGAGTGTCTGACAGTAACTGCACATGAGTGCATAGCTTCACGATTACAGCTTCATTATATAAAAAGAAAAGCTTTGTTCTCCTTTTCTCATCTTTTTAGTTATCTCACTCTCTCTGATGAATATTACAGACACACACTTTTTTCCTCATATTCTAAATAGGTGGTTGTGAACCATTCATTACATTTTGCCTGACTTTTTTTATTCCCACAAGACAAGGTTACATTTACTAATCCATAAGTATTAAAGCACTTTTAAATTCAGTTATCGTATAGCAAACAAAACCTGACAGCCGGAGGTGAAGAGTAACTAAGAACATTTTCTAAAATACTGCGCTGTAGTTTTGAGGTACTTGGACTATACTGTGGCATTTCCATTATACAATACGTTTTGGTTTAGTGTGTGACAGTTACCTGGGTTTTCTACAGTTACTAAATATTCTCTTGTGGATGAAGACTTTACATACTGTAGTGTGCACACACTGTATATAACCGTCTTCTTACCAATACATTTTTGTTAATTTAAAAAAGGTAGAAGTTATATTCTCTTAAAACAATAACAAAATAATCTGTCAGTGCAATTAGATAATGTATTACGTGCTGAAAAAGCATTTTTTTTCTTCTTTTTGAGGGGGTTTTACCACTGCAACCTGCCTTGTTTTATACTGAAACATGTAGACAGTGAATTAGTGAAATTACTTTAAATGAGCAAATTGGTTTGACACAATAATCTTAATTCAAGGCCTATTTAATATTGAAATTTATAATCTCATTTTATAGTCCTCATCAGTGAATGGAATTTTCTCAGTTGCCATGGAGATTCAGTGGCATGGCTTTAATAAATTATTGTGGACTGAAATATTCTTCAGTTTATAATGTAATTCAAATTGGCTCAACCTCAACAAGCTCAAACACCAAAATGCTTGTTGATGCATAAATGATACTCATACAATAGCACAACACATATATACACACACCTTGTACAAGAACCTGTAGATTAAACAATTCAGACTTTTGTTGTTGTATTCTTGTATTGTGGAACTGCTACGTTTCCTTGAAAAATTATCTGAACGCTTCCTCTAACACAATAGAGAAAGCTAGAGGATTACTGAGGGGAGGGGTCAAAAGTTTAAGAAGCAATGGACAGGCATGAGAGAGAGTTTTTTTTTTTTTTTTTACTTCTGTGCAATACCTCGGGTGAGTGCCAGACTTCATGTCCGTGCTCCATGGGCAAAATGTGAGGATATGGACGGAGCCAAAACACTGTTTGGCACCAAAAGAAAGCACTTCCCTGCCTCACTACGATGGCACTCTGCCCAGTCACTGCTAGCCTTTGCTGGCTGCAGCCAGCTTCTCCACTTTGAAGCTGCGAGGACATTTTCTCCCCATGAGCGTCTGACAGGCAAATCAAGACATGTTTCCCCCACTGAGTTACAACGCAGGTTAACTTGATCAATGCAATCACAGAGCTGGCGACAAAATCCTTCTAAGATGAGGTTCATTAAGGCCCAAATTAGCATGCAACTTCAAAGGAACGCGCCCTGATTGGCTCTGATTGATATCATTAGGAGAGCGGTGATTGTGCAGCCACAGCTCTCTCTGTCAGTTGGCTGTAAAAACATAAAAAATGTCCTCAGACAGAAAGAGGAAGCCTTGACCTGATATGGATGCCTGGAGCTGAGCCGAGGTCACCATGTGTTCATTTCTTGGATGTAATGAAATGTCGTGCTGGAAGAAATAGGTCCAATCTTGGCCCACAGAAAAACAGTTTGGATGATGGGAGAGGAATTGTTGGCAAATGAGCTCAAGGGGAGCAGAAATAGTGGCGGAATTGGTAGCGGAGGATTGACATGTTCTTGATTCACTGAGTAAATGATGTGGAGGAAGCAGGTGGAGCCGGGCAGAACAGTGGTGGTGTTTTCCGTGGGCTCCTGGGGTGTAATTACAGGGTAATGGAAAGATCACGTTTGAGGGGATGCTCATACATTTTACTTTTAATTTGAACAGACGCCGTGTGAACGGTTCACAGCCTGGACGTGAGGACACCACAGGGGGTCTCAAGATCAATCTGAGAGGACACAAATTAACAGAAGGAATACAAATGTTAAAAAATTAGGCCTATTTTTTCTGACGTTTCTCGATTTTCGGGGATTTTTTTTAACAGTTTTAATAAAGTCACATAAATAAGTTTTGAATAGTCCACTCTTGACCAGAGCTGAACATTATATATATATATATATATATATATATATATATATATATATATATATATATATATATATATATATATATATATATATATTTATTAACTATATGATTAGTTGATTAATTGATTGACTGAATATTACATGGCACCAATCTTGAGGTCCAATTTTAAAAAGCTGAGTCATGTTTCAAGTTAAAATAAAAAAAATGTGTTAGTTCCAACGTCGCAAATGAGGATTGATTGTCTTTGTTTTCATCAATAGTAAACCTAATTTGATTCTGGACTGTTGGTTGGACAACAACAATTTCAACATCAGCTTATGTTCTGGGATATTATGATGGCATGATGATAATTTATAGATGAATTTAGAAAATAATCAATAGAGTAATCATTAAAGGAAATAATCATTAGCCCTACTCTACATAAGCCAAAGTTCATGAATTTATCATGATCAACAGTGTTGGGTTCGGGTGCTTTTTCTTGTGAGATAGTGGCTCATTTAACCTCTTTAGGTCATAAAAAAACCTACGAAGAAAAAAATATAATAAATCTTTGTTTGAATACAACTTTATAGCGGCCATATCATCTTTGATGAAGAGTGACAAATACACTTTGCTTAAAGTTTAAGGGGTGGCAGGACAAAAAGGTTGGGAACCACTGCTCAGAAACAGAGTTTCTCTTTTTAACAACCTTTAACGTCATGAAATGAAGCCGTCTACCTGCGACCCATTGTCATGAATGGCATACAGTCCACCACAGTTTAACACAATGTGTACTCATTTGAATCATTTATTCAGTCTTGCCATTCATTAAAACATAAAGAGAGGAGATTAAAGAAATAAAACATCAACTTTATGAAAGTCAACTTTAAAAGCTATAAATATCCCAATATCCCTGCTGTCCACTCCCAATGATAATCTCACAACCCCTCACATTTAATCCTTAGACCCCTTATGGAAGGCCAGACTCGAAGGATGGGAAGATAATCTTTCCAGTGTTTCACAAGAAAAAACTACAGATTAGAAAGAAAAAAAGTCCTGGTTCCTAGAACTGAACATGGGTTTTACTTATTTAATGGGATGGGAACTATTGTTCTCGACAGTTTTGCACAAATCACATTGAGATTCTGCTGACTGTAACTGTCACGGTGAACTAAAGGTCACACGCATCTTCTAAAGAAGCAGGCACGTTTCATATTTCAAGGGAATAAAAACAAAACAAAGCATGGCTTAAAAAAGCTTGAAAAGTCTGATCTCGAATGGAGGGTACGAGGGATGAAGTGGATGCATTTTCCTTGGAGATGTCGGACGCTTTTTGAAAAATGTCACAATGCAAAAAGGAAAAGGAAAGTGAAGCGGCCGCTGGCAGAGAGGTGTCCCAGAGCATCATGGGTAGTAACACTCAACAGCTGCCAACTTCTTTCATGCAATGTGAAGACATCAAAACATATATGCCCTGAATCTAGTCTTCCACTTCCCTTAATCTTGTCTAATGTTCTGCCTTTGGGTTGCCATGGATACAGGTAGAGCAAGCGAGAAAGACAGAGAGGAAGACAAGCGACTGTGAACTCACTTTCACTTCATCTTTTTGATCCCTTTGATCACCAGGTGATTACAATTTCTAAGACAAGTACAGTAGTTTTGTGAACAGCAGCGACCATTATGATAATTGGGGGCCGGAATCATGCTTTTATTGCAGTAATTATGGAAAAGTCACAATGGCTACAATCACAATTATTGTTTTTACTGCAGCTGCAAAAACAAATTGTCCAATTACGGTCTCGAAGCAGATGAACTACAGACATGTATCCTTCTCCCTGCACCGTACTACATCTCAAACTAAGAGATGAATCTGGTGGGACGATGCCGGCCGCTTACTGATTGAAAATGAAATTGACAAGAAGATCCAGCTCCCGCCCCGTCAAACACGACTTCCTGTTTAGTGAATTCATCATTTCCATCTTAATGGGAACATTTGACACCTGCCAGCTCACATTGTGGGCTCATGTCAGAAAGCACCACAGTGTTCATCAGCGTGTGTGTGTGTGTGCGTGCGTGCGTGTGTGTGTCAGAAGGTCTGTCAGAGGCAGAGAAAGATGGAGAACGAGGGATGGAAAGGAATACAAACGTTGTGTCTAGGTTAAGATTGTGTATGTAGGTCATTCGTCGAATAATTGAATGAAGAAAGTTAATTATTAGAATGATTAATTATGATAGCCACCATCTCAGAGCACAGTATATGCTGTCAATCCAAAACATACAGAAGAAGATGGGACAGAAATCCTTTACGTGGAATAGCGTGCAAAAGGAGTTTAAATGTGAAGAATTCAAAACGTCATCGCACATTTTGGGTAAATAACCTTTGTTAAACATATCGGGTTCTTGGCTTACTTTATCTTCATATAAGTGTTGTCATTTTTAATGCTGCAAATAACGTTTACTTGGATCTCATTAAATGTAATAAAATATGTTATTAAATGGCAATCACAATTTTAGTCTTGACCTAACATTACCAAGATAATCACACATGCGTTGTGTGATTATCTTGGCACCCAAGTAAATTTGAGAGCACCCAAGTAAACTCGGGTGGCGAGTCTTATTTTATATTGTTTTATCCATTCATTGATTTTGTTTTTTATGTTGCCGTCTTGTTCGTGTTTACTTTGCAAAATCACGCTCAATGAGATTTAATTGAAGAAAAAAATAATATATTTAAAATAACCCTCAGCTCTAGCTCTGTAAAGGGGACACAGAAAGACTGCAGTCAGTCGAAGCTTTTGCCAGACCGTTCAACTGCATCGCCACATTAAAGTGGCCCCGATCAGCAGCCCCTGATGGAGCGATATGTGGGCCCATCTCCCCGTGTTAATCAGACCCAGACCAGCTGGGAACCAAAGCCATGTACAATCTGCCTCCTGGACTGATGCTGCTCTACAAAAGAAATAAGGAGGAAGAGGCCGATAAGAGTTATTGCTTAAGATTTGATCAATTCCTATTCTGCTTATCGATTTTGATCCCCATTCATTCCTGGTTCCAATATTTTTGCATATCACTGGGGAAGAAAATATATGTTGAAGGCAAAAAGTAACTTTATTTTCATTCGGCTTGAGTTGCAATAAACAGCATCACACATATGTATATGATTCTGCAGTTATTCACCATATGCATCACTGCCAAAAGCCCAATAATTGCTACCCTTTTAGGGCAGGCCGTATTAAACAGGAAGTAAACAATCCTTTCTGCTCTGACACATGATTAATGCGCTGTTGAGGTTCTGTTACCGTATGCGTGTTCAGACATAATGTAAAGCTAATTTTCTCCGTGCATTATTCTCCTTTTTGTTTGAGAAATATTTTAAATCTCGTCTTCCCCCCAAATGTCATGCTGCCTCAATGAACATTTAATAGCTTCGTTTGGGAAGCATCTACACCTTCCTGTCACCCAAGTTACTTCCACTAATGACAGTAAAGTTCATATATGGCTACATCTAAAGAAATACACATCTTAAGCACTTTTCATTAATTCTTTCTTACTTTCTGTATTATTTACCCCACATAAGAATTAAATGTGGATGGACAAAAAACAGCTGAATAAAAGAAGAGGTGTACATGACATCACTTTTTTACCGTTTCTGTTCCACAGAAATCAAATTGCTTTGTGAAGTTTTGGCCCCACTTTTAAGCACATATTGAGCTCATTTATGCATTGACACATGCAAAGGTGACACACAGCAAGGTACAAGGCCTTGTGTCATACGCCCAAACTTGTAAGAATAAATAAAAACATATTTCTTAACAATATCCCAGCTGTTAAATTGAAACTGAAGCATGAATGCACAAATAATAGATTTTTCACTTCCGTCTTTCTTCCCACATGTAGGGTCTTTTTATGGGCTTATGTGTGTGAAGGCTTTGTGCATTTCTTCCAGTTTGTATTTAGTCTATAGAGTCACGTCAGCGTGCACATCCATGGTGCCATAATCGGAGTCCTCACTTTCAGGTTCAATTCGTTTGCTTCACATTTGTACCCACAAAGCGTGACGTCTGCCACCTGAATACTGTCATCCGGTGATAAAATACCTTCCTGCAGAAATGGAAGTTGTCCTACTTTCCAGAAAAGACCAGTTCTGGGATTTCAGCAGAGTTAATACCTGATCCACACCTCTCCACTTGGGAACAGGCTCAACTGTTAACTTAAGCCTGCATGCATATTAACCAATATATCAAACTCCCTCTCACCCCGACAGTCAGACTGCAGTATAATCCCATTTCTAACCTACTCCGAGTGATGGGTTCACTATCCCCGAGCCACCGCAGAGCGTGAATACAAAATCCTTTTTGTAAAGTCAGCATTCATCTTCACCTGTACATTACCGCAGACAGAAGGCAGCAGAATATCGTCTAATATGAATGTCATGCACGTACGGCAGCACTTTTCCTTAAAGTATGAAGAGGAAAGTTTCCAAGCCTGGCTTCAAAACGTCTGAACACGGACAGTAAATGACTGATACTCTGCCGTTAAAATCTTCTTGTGAAAGGTTTATACCTCCCGGTTGGAAAAAGGTAGGTAGTATTGTGAGGCTTCCCAGGGGTAAACGATCAAAACAAATGACCCACATGGGAAAATTAAGATAGCTGCAAAGCCAATAATAAAAAAGGATTCTGCAAAGGAAAACAAGAAAAGAACAAATGAGGTCTGTATTTACATTAAACAAGCAATTTACACTTGAGAAGGCACTAAATACTGTCAACGTCAAAGGGTTGAGCATGATTAATGTTTGTATGAGAGCATCAAGACGGGATGCAAACAGCCGCAGTTGCAGGAGAATTTACAGAGAAACCTTTTGGGCACAATGATTCATTAAAAATAAAATGCAAAATATGAATAATGACTGGATGGACACCAGCCCAGCAATACATTAAAGCTAAGTGAGGGTTGCATTGTTTGATTTTGGTTGAGATTGAGTGAGAGATTGGGTGTGTTAGCTTGCAATATGTTGTACTTTGCACACACTCTTATCATACAGACTAACAGCAGAAACACAGCACATAGCTCAAACTAGGCCTGCAACTAAAGATGTTTTTGTTATTGATTATTCAGCAAATTACTTTCTTGATGAATTGTTGTAATTGGTCTATATACTGGTGGAGAAATAGCAAAAAAAGGGCCTTTCAAAGTCTTCTAAAGCCCAAGGGAACATTTAACTCTTAAACACGTTCAGTTTATTATAACACAATCCAAAGAAAAGTAGCAAATCGTCATTTAAACGGAAGAACGTTGGAATTTTTGCAAGAAAGAAAATACTTTAATAGTTGCAAATTAAATGGTATAGAAAATGATGAATCAATTGTTTTAGCTCTACCTAAATACACTGCAGTACAGTATGAGAACACAAACTAGGTCTTCACAATTGCAGGGACAGAATGGCTTCTATGTATATGCTTTTTATACTGATTTCCCAACACTGTGCAGGTGTTTTTTTTTGTGATTTACACCCGTATGTGCAGCATGTGTAAGACCACGAGCTGCAGCTTGTGCGACTGTGTGTAACTGTAAATGTGAAGCTGCAAATTGCTTTGAAAGAACACATGTATTGTACACGACAGCCCTTCCCTGGAATTATAAAGCACAGCGTGAACACACCGATATTGTATTTCCTGCATGACTA
This sequence comes from Taurulus bubalis, assembly GCF_910589615.1. Taxonomy (NCBI): domain Eukaryota; kingdom Metazoa; phylum Chordata; class Actinopteri; order Perciformes; family Cottidae; genus Taurulus; species Taurulus bubalis. The sequence continues at coordinate 13,660,448 of NC_136600.1, read as the reverse complement.
GGCAGGCAGACTGTAAGCCTCGACTGTGGGTTGTGACTGATGGGAGAATGGCTTTCCAAACCCCAGCACTGGCTGTTGCAGGGTTATAGTTGTAAAACACTCAGGATTGATTTTCCTTGAGCGTTTGCTTTTCCTAGGCAGGGTGGTTTTGCAGCCATTACAGTGTGATCTGTGCTTGCCATAAGTAAATGTGTTCTCTGGCATCAATCAGCCCACCCGGTGACGACCACGACCGTCAAGCGGTAACACAGCCAGCACATGAGCCGTGTGACGCGAGCTGCATGTCCACAGTGGCGGCGGTGCCATCAGTCAACCGATGGCAACGCTCGGCCTCACCGAGACACAAACCGCACCACGGGATCGTGAGTATTAAAAGCAAGAGAATCAAATCAAATAGATGAATTTGTGGTAGGAATCATAACTCCAACTGACAAGTGCCTGAGAGCAATCAATCGCGGGCAAATCGCAGTAGAAAAGTCGATTCTCTGATCTCATCCCGGTGGACTGCGGCACCGCAGCAGATAACTGAGGTGACAGAAAAATACCAATGAGATTCAAATGAGCAGATAAAGAGAGAGTTGGAGAGGAACAATATTTAATTTACATAAACAAGAAACAGGATTATAATTTATCGGCTGTGTAGAGATGGAAGCTTTCTTTGAAAAAGCCCCGGAGAGTTTCTGTGTGAATGGTTTTGCCTCATGCAGCCACAAGGGACCATGCACTCAGACTCAAGAAATGCTGATTGTAAAGATTGAAGGGGAGCAAAAGAACGGAGAGAGGACACACGTTTGTCCCGCTCCGTTCATCAGACTTTGTGCTTTGATTAGTTGTGTACAGTGTGTGATCTTCAATGGCAGGGGGGAGAAAAGGAGTGAGAGATTGAGAGAGCGAACTCTGTCAACCCAACACTAAGATGTATTAACTCCCCTTGCCAAAGGAAGGTGTGAACACAGACTCTACCACAGGCCCAGGGGGGACGCTCTGTTTGCGTCCCCCCCTTTTCTCAGACGCACAGTGGAGCGTAAATACCTCAGGTGGAGTTTGTGAGCCGACTCCTTTATCCCAGGGCAACCTCACGTTGTGTGCAGCTTAGAGTTACACCACTACAGGAGAACACAACAAGGGGGGGTGGGAGAGAAGCCGTGCATTCAGCTGGCAGGGACATGGAGCGATGCTACAACCAAGAAGAAGAAGGTAAAGCTGAGAAGAGAAAATGGGCAGAAATGAGATAGAAAGGGAGAGAACTAAGGGGGAGAAAATAGACTTTGAGCGAAGACAACTTAATGTTGCAAGTCATGACCGCAACTTTGCAACAAACTAATTTTTTACACTAGACAGTATATCATCATTGCATCAGGAACCGTGTCTGGACACGTCCTTTTGATTGACGGCTGAAGGACATCTCACCAGCAGCGAGACCGGGCTCCATTACTCGCACAGCGAGCAAAAGGACATGCACTGCAGCCGTAATGACACATTGAAGCCGGGGAAGGGGCTATTTGTTGGTGAGGAAGAGCAAGGAGCAGTCGGCCCGACCCTGACAGCCGTTCATCCTCCCCAATCATCAGATCCGAGGGGAGTGCTTCCAAATTGCTACTTGCTTGACTGCTAAGAGGCCCGGCCCATTAGCTAGTTGTGTTAAACTAAATATGAAGAAGCAGATCAATTACAGTCTCCGCCTGGGATCAGGATAATGTTTTAATGTTTGCGTGTGTGTGCATGGGCGTTTCTCTATATGTACCTGTGTATGTGATTGTGTGTGCATTGCGGCCGGCGGCTCGCTGCTCCCCACACGATCCTGCAGTCGTCTGTGGTAAAGATGTTAAGCAAATCATTTACCTGAGCTGTTACACAGACGTGAAGGTTCCTCCAGGGAACAAGCGAGTATGATAAATAATTGAATTTCCCCAGGCTGCAAATGAGGAGATTTCATTCATTATTTATTATCTAATTGATTACTGCAAGTAGGCTTTCTAACCTGTCCCACAATTAATGTGCTGCTTTTTATGTGCTTAATTAATGGCCACTGCAGCTTCATGAAAAACACACACTCAATTACATCTGGAATTGAAAAGCCGCGGCAGTTTGTGCCGTATCGCTGCACTGGGGACGGCACAGAGACATTATTCAGCCCAAATGGAATTCAATAAGACAGACTTAGTCTTCTAGGCAAAATTGGATGATTTTTCATATTGTTGACATGATGCATCTGTGGCAATATTGCAGCTCAAGTCTTCCTCTTGACCGAAAATCAACTTGGCTGTCAACAACGTTCGCTGTTCAGCACCAGCTTGTTTGTTGCGAGGCTGCCCTCTCTCCTGTTCAGCCTCTCCTTTGTGGCACTGCGTCGATGTTTTTTGGGGTGTGGGACATCATATTCAATGTGCTGCTCCCTTCATATTTGGTGAAGAGTTATTGTTTTGGAGACAAACAATACATGCACATGCACACATGCGCGCGCGCGCGCACACACACACACACACACACACACACACACACATACACACGCGCACACACACAAAGACCTGCAAACTCACACTTGCACACACATTTATCTTTCTAGCTCCTGTTTAGAGAGGCCGCCCCACAAACCAATACCACGGGGTCTTGTTTTGAATAAAAAGCTGTTATGGCCAACATTGTCTGAATTCAAACTACCCTCTCGGCAGCATGAGCTATGGTGTTTGTTTAGGCTTGCACAACAAGTGCAATCATTTCAAATTGCCATGTTTCTCGATTTCATTTCAGCTTCGACTAAACAATAGGAAAGACTCCTGGCCAAACTTCAATACACTGTTAGCTGTCCTAATTTCACACTTGATATTATTTTGGCTTCTACACAAGTCATCAACTCACTCTTAATAAAAAAAAAAATTACAGACAGGTTGGAAAATACAATACAATACAATACAAGCATAAGTTGTTCCGATACCAATATCAGAGTCTGAAATGCCTCCACAGCCTAAATCAAGTTAAAATATTATGCATCAGCTTATTTACTTGGGACTTGTACTGATCGCCAAGGTGCAAGCGGGGAGTGTAATGTAAGCTAGAGTGGGAAAAATTACAGAAATTTGGCAATATTTGACACTGTAAAATCTGGATGATAAAAGAAGTTATATGGTATTCATTCAGTTTGTTCATGCTTTACAAAGGGTTTACCTGAGCCAGACCATACAATAACGATAGCATCAATGCCACATTAATACCGGGTTAGTAGTACACATATTTTTGTTTTTAACACACTGGAATCGCTCAAGTATCAGAATCGATATGGGGAGGGGAAAATGGTACGGCAATATCTCTAATACAAATGAAAGGAGACAAGCAATGTAGGGTTGAACACATTCAGAGGCTGCAGCCTTCAAGTCTGCCGTTGCTTCATAAATTCTGACTGCTAACAAGAACGGTTCTTTTGTTCTTCTTTATTTATTTGAGTATAAATGTGTAAACTACCTGATCTGCATGCATCATTAAGTAATTTTACCGTAAACTGCATGATCTGTATGCGTCACCAAGTCTTTTAACCTCTCCAGCAACAAATCAGCCACCAGTCCCACCACACACAGACTCTCCATTTCCAGGAAGGCATTGATAGCAGCCAAAGTCACCGCGATCGATACTCTCACTGTTAAAAGCCAGCTCGTTGACCCCTTAAATAATGCTGTAAAGTGTACTGAGGCAATAATGGGGCCGCTTTTATTAAATCAAATTCTTCTGTCTTTGAGGTTGGAAAAACATCTAAAAGCAATACTTGCCTCAGATGAAAGAATAACACTTTCTAGGCTGTCAATCAAAAGCAGATATTGAAGTCTTGGATTCTGTTCAAATGTCTTCAGTTCATCCTGCGAGGCACGAAAAGGCTCTTTCTCTCCTTTAATTGCAGATGGACAGAGAGGAGCAGTGAAGCTTATAAATACAACCTTGGGACTGTGAGCTATGCAAAGTCTGAATGAAGAGGCCTGGATGCCACCAGGCTGACATCATTAAGAACAGCCTAATGATCCCCTGGATTTGATTTGTTTGGCCTGGTCTTTACTGACTGGCGTGACTTGTGTGAAAGGAGAAAAAAAAGCACACAAATTTCATCAGTTTCTCAGCAGGGCTTCTATTGAGGTTTGAACTCATTTGGACCTGTGCCAAAGCTCCTCCAGGCTGAGTCCAATTACTCCAGCAAGAATGTTATGTACCGCTTATACAGGGAGAAAACTAATAGACTGATTGAGAGAAAGCAGAGAAGCATCAATATGCAGAAGAGTAAAGGTCTTGTGTATTTCTTGCAGCATAAAAAAAACACTATTTCTGTTCTTCTTAATCATGTAATAATCCAAGCATTCTCAGAAATGTATCCTACGAGGCCCGGCGTGGCTGCAAACAAGCTGCGGTCTTATTTGTGAGTGACAGGTTCATTCAGTGAGTGAGTTATTATTACACGACTGTACAATATAGTAATAAATAAGCGGGACGCTCTGGTGCATAAAGTACAACATTTGAACATGCAAAATGTGTGAGCTTGCTGGTTATGAGATGTTGTTCTTATCCAGTGCCTCCTAATTCCATAATGCAAGCGAAAGGTATAAGAGAGGAGCGGCGCACAGTTATTCTAACTCTGCACAAATGAGATTAGGTGTTTGTATACAGAGCAGAATGAAGGTTTGGGATGGGGAGCTTTCCTTTCACGGCTAAGCCTGCGGCTGGGACTACAGCGGCAGGTTACCCTGCGATTATGATGATCCAGATCTAAGGAAATTAAATTTCTTCTAAGACCACTTTTCGGCTCTTCAGGCAGAAGGACAACAAACAGATAAAATGCAAAGGCAGCCGCTGCTCTCACACAGGACGGCAGACCACACGTACGTGGAGGCAATAGAAGCACGCAGGAGCGAGTTCAGGCTCATTTATACTTACTGTAGTAATTTACCCCCCACCCCGAATCCACTGTTAAAGCTATTGTAATACAGTATGAACTACCAGACTTTGTGTAAATGGATTCCTGTTTTCATGTTGCAAAGCAAAACATTCCTTAATTAGCTAACACTTGCAGAAGGCAAGCCTTGTGGTATTAAAAGAAACACGGGTGAGTTTGACATCGGGTATGTTGCAATTAGAAGGAAATGCCAGTGTAGAAAGAATGTGAAGTGCTGATGTGAAGGAAAATGTGTATTCCAATTAGGTTATAAAACCATAATTATTCAACTTATAGTACATCAACGGCTACATTGCATATTGTACGCAGCTCTGAAGCAAGATAAAACCAGTACAAACTGGTGGGAATGTGATGAGTTTGCAGTATTGGACACCTTCAAATGTTGACCTGATGGTGGCGCTAAAGGAAGCGTCAGGAGATCACCAATGTTGGTACAATTTATCCTGTATCTCCGATTTCAACCAGACTACATTTTTCCACTTTTCTTTGCCTCTCAGCACGGCTTATGTAAGAGGCAGCCCAGTGCGATGGGGGATGGGGTGCTGGAAAAGGCACAGTACCCTTCAACTGGCAGGAGAGCAGTCCCATCTTTAAAGAGATCCTCTCCTTGCCCACTGATGAATATCAACAACCGCTGGACCACTGAGGCTCAGATTGATTAAATTGGCTTCGCATATACAGTAACCGACTGTACCGTGGAAAAAGAAGAAGAAAAAAAAATCACCTGGCATTAATGTATCTCCACTGGGACACACGGTCACAGCAGGGAAGATATAATGTCTCTGTTGCTGTCTACTGCAGTGGGTGATGGGAGAAAGATGAGTTGAAGCAGATAGACACAGTGGGCTTTCATTGGCTGCTTAAGCTCAAACACAGGGAAGTTAAGCATACTCATACTTCAGTATGAATGCTGAACTGTATTAATTACTTTGAATGATTTTGAACAATGATTTGTTGAAAGAGGAAGACCAAGAGATACCAGAGCAGGTCTAGAACTGAAATACTATAGTGGACGTGCTGCAGAACAGCCTTTTTAAACTTGGCCGAGCAAGAAACTAGCAAGAAAGAAGAGGCAAGAATACAAAGGTCCAGTCCCACCAAGCTGATAACAATAGATGAAAAAGATGTAATTGCACCCATGCTTCTACAAATAATTTATTCAGATCACATTATGTTTGTGACACAGAACAAAGCACACAGTCAGTGTTGCTTGGCGCAGGTGCATAATATGGCCTGGCAGCTGACATTTGGTTAATATGGAGGCCAGGGGCGAATGGTGCAACTTCAGCGCAGTTGGAAATTAGGTCAAATTAGGATGGAACATAACCAGAAGGTGTGGCGGGGCCTGGTATCAGTCATGACTAAGCAAATTACATTTTCCTTTAAAAGCACTTTGTGTCACAGCACTCTGATGCCCCTGAGCCCGAGGTGCAGAATTCGCCATAGTCTACCATGACTTAAATTAACTTAAAAGGAGAAGTTTGATGTTGTTTTGATACTAAGTGAAATGTAATAGCTCAGACATAGTCCACTGTCCAGTGATGTTTATGTTTCTTGTTACATATAATTTGATGATTTGTATAATGTTTTGAACATTTTGAAATGTGGGTCAGTGTCTGCACTGAGAAAATGTCAAACAAGGATGGGCAACAAGAGAAAAGCTTGGGCGTCCCCAAAAACAAAAATGCAATTTTGGCCCCGCCATACACCATAATGAAAATACAGCCCAGAGGGTTGAATATATATTTGCAATTTCAATATATCAATTTCAGAACATTTAAAAAGATCATAGTTTATCATAATATAAACTTAAAAATTCTAAAAAGATTAAAAAACAAACCTCTATATAAAACATTTGGAATTCAGCCGCATCGCTTCAAAAAAGGTCAGTGGACTTGACTATTCCTGCATATCAGCTTGAGACAAGCTGATAAACATTTGTTGCATCGTGAATATCAACTTGTTCTGCACGTCGTTTTAAGCAGGATAGTAAAGGTCAAATCCCCCGTTAAAACAAGCTACACACACTGTAAACCAACATGACAACTGAATCTGCCTCGGCACTTAATGGTGCTGTGACAGAGAAAAACACGTCAAAGTAGAAACAGAGAAAGAAACTGTCGTCTCTGATGGGAGTTTACAATTTACTGCATTTTTCTCAATGTGATATGTGTGATGTTCATATTGTCTGTGTCTGAGCGCTCTCCTGTGTTATGACCCAAAATAAAACCATATTTGGAGACAGAAATGGGTCACCCAAATTAGACAGAAAAACAACGATGACTAGAGCAAAACACTATACCCCTCACACACCACATTCCCTCACAAAGAAACGTTTGAAAATGATGGTATTAATATGACGCCACCGGGACATAAACAAAGATTAAAGTTTATACACTTAAGTAGATAATAACAAACAAAACTGGAATGTCACAGTACATTGCAGCTCTATGCTCATACGTAGAAAAGGTTCGACTCGTGCCCTTTTTCTTCCAACATTCAGTTTGTCCCTCATCTCGGAAACAGATCAAAATGATAATCGACCCAAAATAGAAGCAGGTGACAAGATGAAAAAAAAGTGTTTATTTCCTCCCAAGGAGAACCAGAGCAGAATTTGAATTCTCAGAAAACATATGCCTTGATTTGCGTAGCGGTGTGAAGTATATTTTTAGAATGAGGGCTTTGACCTTTCTTTGTTGGCGTGACAACCGAGTAAAATGAGGTCCATAATGTGGCTGCTACCAATGATACATAATAAATATACTCCTCTATTTACAGTATATCTTTCTCCTTTCCCTCTCATTCATGTTACCACTCTACTCCTCCTCCCCATTATTTTTTTAACAAACATATTCCTAAAACTATCGCTTGTGAATCTTTTCTGCTGGAGGCCGTTTGCTTTAACGGGTTAATGAAGGCTATTTACGCACTGAATGACTGTTATCCCACTGTAAATAACGCAACAACAGACCAACTCTTGCTTCATACTCTGTATATGTCCTGAGTTGGAGTCAATTTCAGGCTTTTTATATGTGTAAATAAAACATATGCATGTGCACCCACATGTCTGTTATTTACAGAGGGTCTGACAGCTGTCTAGCATAACCTGCTGCCGGTTCCTACTTCTCTAAACAACAGGTGAACTGCAGTTGCAAACTAGAGTAGATAAAAATATAAATAAAAATGTTCCTGACTGATGGATTGTCACTGGCCAAACAATCAGCAGTCAGTACCCGGGAACTCTTAAAAGACCAATCACCATCTTTTGACAAAGTATGTTATAAATTCAGAGTTTCCTCCCCAGTATTTTCTGTTTTCCCCTCTTCCACAGCAAGTCAAGGTTTAGAGTCTCGCTCAAGGACACTTTGACACAAGGAGTCGGGGATATAACCATCAATCTTGTGATTAATGGACGTTTCGCCCTACCTGCTGAGCCACAGCTGCCCCGTATTATTCAAGTTGTTGGCTAAATATCTATTTCAATGCCATGCATGCTGGTCCTGTAGATGACATATTTGCTCAACAGAAAACTGTGGTGTTTGAAAAAAATGTATTGCTTTATAAAGATTAGGCAGAATGGATTGGGGAGGTGGTGCTTCAGGTACACCAGCACGTAAATGTCTCTTCGCCCTAAAACTGTTGCGTAGTTTAACAGTGCAAGAATATTCATGCAACAGTACTTTGTGGCCAAGTTTGTCTGATTTCCAAACTTCATATGTCTGGCAATATATGAATAACTGCCTTCTCTACTACTTCAATACTGAACACTTCCATTAATTCCCCCCCATGCATCTAAAACAGCTAAGAGAAGCGTTACCATAAAAACTGAGGAAAAATCTAACAGTATTATCACGTTAAAAATACAAACCATGCCTTTTATTGGGAATCATGTTGTGTCTTTTACAGTGGAAATCAAATGTTATTCTAATGGTAATGCAGTTTATTCTAAATAATTATATGTTTTCATTTTACAGAAAAGTCCAACAGGTATTTTTTTCTTTCTGTGCTATAAAACTTTCAACGTCTGTATCTCCCAAAAAAATAGCCCTGGATTGTCATACTGCTATGAGTGAATAGCACAGCATAAAAAGAGATAAATTAGTTTTCTTTGAATCCTTTGTCCCTCCCTCCCACCGAGGAATACTACTTATGACATCTTCCACTCCTTCCTATCTCCTGCCTCTCTGTATCACTTCCTCATGCACTCTCACATTTGCTGATGAGCATAGGAACACACGTCTTTTCTTCCTCACCTCTCCTGATCCCCCCCCTCCTCCTCCTCCACCTCCGCCTCTCTTCATCTCTTCTTTCCTCTCGTTGATGAGCATATGAACACACGTCTTTCTTCTCCTCTGCCGACTGCTGCCTCCCTCTCTCCCTGCTGTTTCAGCTCAGCCCACGGGCAATTTTCACACAAGACCGATTGAATTCACCCCCTTTTCCTTTCTCCCTCCACTGTTCTCTGTTTTCGCTAAGGGATGGGGATGAGGTCTCACCACCACACACGTCTATATTGTACACTTACAAATGAAACACACAGTAGGACTTGCAGTCGAGAAATTGAGGTTGAGTTTACATACTGTGCAAACATACATGTTCTTATATGGAGATGAAGAGAGGGGCTAATAGAATATATGCAAAAGCACCTGAAAAGACGCACTCATGCTAATACACATGTGCACATGGAGAGCCATAACGAATAGTGTTTAAAATATAAGAGAGGCTTCTATGATAAACACACAGCACCTTAAGACAATGGATATGGGGATAGATGCATCTAGCTCTTGTTATATGACAAATACATGTAAATAATTAATCAGTATCAGAGTATTTTTTTTTTTTTAAACATGAAGAGATGTGTGTGTGTGTAGGGAGATGGGGAGAGATATGTGTTTGGATATCAATGGGCAAAAACTTGTGTTTTCAACTGCCTCTTTGTCACATCAGTGTGGGCGATACACACACTGATGACTTTTCCCGGCAGGTGAGCGGGGAGCTCCGGGCGCACGGAGCCGATTGAAAATATCGGCAAATTTTCCTTTTCATCCCTCCACTTAATATGACTTCCTCCTATCCTCTGTGGCTCAGTATTGCTCAAAACTCTAAGCCTGCCCATTTTTGGGCAGTCCAATTGCATGCAACAATCAATCAAAATACAATTAACAGAGGAATAGGTAATGCAGCCCTCAGGTATCAATAAATAGCCATACAGGTGGGCTCATCACAGAAGGACACTCACATCTAACACCTGCGGTACCGTAATTGCCTCTTCTGTTTGGGCCATTCGGCTGGGCCAGGAGTGTGTGACGGTGAAAGATGAAAGAGCGTCAAAAGAAGCGGCGGTCAGACTCGATTGAACAAGACGTTTAACTTGGGGACATAAAGACTAACCATGATCCTCCTGGGGCCCCAGGAAAACACACATATAAATAGTACACACATACACGGTCAAAACAACAGGAGGTTATTAATAGTCAGGTGTTGCTCCAGTTCTGCTCCAAGCACTTCACCGGCAAAACTGCATCCCGCGAGGAGCCATAATCAGCACCAGCTCGCTCCCCAGCAATCATTTACAGCGGCACCAGCTGCCCAATGTCCTCTGGTCAAACTGGATGCGCAATCTCGTAATAGTCTTCCCACTGTGTCTGGGTTGATTTAAGTTTCTGCAGCAGCGACAGACCTTCAATCTGTCGGTTTTATCATCCGGATGGAGCAGCAGACTCCGAGGAAAAGCCCCTAATGGGGGGGGGGGGGGGGGGGGGGGGGGGGGGGGGGGGAATCAGGTAGCTATAAATCTGTCTCTCAGGGACCCTTCAAAAAAAGCACACAAGTGAGCCTTGTGATGGATAACCCTGCCGGGGTAAAGGGTATTGATACATCCGTCAGAAGACTGAGACGCTGTGCTCCATCTCATAAGAAAGATGGTGCACAGCGTACTGTAAGCGGCAAGAAAGTCCAAACGCAAAGACGAGGCCGGCAGTTGTCTGAGCCAAACTTAGCGAGCAACAGAGATGATGGAAACTCTAATAACAACCACAATAATGTCTCCAGTGTGGTGAGAGGGAGAATGATTTATTGAGGTTGCTTTTACCCGTTTGATTCGGTTCAAACCCACTTTGGTGCATTTTCCTGTTTGGTTTGGTTCAGTTCTTGTAAACTCAATCAGATTAAACTATATGTTCACATTATATAAAATATTTTGGTAACGATGTTAACTTGCATGTGGGAATAATCCCTGTAATATTACGGTGCAAAATTGTCTTCCATCCTCCTTCTACCCGTTTGTCACCATTTACGACATCAAAATCCAACTACAGTCACAACCAACAATGCTCATAATCAGTTGTTTCTTGGTGGGTGAGCTTCTTGTGAACACCAAAGAAGACACACAAAGACCTTGAAGAATTTGATTTCCTGACTTTTACCCGTCAGTGCACATGGCTTCATGATTACTCTTTTATTTGTTGGCAATAATTCGATAAGACAAACTAAACCAGAACTAAAAGGGCAACAGTGTATAATTTATTCCTTGCTAAAAGACGTAAAGATGTTAAAAGGTAGCTGCTTTTTCTTTTTAACAGGTTTCCTTCACCCAGACTATTTGGCACCAATGTGTGACAGCGAGATAAGAGCAAACTTCATGGATAACAAACCGTTTCTTTGCACACACACACACGTTTCTCTTAGAACATGTAATTATCTTTGTGATCTAAAGAACTTTCCATGGATCAGTGAATACAATAAAAGATTTTTTTTTTTGCATAGCATTAATGGCACGCAAATGTGGGATAATGGATTCAACAATGTATTCTGCTTCAGCAATGTATTCACATTTCACTCGCTCCCCTCAACTCGCTCAGCCTGCAAATCAATGTCCATTAAACCGACTTGAGTGTTTATATGTCACTGGATCCTCTTTCCATTAATTCTGCTTCGGCACAGATTTTAGCCTCTTCGACCGAGTGCCGTTCAAAACATTACAACCGCGGTGTACGGTGAGTGTACGCTCCGGGAGGCTGCTACAGGCGGATGCTCATTATAGTGACATGTCGGCCTCCACAATGCATTGATAATGAACTGGACCGTTTGTGCTGTGTGGTTGTCACAGGCCATTTTTAAAACTCTATTTATCCAGCCAAGGCTTCCAGGGCGTTCATTCGTCTCGTCTGACAAGGCCGAGCTTCACGCTCAGAAAAGTTTCAAAGCTTCACACCTGGTCGCTGTCAATTGTAACCACAGCCCTTTACACTTCATCGTAGCCACTGCGGCTTCTTCAAGGACACGTTCTTAAAACAGAGAAGAGCGATTCTCATTCACTCCCGAAGGATTTTGACCCAATGACCCTCTGAGTATTATTACTTTGTTACTATTGTAATTCAACAATAATGCAATGACAGCATATTTTAAGCCATGTATATATTTTGGGCTGATTATTAAGGGCATTTTTTATTTATTTTTAATTGTTCTTCTAACTTGCTAAGATGTAGCAATATACCCACAAAATAAGGCAGAGAATGCTCACAATGAAAAAATAAAATAAAATAAAAAGGTTTGGTAACAACCCTGTTCATTTTAATACAGTGATCAAACCCATGCTATAATCTCTTAAATTACTTAACTGTCATACATTTTCTGATAACTGACCCTTGTTCTCCCCCACCCCTTTTAGGCATAGAGTTACACAATGTTTTTCACCAATTCTGTATACAGTTTGGGGAAAAAGTTAAACAATTTCCTCAATGTTACTGAACATAGAAAAACATGTACATCTTGGATAATTTAACTACCAATAGGTCACGGCTGTGGAGGCTGAGGAAGTCTCTGAGACCAGAATCGGAGCAGTAGAGTATTTCAACACGCTTTGTTGTTGCCGTTGGGGACAAATTGCTGGCAAAAACAAACCCAGAAAGAAAAAGTTAATTGATTCAAGGAGCATCTTATATTCTCAGTTTCAACAGTGTAATCTTGAGCTTCCCTCCGCCTTTAGCAGAGTACCGAAAATAATTTAGCGCATCAATGTTGTGTTACTTTGTTTAATTTTCATTCTGGCTGGAAAAAAATGAAGGCAGCTGGAAACTGGCTAAAGAAAAATTATACAATACTACGTGCACACATGCAGTCAGCACCCAGAGGCACACCTGCTCATCATTCAAACTGAGGGGCTGGTTGGGGAGTAGAGGGATAACAGACATCTATTAATCTTACCTCCTCTCCTGTCAGGTAGTACGCCGCCAGCAAGCCGCCAACGTAACGGATGTTCACCTCAAAGAGGGACGCCTCACCGTTCTGTTGAAGCAAGAAAAAGATCAAATTGTCAACTGTCATTTTCAGCAAAGGCCTCAGTCAGCGGTAAAGCAGTACAGTGGTGTTTATGGGAAAGTTCTAACATTGTAGTCCACATAAACAGTTAAAATTACTTAGATGTGAGTTTTTAGAGTAAATGTATTAAATAACTGGGATAGCTGATAGATTAACTGCCCTTTGAGACCCCCTGGGCTGCCCAGATGTGGATATAAATACTGCATTCTGTAACTGTGAAATCTCTGTGAATCAATAACAATAAAAAAAAAATCAACACAACCTACACAGTATCACTGTGACTGACATTATATTAAGAGAAAAAAAAAAGTAGAAATAACATTATGTTATACTGAAAATATTCAGTGGAATGTAGAGAACAATTTCGTGACCGAACAGTTCGGAGGAGGAGAACAGAAACAAAATATTACGCATTACATTTCTCCTACTTATTTCCGAAAGAACCAGAGGTGCCAAGTGATAGATTTCATATTTGATTACACCTGCAGAGAGAGCAGAAGAAGAAAAAAAACACACCTTTCTCATAAGAAATATCTTTTTAAGATCTTTTATTTCTAATCCATCTGAAGGCTCAACAGCTACTCTTTTTCAGAAAAGTCTGAAAAAGATGAGCAACCATAGCTCTACCAACTAAGGTGCTGATTGGAGATGTTTTGTTCACAGAGCAACACCAGACTAGTGAGAGGTGGCTGGTGACTCAGAGGTGTGGAACCAGGCGTTGGGCAATAAATGCAGCAAATTGATGAGCCAACTTTGTTTCTGGACACAGGATACTGGTATATAACATGTGTTAGTATTGAGTAGTTATACAATACCAAACACACATTATGTACTTAAAGGATAGAGTTGGCAAAACTCATGAGCACATTAAAAAAAGTGTTGAAAAAAGTGGCATAAAAAAAAGGCAATTTTGTTTTGCCTTTAACAGCTGGACATTATAGATAGTGCCCTACAGTTGTGTCTACTGAAAACTATAATGTTCAGCTGCTAAAAGCAAATTGCACCAAAGGCACCAAAGTTGTGACTTTTTGTGATAATTTGTGACTTAAGTCACAAGTTTCGTGCCTTTTAAATAAGTATTCATAGCAACTCTACAGACTAAAGTTACACATCTTTAAATAAGTATCTTATTCTACAATCTTCATAAAAAATATATTTGCCTTCTTTTAATAGAAAGGCAATTATTCTGCGAATCCCCACGACAACAGCAGAGGTGGTTGCTAGGAGATGTGACAGAAAAAGAAGAAAAACTCTGCTGATTGAAGAATTGATTAACTTCATTATCCCTCATTAGGAAATTGTGGCGTATTCATAAGTCTGTGACAATATAATACAATGATAACAAGCCACTAAAAGAACTGCAAGTTCAGAATCAACATCAATTGCCAACATCTCCCATGATCCTCTTCTTCTCTCTGTACATCGCGTTCCTGGTGTTTTTGTTTTCCCAAAACTCTAAAACTCTAATTATTAATATTGTAAACATTATTACAGATAGAGTATTTTCAGATGACTTAAATCTTGAATGCTCAAATAATTTGTATTTATTTATGTACTCTCTGAAGAAGAGTTTGAAGTGCTTTACTGAGGATATCTTGACAACGATTGAAAGAAATGGCAAGTAGAAGAGATAAAGACTGCCCTAAAAACAGAAACTCAAAGCAGTAAATTGGTGAGTATTAGTATATTTCTAGCCATCTGTTTTATACGTATTTCCGAAATGTGGAATAAAAAAACCTTCAGTCGAAATTTGAAAAAAAGTCCGTAAAGATTTAATGGCACCTGACTGGAGAATTATCTTGATGAGCCCAAATGTCAATACTCTCATTTTTCACTGATTCCCTGGGAAGCCGGTTCACTGCATTTGGATGAAAGCTTGACTCTTGACGTTATGCTAAATATATCATAGCAGATACAAGAGTACAGTTAAGTGTAACCAACCTTTGTTTGTTCCTGGTGGCCTATATTGCTTTTACATGTGGGGAACTGTTATATGTTTAGCAATTCTGTCTTTCAACTACTGTATGAAGAAAACTCAAGATACCTGTGAGCCCTTCATATACCTCAAATATAAAATAGTTTATCCAATATTGTCATGCTATGGAACCTTACTTTGAGAGGTACTGTGATAAGTTGCCATATCTGTTTGCCAACATTAAATGTATTTGGCCTATTTATTTTCTACATGAAATATGAAACGAAAAGAGGTAACACTGAATGTGTTTAAATATATCACCATAATTATTACCTCTTACGGGAGCTCAAGGTTGAAGCTATCTGGAGCTCTTGGAGACCCATTGAGAAGGCAATTGCTATCTCAAGTGTGGATGATAAGGAAATTGTAATTGGGTGCCAGAGAGGGCAATTAGCTGCACTCTGAAGAATAGCATAGGGATGGGGAGTCACTGGCGTGCGTGCGTGCGTGCGTGCGTGCGTGCGTGCGTATATATATATATATATATATATATATATATATATTATTCTAGTTTGCTGTCAGTTACATTTTACTAGAATGATTTCTCAACATGTCCCCACTTAGCAACAAACACATGTTGACAAATAAGGGAAATGTTTGGAAAATGTATTCGCTATGTTGCTGGGAGTTAGATGAGAGGATCAATGTCTCTCGTGTCTGTTTGGTAAATTTAACTTGTTAGCTTAGCATAAGTCAATCACATTAACACTTGTTTATTGTGACATTAAATATTCAATTAGTGTGCTTCAGAGGTGCGGTTAGGTGGATTTAGTTATCTTGGCACAGAGCCTGGCTATCCGTTTCCCCCTCATTCCAGTTTTTATGTGAAGCTAAGCTAACCACCTGCTGGCTTCAGCTGCATGTTTGTTGTACAGACATGACAGTGGTATCACTCTTCTTCTGTAACTCTTGGCATATGAGAATAAGCATATTTCCCACCCAAAATGTCAAACTATTCCTTAGACGCACATTGTCCTTGTTATGCATTATGGAGCTTTATAAATCAGGTGATAACAGCAGGACTGCTTTACAACCAAGGTGCTGGCTCCATCCCTGAAGTCAGCACACTGGTGACACTTCTTGAGACAAAGCACTGACGCCTCTGGCAGGCCAGCTGAGCTGTCTTGCCAACCCTGAAACGAGTGGCCCGTTCAGTAATGGCAATACGATGGCAGTGATTAGGAATGGAGTGTCTATTTATCACCAGGGACAGTGGCACTCAGGGAGACAGGCAAGAGATACATGAGGGGGGTCAGGTAATGCTGACAAAGGTTCTGCTAACCATACTTTTACTTCCTGGTACAGGACCAATACATCACCCAGAAAGCTTTGTTTAAAATAAATGCAGTTGCACTGAAGTTCCCACAAGGTGCATTTAAATAAGAACAGGATTACAGGCACACTTTCTATAAACAGGGTTTTGTTGATTTTTCCATTTTGAATCCGATCTATTTTTCACATTGTTTTTGGGAAAATAGGGCAACCGTTAGGATTTACATCTCCATTAAATCAACAAAAAAAGCGAACCCCGGGGCTCCGAAAAAGCACACAAAAACAACACAACTTTAACTCGCTGACATCAATCGATTCAATCATCACATCACAAGCAAGATATCGAGATTAAAAACAATGTCAAAGTTCTCCGAGAGGCTGTTTACAAATGCTGCATTTAACTGCACAGAAGGTGAAGCTGAATAGCTGCACAGTAGATTGGATTTGGCTCTGACGAAGGCTCACTGGAGAACTGGTTGGAGCTTAACAGGGTTATGCAGCTAGTGTATTTGTCCAAAACAAAAGCACTTTACTTGTTTCTTTTCATTGTCCAAGTTTAATTTACAATATATATAACTTTTCAAAAGTTATTAGGGCTGTGCACTTCAGCTGGTAATTGGAAAAACACATCTGGCTCATTTGAATAAATGGAGTATCGTAATATATAATTTTCTTCTCATAATTCAAATAATGCTATGACAAAAAGGGGGAAAACTGAAATGCATTATTTAATTTCAGTTGCAGTGATTAATTAAGTTTCTCAAAATGTATGGTAAAACGGACACTTTCATCCGGCTGAAAGCACAAAGTGATATTCATGATGAAAAAGGAAGAAAATCAATATAGAGAAGATCAAAGACAATTATGGGAAATGTCAACATGAATTATTCAGTTTCTTTTATTGTGCTATTGATCAGCCATTTCCCAGACTCAAGTCTTAATGTGACTGGTGGTGTCATCTCAGTTTAATTCAGTTTGATGCCGTTTTAGACTTCATTTATATGTATTATGTTTCATTTTCCTGCAAATAAATTATAGATGAATAAGAAGGAAATCAGAAGTGGTTCCCTTAAACCACTTCTATCTAAAAAAAAATAATAAAAAAAAAAAAAAACAATTGTGAAAGTTATCCTCTCCCACTAAGAGAATAAATGCTGCATCACAGAGTTCAATCTGACTGTGCTGCCGCTCCTCGAGCCACATTTAAGCACGGTGCAGCAAGCATGACAAAGGAATCAGGTATAGTGAATAACACCTGTTTTTTACTCTTTTTTCCTTGTCTCTCTTCACGGTGCTCAAGCTGAGGACCTAATTAGGAGCCAACACAAGGTTGTCAGAGTAAATACAGGAGCATAAAACCACCTCTGCCACCAAGAGGAAAACGCGACTTTCTGAAGGATGATTACTCAACAGCAAGAATAAATCTGCATTGCAGTTTGCAGCTTAAAAGTGCAAACAGCCTCTTACTTGCACGAACATATTAGTAATGAAGCTCTCAGAATGCATATCTCCTGTGTCGCCTTGTTTAGAGCATGGCCACTTTTTTCACCTAACCTGTATATTTCAGTTAAACGAACCCTGATGCCAACAAATTCAACTGACACCACTTCCAAGTGGACTAAACTAACAATAAATACATGTTCTGGTAGTGGACAGTGTTCACTACCAGTCAATCTGTGCGTGTATGTAAATCCTTTAGTAACCATGAGAATAAGACAGTAAAAAACTATTAAAATGGTGGTCTGCTGTGCTTGTATCCTACTCTGTGTCAGTTAGGGCCATGAACCCGGACCAGAACTAAAAATGAACCCTGGATCATTTTTGCAATACAAAATGTGCAATAAAAAAGAAGAAGAAGGAAAGTACATCACCTGAAGGAAAATAGTCTCAAACTAAGCACGCAACTGGATACCGCATTTAACAATGCTTCATGTATTTTAAATATGCATGATACTAGGAGAAAAAATTAGCATTTTAATTGTTCGACATAATGTAATTGCTGTGCAGGAGGAGCCACGGTAGAAAAAGAAAATTAATTAATGAGTCTAATGACTCGTTGGGTACATTGCCGTTGTACCTTGTAGGTGTTCTGCTTCACCAGCGCCACACCATGCTTCTGACAGTGTTTGATGCTTGTTTCACTGTTGATGAGTATTCAACAGGCATCAACAGCCGTGGCAAAGATTGTTGTCGGACTTAGCCCAGATTTGCCTGGGACATGAGCCTGATTGGCATGGCTGCCGTGCCGCTGTGTGCCAAGGAGCCGAGAGGACTGCTGCCCAGTGGTGTGTCCTGCTCAGACGCTAATGTAATGATTTACTGCTAATAAAGAGGCATCATTGTCACTGCGCAAGAAGACTCAATCCAGGTTTTTAAAAGGCTCAAACATTTCAAAAGCCAAATTAGCCTGATTTGACAGAAGAAAAAAAAAAACCCCAAAACAAAAAAAAAAAAAAAAAAAAAAAAAATCAGATGAGCCACTGATAAAAATTAAGCAGATGATTGCCTCTCCGACCAGAGCTGGTGATTCACACTTAAGGCTGTGATTTAACTTAGCATCACTAATTAAACATGAAAAAAAATCATGAAAGGGACCAATTAGATCCTGCAACTCTAATCTCTGTCAGTCTAGCATGCGGCACACTGAAGCTGCTGCCTATGCTCACAGGAGTTCCCCCAAGGCGGCTCGTCTCCGCCCAGCTACTTTCACGACAGAAAGCTGTGGCCGTTTTTTCTTTTCTTTTTTCAGAGTACAGTAATTACGGTCTTGATCAGCGGCCAAGCTGCGAGAGCAGTCTCCAACATTAGCGTTAATGACCACTAACCTCTGGAGCATGCTTAACAGCCTTCTTTGATGGAGAAGGGATCTTATAACTTCATGCATATATGAAAAAAAGGGGGCCCTCACAAATGATGAACCCACACAGCTCAATATGTAACCTCGGTGTAAAGAGCGGGTGACAAGATATTATTAAATTGCTTGATCAGAGTTCAAATACACTGGACTACAAAGCTACAGAGTGTGGAGACAAATTACATAATTGTGTTGATGGAAACTATAATTTTCAAGATTGCTTTAAAAAAAAGTATACTGTTGTTAAAAGAGGCTTATTGAACAGAGTTAATGTTTTTTTTTTTCATTGTTTCGTCATTACAGTATATCAGCATGTTCCAAGAGACTGACTCATTTCTCTTCTATGAGCTCACCCTAATGGCAAATAAAATAAATCATTTAACTAATCAAAAAGAGCTTGTGCTGCCGTCAGTGAGAATACCCTTTTAATTGAAGTCTCGTCTCTTTTTCTGAAGCCGTCATCCATGGCGGTAATTTGAAATGAAAAGTGACTGTTTCAGATTTTTTAAATAGCATTTTAACTGACAGACATTAGACGGTAATGGATATCAGTCGCGATACATCAAGCTCTTTTTCTTTTATTTGACTGCTCCACTCTTGTTACATTCCCATGATGCATCTTTGCAAGCTGGGGGTAGACGCTTCAGTGAACACCTATTCCCATTCCAGACCAATAAAGCCGTAATAAATGGTCCGAGCAGAGAGGCATCAAGATAAACCATTGGCTAATGGTTCGAATCTCATCAGGTAATGATTTACATTTTATTTCTTTGATAACACTTATCTTTTAAAATCTGTAGTTAATCAGTGGCTTATGTCTCCTATCAACAAGGAGAGAATGTAAGCATCTCCACTAAATAAATTAAACTGTAGATTAAGAGCCTGATGAATAATTAATCAAATATGCAAGAGTGATAAATCATAACCGAATTACAACCCAGCCCATCACCCCTCCATCTTTTCCCTTCACATCATCCAGAAAATGTGTCAATCTGCATCTGTCTATTTTCAGCGTCTCGTCCTTTGATGCTCACTCTATGCATCCACAAACAAACACGCATGCAAAATCCGGAGAGCGGCATACTGAGCACAGGTCTCCGTGCTCTCCTGGGGGTTTGCAGCAGCTCCCCACCGAGCCCTGTATGATAATGCTCAGGTCTCGTGGGACTCCGCTCCTCTCTCAATCGCCATTATTATTATTCAGCCCGCTGCAGTCCATCTTCCCTCTCACTGACTCTGTAACTCTGTGCCTCCGTCTCTCATCACAGGCCTCCCACTGTATTTGGCCCTGCTGACTGAGCCACATCCTTCACTTTGTCTGAGCGGCACTGCAGGACGCTTGCTCCCAAACTGCCGACAAGCAAAGAGAAGCACTTGAGCTGCCTAATGCCAGCTGTGTTCAGGTTGATATATTAAACACTCCGGTATGTCGTAAAAGTCATTAACTGAGCTAATTAATGCATCGATTATAAACATTTGTTTCAATGTGCTTGTCTTCATATAAGACAAGTACAAATGGTGCTCCAAAATCAAATCCCGCCATTTTCTAAATATGAGGTTCCTGTGATGAATCTAGGAAGCTTCCAATTATGTTCTTATGATGTCCTTTTAATGCATGGGTGTCAAACATAAGGCCCGCGGGCCGGATCCGTCCGGCCCGCGGGATAATTGTTAAAATTGCAGGAAAAAAATTAATATATATATATACACACACTAGCTGAATTGGTATTGAACAACAGATCCTCTGATTGAAATACAGACATGCTAACCATTGAGCAACAGTCACAATTGATTAGAGCACTGACATTATACTGACATTATACACATATTTCCTAACTGTGCAACTCTAAATCTGCAGAGGAGAGCCCAGGCAGGTAAACAGTGGGCTGAGGTCTGCATTTTTGCTCTTTATGTTTCTAGTTTATTGAAGAAAGACCTTAAAATAGCGTTTATCATCCAAAAACCTTCACCAATGATTTAATATTATAAATTATATTTAGAGAAATATTGTCATTATGTATGCGTTAATATGCTGTGATTTTACTGGTCTGCCACTTGAGATCAAAATGGGCAGCATGTGGCCCCTTCACTAAAATGAGTTTGACACCCCTGTTTTAATGTAACGACCATTAGTCATTTAATACTTTCGTCCAAAAAATTTCAGAAAGTAGTGAAAAATGCCCGTAACTTATTTTCCAGGGTCCAAGGTGATTCAGGTAATAATACTCAGCAGATTCCTTCCTCCTAGATGACACGGTGATAAAAAGTGAATTCTCATGGTCAAAAAACGACCCTCAAGACATTTTCACTTCAACACCTGAAGTCATTCATTGATGTTTTTCTATCTGCAAATTCTGCAATATTTTCATGACTGATGATGCTTTTCTCGGTTAGAGTCCACGGGGGAGGGAGGGGACATGTAATAATGATATCAAAATGTGCTGGTAAATAACCGTAAGGATGAATCACTCATGCCCTCTACACCCTGAGACAGAACGCCAGCTCAGCTCGACCTCAGCTCCGGGTCACAGCGTTTTCTCTGAAGCATCTCCCAGCACCGTAAAATGACAGTTTTTATTCAGACGCCTGCATGACTGGGAGAAAGTTGGGTCTCGTTTAACGCAGACACAAGGACATTAGGGGTAAAAAAACAGCTCCGCTGTGATAATCAACAACCTTGCTCCAGGTCCTCTCATTACCGACGGATGCCACGCCATACTGTCCTCGAACGTGAGCGTACATTTAGCATTAACAACTCACTACAAGCTTTGAGATACAAAATATGGACAAGAATGGCTCACAAATGTTAAAAACAGCATCATGGAAAAATCTGACTATGTTTGGTTGCTCAAAATATTTTAGGATAATAATCCAACACATGCACTTGATATTTGCCTGAGGCGTATGCAAAGTTGAACTGAGTCAACAATTATGCTCGAAATAGTTGCCAGTACATTTCTCTCCATTTGTGCATGTGTGTTGCGATTCAGCACACACAGTGAACTGTTTATAGTTGGTGAGATGCTGCCGGCAATCTCCGAGACGATTTGATGAAGTTCCTCTTCCTCACAAGTCTACTCTCTCACCAAACTTTCACTGCTCTGTGAAAGGAGTGTGTCTTGTGAGCTCTGTCTGGCCTCTGGGCCCAGCATCCTTCTGAGTTTGAACAGAATACAAGCAACAACAATGAGCTGTGTCTGCATTCTACCAAAAAGTCAATTGCTACTGGATTATAACAGGACAGATATAAATACGCTTGAGCTACTTTCAATCAACATGCTTTATCTTGTTGTAAACTTTATTTGATTGTAATGAAATTGAGACCTTCGAACTTCTGCGGGCATTTTGTTCTGCATACAGACATCTCAAGCTGATAGATGTGCTGCACAGGGAAACTTTGACCGATTGCTTTTTGTTGTCTACTTTGGGATGTTGCAGGGAGATACAGAAAGGTGAACAACTTCCACCAAAGTTTCAAGAAAATACTATGATATTCTGCTTCATTCTGCTGCCAACAGAGCCCCTATTGTGCTTTTCTTCTCATTCAGCAATGTCAAGCTCACAGAAAGTGACCATAACATCAAGTGAATGCAGGTAGAAAAAATATATATACCTCAAACTAACCATGCCATGCTGCACATGGTCACATCGACGATGGTAACTTGCCGATAAAATGTTGACCATCTTGGTTTTGGCACGTTAGGATGCTAATTTTTGCTACTTGATGATGGAAAGAATATATTGACATACAGGGGTCCCTAAAGAGACATGGATATCTATACCACATTTTTGTCCAATCCATCCAATAGTTGTGACTTTTTATTTAAACAACAAAATGTTTTGTGCCTACACAACCACACTACTGCAATGCCCACAGGTAGAAAAATGCAGCACAACCATGTCAGAAGAAAAAAAAACATGGCTCCTATCTCCGGTCTCTCCCAATGACACCCACGAGACTTCATACTCACTTGAGTCTCGCCCGATTGTGCTAATTACCCAGACACTTTGCTGCCCCGGTTTGGCTCAGGAGATTCTCACCATGGTCCATCAGGAGTTATTGCCAGTGCATGTAGCTACTTACTCTAAAGATGCTTCATGGGAATCATCAACAAGCACACAGGGGGACTTTTTAATCTATAAACAGCAAACATTACAATACACAAGGTTTCACTGGGAAAGTAGTGCACACTTAAGCTTCTGAACCGATTCAGAGTGACAGCAAATACACATTACTACAGAGGATACAACTAAGTTATCTGAAATACTATTCATGGCCCTTAATGTTCTGTTGGCAGCAGCGACAGATAAAAGTTAGCCTGCAGGGTAATAACACAGACTAACAAATGAAGAGAGTACATGCTTAGATCGTGTCTACTGAAAATGTAACAAGAACAAAGCTTTTAAATCCATATTCATGCTAAACAGGTAAAGCCAGAACTTGGTTATTTTCAAAAAAGATGAATCTGCCTTTTACATTTTCAATTTAACAATCAATTATTTGTAAAAGAGAAAGATTAATTCCCCAAAAATGTATATAAAATATCAAGCGCAATTTCCCAATATTGTCATATCCAAAAAAGTTGGTTAGTTAGTTTTTTTGGCATTGCTTATACGATGACAGCTCCACTGATCATTCAAACAGCTGCACATTTCTAATTGGACTAACAGATTGACTTGAGCACAAAAACCATGACAAACTGTTGATAAGCAAACCCTGGGTGTCAATCAGTGTGCTTAGTACTTCTAACAGAACAGGCCCTTACAACATTGCGCTGAAGATCAAAATGTTTCCGATCAGTCTTAAAAATGACCGGCTTGAGAGTAGCAGCCTGTCCGAGGTGCTTGTCGTGTTTTGGAATAAAAACAATAATGGACTGAATGCTATTATTTGTACCTTTGTGTTGTTATTTCCATTTTTTTCCTTTTCCTTCATACAGCATGTGGCTGGATTCAGTCCTCCATGGACCACTGAATGAGTCATCTCAAAGGTCCATGACCTGTAACAACTCAGGTAATGTGTGTTTTGTCCCCCTCCACACTCCGCAGTGGATGCTTTTCTACCGTCTACTATTACTTTGAATCCATTTTTCCTTCTTCAAATCCTATAATAAAAACAAAACATAGCACGAATGTAGAGAACAAATATTAAATATTGAAAATAAAACCTCTTTGCGGAACACACATCCATCAATAAACCAATTACAATACCCTGGTAGGAGATCTGGCCATCCCTAGATGTGTGTATTCCAACCACAAGAGAATGAAAGAAAGCAGATGAAAGACTTCCATAGTTCCATTGTGTAGTTTTATCGCATCCTTATCTAATACATTTCCTGATGGAAGAGAAATGCGGAACCAGATTATAACTGATATAGAGAATGTTGAAGTAACAGCGAGTGAAAGAGTAGAATAAGGAGAGGAAGAGGAAGAGGAGGGGGTCTCGAGGAGTAATAACATTTACAATGGGCGTCATGAGGAAATACAATCCTATATTAGAGTCCTCATTAAGCTCTCTTCATTACTCTCTCTTAAATGAGATAAGGTCTGATGACCAGCTGGAGTAAAATTACTGGAACATAATTTAAAAGTCATACAGCATTGACCAAACTGCTGAGTGAAGATCCTCATAATACACAACATACTGTATAGCGTGTCACACTGAAGAGCCCCCAAAATGCTAACTGGCTGTGACAATGCCAACTATTTCCTCAAGCTTTATGCAACAACAGCTTGTGTGAAAATATGCCAAAAGCCATCACTGAACATTCTGGAGCTTCTTTTGTCTTTTGGTAATTGGCTCCGCTGCCAGAGCGGACCAGTCTGTCTGCTGAGCAGCTCGTCAGGATCCGCATCAGGAGCCAGGCGTTTGTTTTAAAGTCATATGTTGAAGACGCATTTCAAAGAATGTAATTTGCTCACTTGGCTCAGAGTTTTGAAATCTGTCGCCTGACTAAACCCAAAGTTCAAATCTGAATAAAAGTGGAGAATTCAGCAATTGCAAAAGAATGCTTCGACTGTTGTCTGATCACTGTTTGGTCCAATGAATGTTCTTATTTATAAACAGTAAGTTACACAAGTGGGTTGTGAAAATGTGTTTACATTACACGACCCAGAGAATATGACCAATAATACATTAATATTCCTAAAATAAGAATAATGTCAACCGGTTAGTATGAGGACATTTCACAATAAGAGACTCTGTGCAGGATTTCTCGTGCACAACCAAGTACTGGCCCAAACGTAAACTAAGCTAAATCCCCACACATGAAGACATTAGAAAGGGAAAGTTGCATGAATTATCTTATATGAATATAATTAATTTCATCTAAATTAAATGTAATTGTAAAAGCTCGGCTGGTGAAATAGTTCGACAAACAAGATTTTAATTATCCAATTATAATGTAAAATTTACAAAATTAGTATGACATTTACAATCCAAATGAAAAATCCCACTTTGATCCCATTCCAAAGCCAAAATACAATCTTTTTTTTTTTTTTTATTGAGCAGGAAAGCCTTATTTTGGGTTTATAAATGAGAATACTATTGACTTTAAGTGCTACGTCTTCCTAGCAGTTGCTCTTATAGTGAATGTATTCCCTTAAGTGGTATTGCAATAAAATTAGGACACCAAAAAATATCCTGAGGCTCTTGGCCGGCTTTGTGAACCAAGTGCATCTGACAGTGTGTATAGAGAGCCAGTGAGTACATGCGGGTAAATTTCCAAACTGCACAAGGTAGTTCAGTATCAAAATGATGATATCCTGTGACACATCAATATTTCTCAAGTGTACTGCAAACCCTTTGAGGTGTTGCAGTTATTTGATATCTAAAAACACTTATCTGTGTACAGTAGTGCAGGTGTGTGTGTGTGTGTGTGTGTGTGTGTGTGTGTGTGTGTGTGTGTGTGTGTGTGTGTGTAAAGAGTAAACCAGATAAGCCTCACATCTCTCTCCATTTTACACAGATCAATCTCAACTTCATTCACCATAATGGCAAAAGAAACTGCTATATCAAATTCATAAATGTGAATAAATATGCTGAAAACCACCTCTATACAATGACATTTTAATTACTTACCCTTAAAAATATCATTATATTTGGAGAATTAACCAAAATTGGCACTAATAAGTCATGTCGCCTTGCCCAAGAGGAGATGGAGCAGCAGCAGCCTGCTGGACTTGACCCTTCAGAGGCCGCCGCTGAAGCCAGGAGGGAGTGAGGTTGACTGATTGTCGCAGCTCACACCCGTGACAAAGTGCAGTGTGAAGTATGAGTCTTTGTTTGTCATCTTTATGATTGGTGACAGTGTGGTTGTTTGTCAGCGGTTGCAATTACTGGCCGTCTACACTTACAGGCTGTGAGGGCTGCCGCGACCAGCAGCTATAGCTCCTCTCTCACAGTTAACTGTCATCTGCATTAACAGGGAGACAGCAAACCTGCATGTGTGTGCGCGAGTGTCATACTTCCATACATAGAAAACTATGGCCGTGTGTATGTGTCCGTGCCATGAGCAAGAAGTGTAGAAGCTGAAAACTGAGCGTTTCCTTTGATGTGTCAGGGAAATTAACAGTCACTGTGGAACTTTTATGGCCTCAAAATCGGCGGTGATCAAGATGTTGCTGAGCGCCACGAGATAAAAGCACATTATAGATGCACTGTTGGTGTGCTTTTGCCCTGATTTTATACTGGGGCTGCTCCCCAGTGGAATAAATACGCATGCACAATTGCTGGCTTGATAATATCTATTCCCACACAATGGCGTGCTGTTCAAATGTACTGGAGGCATGAAGTGCACTATGCCACACATGCAAACTACATTCAGGGTGGTTTTCTTAACAATAAACCCAAAATAAATGGGTGTTTTTAAATTCTAATTGAGGCAAATTTTGTCAGTAAACAAATCGTTTCACTGTGGCGGCATCTGACACCTTGTCATAACAGGCAGGGAATTGGTGTAATTATTGCCAAGTGTCGTCAGTACAATGTTGACAGTCATAATGCCATAGTCAAATTTGTAAGCTTTGTGCGATTACACGCCATTACGTAAACCACACTTTATTATAACGGGTGGAAAACATGGCCCCGAGGCCCAGAAATGGCATCTTAGGCAAACTGGCACTTGACTGTTTGCAGCAAACCACACAAAACATGTCCTGGTTGGCGCTCTCTGCAGCTCCCAATCCCAACATGATATCAGACCTGGCAACCCTCCGTTGTTCCCGACCCCGTCGTTACAGACTCAATCAATGAAAGTGCCGCAGCCTCTTTTAGCCTGCTCTCCCCCAATTTTTTCTATCTAAAAAAAACATCCCTTAGACCCCTCCCATCTCCTCTTTCTTTTATTTATCACATTTTCTGCCGCACAAAGGCCTTTCAAAGAGGCAGAGAATCCCATCAGCTGGTAACACGGCGTGGCCAGTGGCCACACAGGGAGCTTTTGCTTCCTGCTGGAATGTCCCGAGCTTTGGAAAACTGTCAAACAGTGGACACAATGTTGGTGTTAGAGCACAATAGCAGGGTTTAAAATCAATCCGGCATGCAACACCACTGCTGAAGACGTCGTTATCTTAATGTAGTGGTTACCCATGAGCTGACCGAGGCTTTTTTAAAGTGAGGTAAAAAGTAAATGATAACAATTAAAATGTGTCCAACCAGACAAGGAGAATGGGTTTCTTACCGAGTTTAAGTCCAGGCTGGTCTGCACCCACTCCTTTGCATCGTTATATTCTTCCATCAGTCCCATAATATATAGTGTGTCCAGTGAGTCAATGATGGAGGCTCCTCTTAGGCCACCTGCACAATGCACAAGAGAACCGAGTTAGTGGATTATCCATATCATACCTAGAGATGATTACATTTACACCTGGTAGTAATGTGTGTCTCCAGTGTTCACAATGACATCACACTGTCGGAGAGAGCTGCATTACACAAGGGCTCGACAAGGGCCTTGCACGAAGACATCAGCCTGACTTTGAGGTTCGTCTACCCTCGCGCACACAAAAGGTGTGAGGAGAGGAGATGATTAGCACAAACGGACCGCACGGACGGTACGCAGAAGTCTGAGCCCTCGACCCCCACTCGGTCGACGCTATGAACATTGGCTGTTGAAGCTGATGGGAATGAAGCTCCGGTACTCTGACAACCCTCGCGTTGTGCATTTCTGCTCACGTAGTGGTTGTATGTGGATTAAACGCAGTTGCATTTACATTTGTGTTCAGCATGGTCACAATGCGTCACCGACCACACATTCAGCCTCAATGCATTTTGTGGTCGAGAACTATCCAATTGCATTCCGATCACCCAAAACACATTTGAATCATAGGCGTAGATGGGAAGAGATGTGTGGCTCAGGAGAAATGTTTTAAACTTAATCAGTAACACTTTCATTTACATCCATGATCACTTACGTAATATCATATGAAGAGAGTGAAACACCACCATGCTTTTTGTAAATGCTTTATATCACAGACAGTACAACATTCATGTAATTACATAACAATATACGATTACCCGGTTGGCATATGTCCCATAGTTGTTGACTGATTCAGTGACTAACAATTGTAATGTTGTTTAATTTGTTTACAGCTACAATATAGTGCATCATAAACCATTTACTAAGTAACTAAGATATGTATGAATGCTGAATGGTGGAGGTGGAGATATTAAGTGCAAGGGGAAAATACGTTTTTAAAGAGGCAGTGACGATCCTATGTTAAACCACAACGGGCAACTCATTTACAAGAAATGAGAGAAAATCATCTGTTACCACCTACTTTTTCAACCTGGGTCATTAACAAAATGTTTCCCTCTGCACATGTACTAGCATCTGCTTGGTCTTCAAATAACTTTAAGTTCTCGTAATAAAGTTGCAAACGGATCAAGCGCTAACTGCATGTTGTGATTTGCTGTGTTTGTTGTAACAGTGCCTCACAGTGACGCTAAGCTACAGTACTTCCATCACTAATCCTTGAGATGGTGAATGAACACGCCCAGATGGCGTTGCCTTTGTAGAAACTTTCCCTAATGTGAATGTAAATGTGTGAAATTGAGAAGAAAAAACACTCGTAAAAGGAAATGAAGTAGTGAGAACAACAAAAAGCTGACAATTACATTTGTTAATTGACTGTTACATAAATTCTTGGAAGGTAGATAAGTACTCAGATTTAACCCCAAACCTTTATGTGTCGATTAGCAACGGCAACTTGACTGCATCCGCGATGAAAAGGTAAAACATTAAAGTCCCTCGTATGGTAAGCTTTTGTAATTGCTGTCGTGATGTTGAACGATAATAGTAAAACAGCTTTGTGTGGCCCAGATGAAAAGCATCAGCTGCAAAGCATCAGTCACTGTACTGTGACATGAAAGTCGAGTCATTTAGGAATCAACCACCAGAGGGGATAAAAGAACTGATATACTTTGATTATAGCAAACATTTAACAGCTGCTCCTGGATTACATTCGGTGTATGTGTTTATTCGTTAATTCTGTGTGTAAATGTCACTATCGTGGTGTATAAAATATGTGTGTGTGTGTGTGTGTGTGTGTGTGTGTGTGTGTGTGTGTGTGTGTGTGTGTGTGTGTACAGTCACTCGGAGTGTCTGTCTTTATGAATCTCATTGGAAGCAATTCATTTCTTTTCACAAACTAAATGAGAAACACTAAAGGGTGTTTATGCCAAGCTGATGGCCTTATGAGAGATTGCATGACCTATTTTCATTCTCATATGACCAAATAATGAGCCTCCCAGAGACAACTAGGCACAAAGGAAAATAAACATTATCCTTAATGAATTACTGTAAGGGAGTTAAAGGGCAAATTGTGCTTTGGAAGTTTAATACCAAAACAATGTGGCTAAATATAATGTGAATCTCACTGCTCAGGGGCTCACATTGAAGATCATTAGAAAAAAAATGTGGAAGCTGACCTGATTAAATGAGAAGTGATGAAAAATCGTCATGTTCATCCCTGAGAATAACGTAGCCAACAGTAGATGGCTAGATTGATGTGATGCAACTGAGCAGCAACCTGGCACATCAAAGTCCTTCGGTTTTCATCACGAGTTATTGTTACAGCTCAACAAATGCTGCAAATGATAACCGTACCTTTGGGCGAAAAAACTCTTGCCAATTTTTCCAGCTTCTGATTTGTTGCATAAAATGTATGCAGCGTTGCAACTGATAATTACTTTTAGTTTATTTTAATCAGTTCATTATTTAGTCCATAAAGTGTCAGTGTAAAAACAAAAATTCAAGCATTTTGCTTCATTCAAACAATACATAATTTGGTCTCTGCTGCTGTTTTCATACTGTTAAAACCAATAAACTGAAAAATAATGAGGGTTGAAGACTTTTCTGTCTGTTAACTAATCAATTGATTCACTAATTGTTTGGTACTAAAATGTTGCCTTTATAATTATTTTAACATCAAACTCCTTTACTGTCAGTCTGGATGTTAAAGCCAGTTTTCATGAACAACTTATCCGCTCTACAAGACAAGCTGTTCCTATAGTATTTGTAGCTGCCTTTACATCCCTACCCTGAGATTAAAACTCTCACCACCACTGACCTTTCACCTCATCTTCGAGCTTCCATGGTGGATTAGCTGAAGAGGCTAGCCCGGATGCCGAAGAGTACGCAGGACAGGGATCAATGACTTGGCTTGACTGGATGATCGGTGCCATATGCGTCGACCATAAATCCCATACTATTAATAGTCTAAGAGGCAGAAAACCACTGGAGCTTTGTGCGGCTTGCAAATCCCTCCTAAAGCCACGTTATAGGACTGGAAACTAATTTCTCCTCGTTAGATTTTTCTTATTTTGTTACAGTACCCAATACCACGCTTGTACTCCTGACAAGGTGGCCACGTCATGGCCTTTGACTATTCCGATTAATTATACCAAGCATCCCCACCCTTTGAAAGCTCACCTGCTGTAGTTTGCCTGCTGGCAGTTCACCTCAAATTGTCAGCGAGAGGGCAGTGCTATCCTGAGGCAAGACACATGTAGTCCTCTTCCAGTAACTCTAGTGGACCATCTGTTATCTGTTGTGCTAATATTAACTGTATTCAGTCTCAGATGTATGTTGGTGTATCAAATCATAAAGACTTTCTGCTTCTGATAATGTTACAGAGGAAATACAGGACTCAAATGTTGAGTTGTGTAGAAAATGATTTTTTTTTCTTTGCTTACCCAGCACCCTTATCTCTTCTCAATGACAAACAGTGATGATGACAACTGAGAAGCAGGGTGTATTCATATATCTAATGCACTCTGGTTATCCAACCCCAGAGGTAGCCGAGCTCTCTGTGGCCGCACGGAAAACAGCCGAGTGTGGAAAATTCCTATTGAGAAAAGCACCAAAGCTAAGATGATTGATTGAGTCTGAGGATAGATGGAGCAGATCAATCCATCATGGTGTTCTCCCTCGGCTTCCATGGTCTAAGACCCTATTTATTTCTGTAGCCCTTTTAAACAAATAAAGGAGCCGTGAGGATTCGCTAAACACAGGGGCAATAGGGGTGTATTTATAAAGATTGATAAACATGCACACACTTACATGCTTTAGTTTATGGTCTACTTATGCATTCTATTTGTGTTCATAATGCACTTAGTGTAATGTTAAATACATACTAAGGCTCAAAGTTTTACACAATCTAATTATACATTTTGATAATTATTTGCCGTTTTATTGCAAGAAGCATGCAACAAATCAAGTATAGTCTTGGGTTTGATAAACTTTTACTCGGCTCACAGTCTATTGACCTATGAAATATAAAATATCAGCTCGTAAACAATGACAAATCATCCACAGAACAATGCCGGAGTAAACTGGGCAAAGCTTTTCAATTGGCTCTGATAATTTGATCAATTGCATATATGTTCGGGAATTCCTACCACTGAAATAGAATTTGAACTAAGGCGGGTCCAGCATTATTAGCTAATAAGTGTGTGTGTGTGTGTGTGTGTGTGTGTGTGTGTGTGTGTGTGTGTGTGTGTGTGTGTGTGTGTGTGTGTGTGCAGAGTACACAGAAAGCCATTAGTGAGACATTGGCTGGTGGATGTTCATTCATCATCACATTGTCGGTCAGGGGGTTTACATTAGACGACGAGAGTCCGCTTGATCACTCACTCACTGAGGCCTGTTTGTGATTTGTGATATTACTTGCTTCTCTATCTCCTCATCTCTTTTCTAACTACTGATTTACATTTATATATATATATATATATATATATATATTAGGGGAAACCACTCCTTTATTTAATCCCTCAGGGGAAAGTTCAGAGGCAACATATCCGCTCTAATTTCATTTCACCAGAATAAACTGTGCGATGTGCATGCTAATATATATGTTGATGCCCCTTAAATGCCATCAGATGTTTGTTGTGAATTCCATTGACAAGGCACATTAAAGATGCAATAGAGTAAACCAGATAAGAATAATACAATTTCAATACAAGTGTTTAATACACCCATTGGGAAAACAGGAGTAAAATATGTCAATTATGTCCTTCTCATTTGAGCTTGTGACTCATGGCAGCAAAATAATAAAATATCAAGCATGTGGTCAATAAGTCACCCTGTACACGTCATCAAAGTGAATATTATTCATGCAGACGCTGGGATGCACATTAATTACGCTGCCCTGTTACTAGCGGTTGCCAGTATCTACTTATCAATCGCCAATGCAATGAGCATCTTGTTAGCGCTAATGCCATCTGGCACCAGAGAGACGGGGTTAGCGAGCTGCTGTGTCTGTGTGATGTTAACCATATGTAGCCGTTTGCCATTCGAGGCACGAGGTTAGCGGCGCGGATGAAGTACACTAAGCAGATGACTCTGTAGGTGAGTGGATTTTTGATGGAGAGCGCCAACGGGGCAGTGGAAGACAAGAAAGCTAGTTGAGAGGCAGAGGGATAAAGTGGGATTAGGCGAGTAGAACATGAAAAGGGTAGGGTGAACCAGTGCGAGAGAAATGTCATGTCTATCAATCAAGATGGACCTTTCTGAAAAGGCTCTCAATGCCAACGGTGTGCTTTAGTCTCCTTGAGGAGCCGATGTCAAATAAATCAAGAATAATCAATAACCGGTGCGGAGAGAGAATCGACTGAATGTGCTCTAACTCATGCTTATTCGAAGGTTGGCTTCTAGTTACCATGACCACAACCGTTCCCTTATGTTAATGAAACAGTTATCATTGAAACCATGATGACCCCTGACCTTGTAGTAATTGCGACCCAGACCACGATCATTTCCCAAAATCAAACCAAGTCGTGTTTGTGCCTCACTTAAGGCCGCCTTAACCAAAGCATACATTTATTAGATGTATTCATCACAGTTATAGTTGTTATGTCGTCCTGCCGAAAGAGGCATCAGATCAAAAGACATGCCGTTCTGAAGGGACATTATAAACAACATATTTTGTTGTTTAATTGGGAGGACTTCTACAAATTTGCCCATCTGACAGATGAAGACAGCCTTCGTGAATGAAGAAACTATTAAAAACAGGAATGCAAATTTGGTTTTGATGATAAAGGCTTTGTGGGAAAAATTATGTTTTTGTCTGACATCTGCAGTGGAGTCTGTGAAACTAGCCGGCATTACTTGCTAGCTTTCAAAATAAAGTAACAACATTTCCAATCCATGATTTCTTGCGTTGAAATCAAATAATTTTACGAAATTAGTTTATTGTTGGCGCAGCTGATAACAGCACAGCCGAGCTAGTTCTGTGATATGCGGTTGAAAAGTGTTTGAGATTATAATCTTTATTTTTTATGCCACTTCAATGACTACACTTTCAACATGTAACAGGTTTATTCGGTTCCGATGTACAAATCTTTGACAATTAACTACTTAAATCCTTTCCATACAGTCTTTTCAGCTGCTTATTTACTGAGACGCATTATTTAAATCATAGGAAAGCTGACCCTGCTCTAAGGAATGTGCATGCATGGCTGTGACACATTGACATAGCACCTCTGTCCAGACAAGAGCAGTGTAAGATGAAAAAGGGAGGTGGGGCGGTTCAGAAAACAGCCCAGCGCTCAAAAAAGTGGCAGAAAACAGGCTGCTGGACCACTGACTGTTTGCAGGTATCCCAACAAACTATTTCTGACTGCAGGGCCCAAACAGTTTGGCAACCATCCAAAGATAAGCCAGCAGAAACTGTCAGTGTCTCTATCGGAGGGAACTGGCACGAAGACCATCTTTCTGCAGCCACAAATATAAGATCCTTACTTGCAGATGCTTGCTAGATGTAAGAGGGGGAACCTAATCCCATTGATTATCAACGTAAAGACTTCTCAACCAGCTACTGCACAAAACAAGGGTGCATACATGGGGATCAATAGACATGTTCAATTGAATCCTCGCTTTGCACAATTTGTTCTCTTTATACTGGACAAATTGCAACGTATCTCACGTTCTTCAATCAACCTTTGAGGATATCTAATCTCAAGTAATACCGCAGAACAAGAGGTGTATCTAATAAGAGCCTGGCAGAGCGGCTGGCGGGAGACAGAGCAGTTTGGAGAGGTCTATTTACTGAGAAGCATTGCTTCAATCATAAGGATGAGGAAAGCTGACCCTGCGTCAAGGATGTGCATAGCTGTGTTGTGGGTGAGACATTGATGTAGCACGCCTGTCCAGACAAGAGCAGTGGAAGATGATGAGTGAGTGAGGTCGCAGAAACCATACTCGAAACAGGCTGCTGGACCACTCATTTGTAAACTCCTAAACACTCATACACTTATAGGTGTGTTCCCATAAATTATCACGTCTATGAACTTCACTGGAACGCGGATCCGGAATTACAGAAACAGAATTATTCGTCCATTAATCACTCCTGTCTTCTCTTACTGAATCATTAATCAATGAATCAATTCTCTTTGTTAGTCGTCATAGAAATTATTTTTTTCCTTTCTTTTTCTGAGCACTTTAAGGACTTTGTTGGCTCAAAAGCTGAGGTTCAAACTTACCACAAGGTCAATTTACTACATTCTCTGGGGCTTTCAACCTTCCTCTATGATCATACTATTTATTTTATTTATATACCTTTTTCTGTAGTGCCTGATGCCTCGGTTAAGACACAGGTTGAATATTAACAATTTTACTGTTGACTTTGATTTGAAAAAGAACATTTTGTTCAACAGTTTGTGGCCAGTATTGTGTGTCTGAATCCTTCCTTGTTCAGTGGATTTATCTGTATGACTGCCTTGCTGCCATGGCTACCAGTACTGTGCATTTAAATCCCACTACTACTCTCCCTACCCATCAGTAAAGCACCACATGGACAAAATTAGAGGCAATCAGTCCTGATTGCATCCGGACTCAACCGACAGCCGCCCTCCCCATCTCTATCCTTGTTCACCCTTACGGTAATCACACAATCAAACTGCCCCACAAAAGGACCTGCATCTAATGGTGCTTTGTGCCTTCCAGTGCGATAGCACAAAGGACGAAGAGAAAGGAAGGGACAGAGAATTGATAGATCAAGGCACATTAGATAACACATTAGACATAAACGAATTGGTTCCATTATGAGGCCTTCAGAGGAGGAGCAGACTGAGCCAGAATCAGGGACAGCAGGAGTCCTTTTATTTTAAAGCCCATCAGTGTTTCTCTGCATGTTGCACGAGGAGGCTGATGAACACTTGGCAAAGGGAGACGTATCAGTCTCTAATCTTTAAGGAGAGCTCATATAGATTTATTTCATATTCTACTTTTTCAGATAAGGCTCTCAAATTCAATTGTCATAGCATTGATTGGTGTTATTTTTGGTTTTAAAATAGAATGTTTATTTTTATGAACGATAATCTCTTTTTGTGTAACTATTTCCGGGTCCATTATAGTTAATTAGACGAAGATGATCACCTGCGATGGAAGAAAGGTGTGGGACAGAGTTTACTTGGAGACTTGAAATCACATGTGTCTTATTTGGCAAAGCTTAGTTAAGGTGGCAGAGTTCAAAAGACCTTTAAAAGGAACAGACCCCTTCACATATTATTTCCTCATTGAAATAGGTTTAGATGTGAGATGACTAGCTTTTACAGATGATATCAATAAACTATCAAAGTGTCAAAGACTTAAGGGCCAATCAACACACCTTCGCGCACATTAATCTAATCACAAACAAATGCAAAATGCACACTGTCCAGACATGATTAGAGAGGCTACAGCCTTTGAGCGGTACACACGTCAATCTAATTGCAGCAATCTAATTTGCCACTCTGGGAGAGCGTGGCGTGTCAGTGCAGCAGCCCTGTCTGATATGACTGCCTCTCAGATGAGATTACACACCGCACGCAGTGTTATCGAACCCCTTGCCTCCTCTCTCACAAACACGCAGCACAGTAGGAGCGGGGGTGGGAATCACACATCTGATACTCTCAACCCCTAAAACCTGATTGGGAGTGACAGCTAAAGCTAGAGGCTCTGATTAGGCAGTTGATAAAAACACTCAGCCGCGGCGCTGCAGCAACAATTCCACCTGTCGTAAGGTCATCCAACTCAAATCCAGAATGTAAACAAATTGAAAAATAATATTCCCAGTAATATATCAAACTTTAGTTTGGAGGACGGGTTAGCAGGGTGAATACATTCTTCCAGTCTGAGGTCCCAGGTGTAACCTTGAAAGAAATCCACTTTGCAAGCCTAATCTCCGATTTCTTTGTCGATGAAACTCAGCAGTGCTTCCTTTACCGTCCAACAGTCTTTATCTCATCTGAATGGGGCTTTCTAGCTCACCAGTTGCACACACAAAAACCATGGAGCCCAAACTATTTAGGAGAGTCGTAGTAACCTGTTGACAAAGAGCAACCGTCTGTTGGAGAAATTAAACCGTCCGTCTAAGCAGAGCAGCTGCTGCTTGTCATTTAGTGCAGCCCTGCAGGCATTCAAAGGTAGATACGAGAGTGTGTGTGTGTGTGTGTGTGTGTGTGTGTGTGTGTGTGTGTGTGTGTGTGTGTGTGTGTGTGTGTGTGTGTGTGTGTGTGTGTCTAAAGTTCATCTATATGCATTGTGCTCTTCTGTACATCTGGTTTATGTCTTTTGACAACTGGTCTGGAGGCGGTACAGACATAACTGTTGCTTCTGGCACTTGTGTTAAAATTAAACTGCGGGCATATTAAAAAAGATTTTAATTAAGAAAAAAGGACACGATACTTTCCAAGTAAGTTAATCAACTGTAGATAGCCCTTTTAGAGGCCTCTTGTGTGTCCACTGAGAAGTACTGCTGCATGCTCACCTGCAATTTCACACTCGATTACGGCGTGAAGGCAAACTTTCCAGCAATATTGCCGAGAGGAATTCCAAGAGTTAGGCCATTTTAAGCACTTGTCCGCATTACTCACAATCAATTCCCGTTTCAGTTCTTCGCCGCGTTCCTCCGCTTATTTCAGTGCAACCTCCTTCTGTTTCCAGGATGCCGGAGGCTGTTAACAGTTTTCACAAACCCCCTGTGTGGCCCAGACTGTGGAGCTCAGTGTGAAAGTTCTTCCAACCCTCGCGGCCGGATACACCAACAATAGGAATGAATGTCATACAATGGTACTTATTCATTCTGCCACCACCATCCCCTCTCCACTCAGACCGAGCCAAGAGTCTCCACTGACAACCTGAGTCTCACCTGGCAGTGATGTGCCATGGATTTCTACTGACGAGAAAGGAGGAAGTATTTTCTGCAGGCACGGTTGGAGTGCAGGGAGGGAGAGAGAGATAGAGAGAGAGAGAGAGAGAGAGTTTGTGGGCAAATGTGCACTACAGACTGTTGGTCAACCTGCGCCACCGTTAGGTCGTTGCTACACTGAGAGCCACTTCTGATGCTTCAAGGTACGACGCTCGCCACAGGAACGAGGATATTTCTGCTCAGTGGGTTGCAAATGTGTGAAGACGACGGCAAGTCTGAGAGCTGCAGGAATCCAAACAGAGGATATTCTGAAATGTAAACACAACTCTCTGTTTTCAGGGAACATAAAAGACATCAGAAAACCTACTGGTGAATGATGAATGAGCATGGAGACAAAAACTAAATGTTCCTTTCCACCGGATACACAATGGTCCAAGGGGAACGTGATTGTCACTGAGAAGACTGGAAGTCTGATGAGTCACGGTGGACAGTTTCAAAGTTGATGGGTGGATGTGTTTGCACTTTGAGGAAGAGTTACTGCGAGACTCTTCAGCTTAGTGAAATATTCAGTTTGAGAGTAGAGGCAGAATGAGGCAAAGCTAAGAAATAAAAAAAAATAAAAAGTATTGTATATTAATAGTCCCTTAAATAAGTGAATGGAGCTAAATCTGCTCCCTTATACTGCCACAAGCTTAAGAGCTTGGCAGGAAAAGCTTGTGATTAAAACTGCCAAACACTGATTACTACACAGCAAACAGCATGTCTCATGTTTCAGAGACGTCATCATCAGAGTGAATCCGGCAATACGTCACTGCAGACTGATCAGTGACCACAGATTACATAAACTCAGGATCCAAACGGTCCAAAGATAAAACAGCATGGAGGGGGGCTTTATCCGGATAGAGCTAAATTTGCCCCTTGCCCCTTGTATTCATCAGCTAGCGATTGAATCGTTACACTAGAATAGAATACAATCCCCCATAATCCTCCTGCTTCGTCATACATTTTGCAACCGGTCTTTCATCGTTTTGGCTTTAATCCTAGCGATGGCACTTAATGATGCGCTCATGCCCCATGAGGGGAACTTGTTCTAATCCGAGAAGGGAAGGACAACAATTTGGTGGCAATGATCACGAAAAATGGCTTCACGATCATGTCCTGTCCTCTGCTGAGAAATGTCTCTCTTCACCAGGTCAAGAAGGTTTGGATTGTGCGGATAAGGAAGCAGATCAAGTCAAAACCTCCGGGACATAGGAACTTTCTACACATCAAATGTATGATCAGCAAGGAAAAGCCCCACAGCAGATCCCAGACACAATTATAAATTAGTGAAGGTCATGCACTCAACATCCTTGTTATTTCAACTAAAGTCTTTCTCTGAGCCATTTAATTCTCCTGGCTTTGCATCCTACAGTGGCAATTTGTCCTTCTGAACCCCCTCAGGATTTCAGTATACCCCATGCTTTTATAACCCTGTCACTAGCTCAGCCTGCGAGCTCTTGCTACAAGTGAAGCACTGAGCCTAGTTTGCGTGTGCTGTGATCTCCAGGCAGTTGTCGCTGCCTCAGCGGCAGCAGAAGCAGAGCTGTGCAGCCGGGGCCATTACGTGCACCGGGACAAAACCTGCTCTGACAGCAAAGTGCATCGTCAGAGGCTCGCTGTCAAGCTCCTCATCTGCCTGCACCTTTAATGCTCAGAGCGTGGACCCACAGTCAGGTTGAGACACTTCCTCTCCTCTGCTGATCGTCCAAGTTTCACTGAGCTCATCGAGTGACCTTGCTCAACTAATCATAAGCAAAAGTGGTCAAGAGCAGGGGGAAATAGTCATTGTGTTCTCAAGTTATTAATGTTGTTCTCAATCCCCATATATCTTAACGTTTGCCTGCAAATCCTGATTCATGATGTGATTTTATGTATTTTTACTTCTTTGCTCAGGAGTGAGGCAGAACAGATAGCAAGATCTCCAACTGATATCAAAATTAGTTTTTGACATATACTTTATTAGGACTGTATCCTACCTATGGTTAATTAATAATCACCACAGCTGGGCCCATTAAAATCTCCCCCTTCTTTCTATAATGCAAGACAAACAACACTTAGTGACTCAGTATGAGTAGAAATAACATGTATGATTAGTGGGAACCAGTGCTAACGCGAGTAAGCTGGGATAACCATCTCTGACATTCCAAGTGGAAAAGAAAAAACATGACTCGTCCACCCAAATATTGAATGCTGTTAAGGGACATAATACTTTGGAAGAAATGTCTTGTATAATTGTTTTGTCTTACGCATTATGAAGTTCTTCAGTCGGTAATGCACTGTGTCGCCTGGAGGCCAAAGCTCAGAAGCCGTTTCCACAAATATGTCCAAAACAATGTCATCCTCCAGAATAAAAACTATGCACAATGTCTGCATTATTATTATAGCTTACAAAGTAAGTGAGGCGAAAACTATGGGGTCTGAGATTTGCTAAAATGAGAT
This sequence comes from Taurulus bubalis, assembly GCF_910589615.1. Lineage (NCBI taxonomy): Eukaryota > Metazoa > Chordata > Actinopteri > Perciformes > Cottidae > Taurulus > Taurulus bubalis. Next base: position 13,619,990 of record NC_136600.1, on the reverse strand, counting down.
GCTGTGTATGGATCTACGCGTGTCTGATGTGTTTGCTTGTGATAAATAATGGACACATTGTTTCTCTGTGCACTGGACTCTGACCAATACATCTTCGGGACATCGTTATAAGTTGATATCGGGTTATCACTAATATATATTGTTGTAGGCGTAGATGTCTGCAGGGCAGTTAACTGCAGCAATAAATGTTTTATTGTCTTAATTATCAACTTTACTCTACACTTTGTAATCTCAAAATGTTTGTTGATGTAAAAAGAAAAACGAAAATTAATGTTGTTATCAGAATTTTTTATTATTATTATCAAAGTTACGCTGCTGGCAACTATCTAAATAGATAACAAAATCCAGTGTCGTTCGAACTCCACGATGCACATCCTCGTATTTCTTAACGACGATAGGATGTATAAATCACTTACCAGCATCGGCTGCTGCTGTTTTTAACGAAGGTGATAAAACATGTTTTTTACATCTTACAATTATGATGATATGTGACGCGTCATACAAGCAGTTTCAGTTTGAGGCCTTATTGGTTCCAGAACAAATTGGCAATATTCATTGGAGGGTTGGGATGCGCTCTCCGGGGACGTTGGGGGGACCAGATCCTGATTTGTCACTTGGCTCTCTGGTCGCTATGGAGACAGATGATTTTTGCCGCACCATGATGGAGCCCCTGGGATAAAGACATGGATGGAGTAGGAATGGAAAGTGGGTGGATGGTGTCAACCCTTCACTCTGTGGGTGACTCCAATGTGACAGGCGGTGATAGCCCCTCGTTCAACCCTAATGACGGGGGGGTTGCCTCTCCCACCCCGGCTCCCTCCAACCTTCACAGTGCCCCACTTCAAGGCCTGGCACGAGACCCATTGGGAGGTAATTGCGAAGGAGGGGGAAACCTGTCTGTTCTGCCTAGTATGTGGGCAGAGCAGAGAGCAGGCAATTGCAAGTAGAGTCAGTCAAATGCTAATTAATATAAGAAAATCTTTTGATAAAACAAAGAGGCATTTGCAAATAAAAAGGAGGAGCTCAAGGTCTGTCTTTGCAATTGTGCCGTCTCTGCAGATAACTTCAGAAGATCGGTCACTGCTTTGTTTGACGTAAAATATCTTAATAATAATAATAATAATAATAATAATAATAATGATGATGTATGACAGTGACAATTCCTCAACATGCTGAGGGGCTCCAAGGATCCGGAGGACCCTTTCAATTGTACCGTCAGCAAGAGACGACTACATAATAAACACTTGAAGCTTCATCATATGGGTCATCGATCCATGCTAAATCAAGTTTTCAAAGCCTCTCCTCCCTCCTCCTTCCCATCATGCAAGAGCACCTGGCAGCGCTCTACATCATCTGAAGATCTGTTGGGATTTTCTAATAAACGGTACTGGTTTTAAATTTTCCCAGAGGCATGCCATGTGAAAAAGGTGATGGGTTCAGCCTGTGCATTCCAGGACCACTGGTGAACAAACAGGTGACCTTATGTTCTATAGTAGTACCTATTGGGATGAGCAGGGAAAAGAGACAAATAAGGGGAAGTGTGGGAGAAAAAAAAATGAAAAAAGAAAGAATTATATAATCCAAAGATCAAGGCTGAAAAACAAATTGAAAACCATTTTTCCATGCATTACGCTTTAATTTGTTGTTGAGGGGCAGAGAGCTGTATAGCAATTGTGAATAGCAGCATGTGGCCAATCCCCTTAACAGCCATAGGACATCTATTGTAGATGAAAAATCTCTGGAGTGAGGAAGGGGCAACTGTGAAACCTAATGTAATGCTCTCTATTTATTTATTTTTAAACCCAATCACAAGCCTTGTCCCCAGCATCTGTTGGACTGTGGTTTGGACTTGGCATTTAATGTGCAGTCTGATTCAGTTACTGACCCACATATGCAGACACGAGGGTAATGACGTCGATCACAGAGCCATGAACATCTCTTTAATCCTCCATTTAGGCTGTGGGACCGGTTGGCTGTCTCACTTCGTAGGGATGCGAGAAAGTGATATAATACACGAGAGCTCTAATAAGAATGGAAAATGAGTTAGTCGTGTCAAAAGAAGGAAGGAAAGGAAGTCTGAAGAGGGCATAATTGGTGTGAAATGCTAGAGAGCTCCTGCAATATCTGAAAGAGTAGAGATGACACTGGCGTCTAATTAATTTCTTATTGATTATAATGCTAAAAGCATGTGATTTACCAAAACTGCCGGTGTAAACTTAAGGCTGGGCATCACACCTATTGACACAAGCTGAAACTAGGAACTAAAGTCTGCACCAAGTTTTCTTGTCAGATTTGAAGTCTGGTTAAAAAAGGTATAGTTTTTTTTTCTTATTCTTTTTTTAGAGACTTCCTGAATCGCTTTCTTGCCAAGACTCGAAGAGTGTGGATTGATACCACTCTCAAATCTGCATGCCAATTATGAAGCTACAGCCAGCACTTTGCTTAGCACAAAGACTGGAAACAGGAAGCCGAGCTCCAACTCTCTGCTTTACAAGAAGTCAGCACAGGAGTCCAATTAATCTACCTCCCGCATCTTTGTTGTGGCCAAAAGGGAATAAAAAATACGTCTATGGTTTCAAGGACACTTGATGGGTGGACTGAGTTTACTAGAGGGACCCATTCACCAGCTTTTTCCCAGACTGGGAACAAAGGGAAGAGAATAACACATCAGAGAGGCAGTCCAAGAGCGATAGAACATCCCCCTTCACAAATAGATCTCTCCTGAATCGCCTTTCTTTCCAGATCACAGAAAACAGCCTCGCTTAGAGGGCTCTGGTTATAAAACATTAATAACATAAACAATCTGTCCAACCTGATTTGTTTCCAGTTACACAGTGCTGAATGTTGAGCTTTAAAGAGAGGGTGCACAGAGACGCTGTAGAGCAAACACACAAACAAGTCTTTGCAAACTTCTTAAGGTGATCCTATTTTGTGAGACCTGGAGTAAGTTAAGGATCAGTAGCTTCGTTTTTTGTAAACCGTGAGTCTGGAGTACTTCTACGTACCCTATATTACCTGAAGGATAATGCCCTGTCTGTGTTTAACATCATCATTTAAATTCAAGGCCGACGGCTCCACTTGCTCGTGCTCTGAGATAAGCTGGAAATATAGAACCATCACTGCTGACACGTTTAGTTAATGCTCCCACCATAAAAGTAGGGCACGAGAGCTCTGGGAGCCAAACATTGAAAATAATTCACTGCACTGAAGGCTTGGGCTTGCAAGTCTCTGACCGTTAACAAGTGTCCCAAAATGACTTTGCATTACTTTCCCACACTCTGTTAAATCTGTTAATACAAACACATGGGAGTTAAGTCTTTCCCAACATTATGGAGCCTTGATATGTTGACCTCTTCCTTTCCTCCGAGCTATCGGAGTCTTCCTGTGACACCGTCCTGCTCATCGTCCGTCTTGATATGAAATGATCCATGATGGCACGAGTCACAGTTCAGCTTCACACCCTCCTCACTCTACTTGTCAGCCACTCCCTCCTCATCAGTCTAACTCCCGTCACCTGTTCACCCACCTGCCTCTGATCATTAATCAAGCCCCTATTTAGACTCCTGCCTCCCGGACACACCTTGCCAGATTGTTCTTCGGTTTTCCATGACAGACACTCCAGCACTCTCACGAACTGATCTCCTGTTGCCGATCCTGCCTTCCCCTGTCCAACCCGCTAGCCTGACTCCCGGTAAACCCACCAGCCTTTTGATCTTGACTGCTTAACTCTGCCTGCTGTCCGGAAGTTTGAAGTAAAAGATCCCTGAAATCTTGTGTGTTGCATTTGGGTCCAGATACGACCGGTTACAGGGCCCCCCTCTCGTCTCAGGAGATGAACAAAAAATGGAAAACAAAGGCAACGAGAAACCAAACAAAGCCGGGGAATAACACGTTGAAACTAAAACCAAACCAGTAACAAGCCCAAAGTACATCTGTGCTACCAAGTTGCTTACTAGTACGGTATTTGCTGTAGTTATGTTTGACAGATCTCACACCAGCCCCAAACGACCCTGCTAGCCGAGCTAATGGACCCGAGTTAATTTCAAGTAAATGGGTTTAGGTGGGAAAGAACCCTTACATTCACCAGGTGGCAAGAAACACCAGTCCAAATAAATTATTATTTGCCAACTAGTTTGCCACATTTCAACTTAAAAGTTGATGATATTTCAATGCTAAATTCTCAACTTTATTCCATTTCCCCCGAGCATTGATTCGATGAAACCATTTCAGCTTTAATATCAGTTAGCGTCTCCTGCTTGGAGATTTATTATTGATGAAAGTCAATAATCAGCACACAAGACATCCTACATATCATCCAATTGACCTTCTGCAGTGATTTATGTCAGTCACGCCGGGAACAGCGGGCAATATCTGCATCAAATATTACAGTTAATCCTTGAAGTTATTACTACATGTAAATATGAGATAATAAATACTGAACTATACAAAGACAATATCCATCTGGTTCACAGTAGATTTTACCTCTTAGCTTCAGCATGAATATAGTAATAGAATTCATTAATAGGAAAAGAAAACGCCTGCATGAACCCAGCAGCTAAACTAATTCCCCATTACATCAGCGTTCTGTAAACAGTGAAAACAACGTTTCTGTGTATTCTTCAAAAGAAGATTTCTTTTTTCCATCAGAGAGGTTATCGTGTCATGAATAAATGAAATTGAGCTCTAGGATTTCACTTTCCAAAATAGGAGCACTCAATCTCTTTCATTAGTTTGTGGGGAGTAACAGCTGTTCATCTATGGCTGTTCATCATGTCTTTTTTCGTCATATTTGACCAAAACTAATGACGATTTCTGAGGCTGGAGATAAAAGTAAATGCAGCAAATGTTGTCATCAGTCACACTGCACAAAAATCTGGCCTTGATCTCATCCCTATGCTCCAGGAGATTTAATATTTGACATGATTGCCATGACACAAAGTAATCTAATGAAATCAAAAGGGCAGCTGGAAACATGGTGGAACTACCAGAGGATCTGTGTTATATTACCAATCAGCAACCCAATAATTCCTCTGTGAAACATATTTTAGGTTTTCTAATGCAATATTCCAACACTAAATTTAAAAGAATATGTTCACATGATGCTTAATCAAAATGGAAAGTTTTTTTCTTGAGGGAAAGAACATGAATGTGCATATTTAAACTTTCCATGAATTTCTACCCTCATTGTTAGAACTACCACACAATCTTACAAGGAGGCAGAATTGCTGAAAGTACTGTAAATAGCCCAGTTTTCTCTTTCTAATTGCCCTAAGATAAAATAAACTTTTAATAAGCACTATAAGACATATTGTATTTTAAATGACAAAAGGGAAATTAGAGAAGAAAAAAAAAAGTCTATCAGAACCAACTTAACTTGGTTAAGAGGAAAGAACAAAGAGCTGCTTTCAGCCTTGAGGGTCATGACAAAGGAACGAGGAGAGGGATTACAGTGAAAAATAGAAAGGAATGGGGGGTTGAGGAAGATTATAGTTAAGTGAAAGCGTGCCATAGAAGGAGTGAGTGCAGCAGAGGAAAACGTCTCCCTCTGCCTTTCTGTGATTGGTGCTGTGCTTCTTTGAGTGCAGAGCAGAAGGGATGTTCTGGTGACTCGCAGCATATTGACAAGCTTCTGACGCAGACGCTAACTGTAGATCCAATCTTGCCGCATTTCTGTTTACTCTGGGGGATTAAATTAAAGAATACAGCATCCAATTTCATACCTGGCTTCCTGCCCCACCCTTTGCAATGTGACATTTACTCGCTAGCATGATGCCCTTTCTCTCTTCCTCTCCCTTTGAGTCGTAGATGATACAGTGTAGCAGACGAGGATGGCAGCTTCACACAGAATGGACATGTACATTTGCTTATAGGATAAACCATGAAGTCGGTCCCCCTCCCCCACACTCAGAGACGGGACTATTTTCTCTACTGCCCGGGACAAATGGCTTATTCTGTCCATGCTTTTAACGTCTGCACTATCGACTGGATCTGCATTACAGGTACACTGCTCAGCAGTGCTGCACAGATAAAGTTGAGTTGGGGTTGCACTATCCATGTGATGAAACCAGTCAGATCAAAAGTGTGGCCTCCATGTGAGGTATCTGCTCTGGAAAAATAGACACGTTCTGTTCCCAGTTGATTCATAACACACAGGTTGCACACAGAAAATAGCTATCGACTAAGAAAACTGGGAGTCAATCTTTTTTTTTTTATGCATAATTTAGTTTAATTTTTACATTGGGTCAAATAATTTGACCCAATGCTCGTTTTCTCATTGGTCAGACAATCGTTGGCACTCCTAATTATTTAATATACATTTTTTAGGTTTGGGCGGTGCGGCTGGGCTCTCATAACAGAATGGCTGGGCGCAGATAATAAAAAACTGATCGGCGGATCACTTCTTGGTAAACTTTGACTGAACACATCAGAATTGTCATATTTAGAATTAGTTTTGTTTAATAAATAGTCTAATCGGGTTTAACATAACTGCTGGCACAACAACAGCTTCAGCAGCTCTTTCTATTTTTGTAAATCATATTTTTATGGGCAGGTGGGCTGGTCGGCTTTGATCATGCGTTATCATTTAAGTATATAAAAATGTGTTTACAATAATCTGATATGCTGCAAGATATATAGATTTAGTCCGCTGTATAAATTTCAGTTACACAAGGCGTCACTTTTAAAGAGCAATAAGGATGGCGAGGGCACAGGCTCAGAGGCAGATTGCATTTCACATTTATTTACTTAAACACAGTAAGCCACGTAAAGAACAAAGAGTGGCACATGCATAGGCTCAGAAACAGATATAAATAAAAAAGGAGCAGTCCATTTGAGGATTTTCACATGCAGCGCAGGTGGCTCAGCCTGCAGCAAGAGAGATGGGGAGAAAGTGAGAGACTCACGTGAATGAGACTGCAATTGTTTTTGGCTGTTTTGTAACTCTTCCAATTTTGATCTAAAAAATGTAAGGGGCTTCTGACTTGCAGTGGCATGCTTGGTGTTCAGGTGGCGGCGCAAATAAGAGGCTTCAGACAGCTGTTAGCCAGAACCTCACTGCACAACACACACTGTGGCTTCGGGCAATCTGCATTGCCAATCCAAGACCCAGATAATTGTCATAATATTTCCTCTTTTTTCCCAGTCTGATGCTCACTCTCGTTTCCTCTTTTTTCACCTTGACGCCGTGATGGGCCTCTGTGCTCCCGGTTTGTCTGTGATATCCCTTCCTCATTCTCGGTCTCCTCCGTCTCCTCTTTCTCCGACTCCCGGTCGATTTCTTCTCCCGGTCTCTCCCCAACGCACCTCTCCGTTTCTCTCGCCTCCGGTTCCTCCCTCTCTCTCTGTCCCTCTCTTCTTTTATTACTGATAGCTTCAGATGGCCCACCTGACAGCTTCCCCGATTTCAGCCAGTTTAACATATTTTCATGGATGTTGCTAAATGAATGAAATGACGTTAGGTGCACAAGCTACGCTAGCTAGTGTGTAGGTAAAAGACAGTCTGGCGGCCGGATCGGAAGTGCATCTATTTATTAAATTGTACGTTTTTAAATTTAAATCTTACAAAGGGAATTTTTATCATTAAAAAATCCTACTTAATTTATTTTACATAATGTTTAATATTAATTATTACACCATTACATTTTTCATCTCGCGCACCCCCTCTTTTTGGATGCGCACCACACTTTGGGAATCCCTGATCTAAAGTAACAAGTAGACATTTTTACTCCCTATAAGAGTAGAGGGAATTTTAGTCAACCAAGATCGTCTTTAGTTGACTGAAGCTCTCCATGCCGCCATCTCTCTGGGAGAGCCGACATTAATGGGATGCTGGTGTTGCTGTTTGTACGGCATCTGTAAGTAATATATAGTGATTGTTTGCTAATGTGCTTACCATCACAACTTAATAAGCTGATATCAAGGCTCATTGCTGTGTGTCTGCTTTCTGCCCTCCAGCAGACATGCACTGCTTAATTCAGCTTTAACACAAACAAATCACAGCAACTGACTCTTCATCATCGTCTCCATCATTCCCCAAGTTGTAGTATTGACAACAGTACAGTCCATTAGTTTTCATTGTCCTTGGCTGCTATTCGTTCCTAAGGATGTGTTACATCACAAGTGGTGTGAGTTGAAGAGTCCTTGATAACTTACCTGAAGGAAAACTAACCTCTACTCTTTACAGCATATTAAAAGGCAATTCAACAAAGTAGGCTTTCAGAAACAAAATATCAGCCTAATGAAACTGGAAAAAGTCGATTTCAATCAACAAAATATATTACAATAAATACCAGCGAGTGGGAAAATCTATTTGGCTTTATTGTAATTTTTTAAATTATGAGTTCTCATTACTCAAAACAAGGTTATTTTATGTGGAAAGGAGACCACCCTGTGCCACTGAAGTGCTAAACCGAGTGTTTGATATCACTGGTTTCGTTCTATGGGCACTCCTGGGCTGCAAAAGCCACTTTGACATCACCGCCATCAACTCCTCTTATTCCTTTTACTCAAACTCATCAACAGCTTAGTTCAAAACCTTGCGACCTTTTATTGGCATATGAACATGTTTTAGTTTTTTTATCACCTTGATCTTTATCTGACTATCAGGGAAGAGTGAAGAAATGGATTCACTTACAAATCCATTGATGATAAAAACTTGCTGAATGCAGCTTACTCATTGAATGCAGCGGTGACTTACTTGAAAGAGAATTCTTAACTTCAGTCAAAATCAGGGTGTGTGTGATCATTTTGGTAGATTCCATCAGAAAATAAATCTGGATTGCTTGCTTTGAAATATAACACCTATCACATGATTTAAGGACCGCACTTAAAAGGGATTCCTCTGAACTATGAACTTGGCCACCTCGGGGGAATGAGAGCAGCAAAGAGATCGCAAACTGTATTTTCAAGAGAGTTTGCATCATCGCCCTAATAATCCAGAGTCTCGACAGATGTGATGGAGGGAGACCTCAGGTATGGGAGACATCACCCAGCTTATTAGGAGCTGATCCACCTTTTATTAAAGGCTTCTTTACGGGATTTGGCTCTGGCTCGGCAGTGTGAACGGACAGACGCTCCACTGCAGAGGACCCGAGGACCCCTAAAGGGTCTGGCTTCAATTAGCCTTATGGAGACTAATGCCGTGTTCACACCAAAACAGTTGCGAAATATTCGCAACTGTTTTGGTGTGAACACGGCATAAGACCCCGGTGGTAGGTTGTGAGGACTGCCATGCTGAGTGAAAAGGTGAGGATATGGTGACAAAAGCTCGCTGAGGCATAAATGGGTACGACATGTTACCGTTCAACTGACAACTCCAAACGGATAAAGAATTTGTGTTGCGTCATTTTGCGTCACTTTGTGTCTCCTTGCGTCTTCGCATCGACTGTGTATGTAATCTGGCGTTGCGTTTTATGAACACAGCAGTTAAGGCGGCAATGACTTTTTGAGCATTGATTTTTACCGCAGGTTATTAATTGAATTATTCAACAGTCATTCAATCTGTAAAACATCAGAAAATAGGGTAAAATGCCCATTACAATCTCCAAGATCCCAAGTTGATATCTTTAAATGTTTGTTTAGGCCTTCACTATCCACATTGTTGAATGCAGCTATCTATCAGTGCTAAATGCGAAAAGAAAGAAAGAAAGTATCCTTTATTAATCCCCTTGGGGAAATTCTTCTCTGCATTTGACCCATCCCTGGATGGGGAGCGGTGGGCAGCCCTGTGGGGCGCCCGGGGAGCAGTTGGGGGTTGGGTGTCTTGCTCAAGGACACTTCGACATGTGGACTATGGGGGGACTGGGGATCGAGCCGGCTACCTTGTGGTTGCGGGACGACCCCTCATCCCCCTGAGCTACAGCCGCCCCCAAAAACAGGCTCAAAGTTAAAACACACAGCCCAAAGAGGAATATACAGATATAATGAATAATTTAGAGAAAATGAAAATAACCTGGCGGCAGGTAGGACACAACATGCAGCGAGCCATCTGAGTGTCCACCACAATGCATTCCTATTGCTCTCCTCCTCAGGTATCCAAGCATGGAACAATTAGTTTCACAGCATCCTGCGGTCCTCACATTATAAATACAGGATTACTGATTCATTTACTTTAAATAGGGTTGGTTTTCAGTTCTGGTTTTAATGCAGCTTGAAGGGCAGCCTGCACTGTTGGCTTTACATTTCCTTGTGAAATCCATTATGCTTGCATAATACCAGGGTTCAGTGTAAGTCTTGTTTCTGAAATACCCTACGAATAGCAGATTGTTTTCAGTGTTAGGGAAATATGCTTCCATCATCAGCCGCACTTAAGATTTTGCTTGCGTCTCCAACTTACAGACCGCAACTAACCGAAAATGTGAGTCCTTTGCTTTTTCCAGAAAAGCAAAATAAAAGTTTGAGAGTTTGTATAGAGTTTGTTGATGAAAGCTGTGGTTGTTTAATGGTTGATCCTGTGTCTATTTTCAGCATATCAAATTTAATTCTACTTTTCAATACATAAATAGACTGGTAGAGTAGATGGTAAAGAGAGATCACTCACATTAAATAATACAAATGTTCAGCAACTTGTTACAATTCTTCCACGTGACATAATGAATATATCTCCCTGTTGCTCTTTGCCCTGTTTTGAGCATGAAACCTTTTAAGAAAAAAGTCAAGGGGAGAGATTAAAAGCTACATAACCTTTCTTGGCCTTTTAGACCTTGAGCGAAGCGCTGACACTCACCAAACATGTTGCCAATGTGCCCGTTTCTCGTCAAAGGCCGCAGCTCATTCTTGCCCCAGGCGTAGCGCTTGTAGTTGTCCCAGGAAAACTTCATCATCTGCAACATAAGGGACAGACATACCGGTCACTTGACTGATAGCAAAGCAGCACACGTCCAAAGCCAGACGTAATTAAATTGGTATCGCTCAAAGACAAAGGGAATGATAGCTTGTTGATCAGACGGGCTTAAGGACATGCATGCAATTAACACATAAACCGCACCACTAAACAATAAGATTGACATTTCCCCTGCAGCTTCTCCTCCTAAATTAAAGATTGAATAATGCCAGTAGATGAAAAGCGAGTTTAATAGATAAGAACGCGTCTCAGAGAAGAAAGTGTTTCTGAAATTGATGCTCTGTACTCCTCCCAGACTGAAAATAAACCCCAAAAGTTATCTAGATGTGATTTGATGTGATGTGAAGAAGGAAACTGTCGACTCTTTGATGCAGTAAAACAGAGAAAGCAAGACAGGCAAGCGAGTAATGAAGATGAAAAGTGAAATAACTTCAGCTTAGAGGCACAAAGTTGAGCATTGCTCAACGTTGTGAGTTACAATCAGCTTAGAAGCCTGGAAAGGAAAAGTTGTCTCATTAATTGCATTAAATTCACGAACATCCAAAAAGAGAATGCCAACATGCTCACAATGCTGGATCAAAAGTCTAATTGAAGGCAATAGTCTGATACAATCTGCACACTATACTGATAGCTCCCAGCTGATTACACTTAAATCTCTGAGAGATGTCACAAATCAGAATAACCAATATATAGACAATGGCAGTGTGACAGGCTTGTGTTTCACAGGTGTAATGTTTACCATGTTCAGCACTTTAGTTTGGCGAGTTAGGATGCGAACATTTGCACATTGGCGCTAAATACAAAGCACAACCCAAGCTCACAGGAATGCACTTAGTTTTGCGATTACAAAGTGTGACCTGATGATCAGAAAAACAATTATAATTCATAGTGGCATGACAATCTGGACCAAATATGTCAATCTAGTCGGTATTTCTTTCACAAAAAAAACACCTCATGTTGGCACGAGAAGAAAAGAAAAAGAGGATCACCAAAGTCATTAGGATTTAACCTCTCGGGAGGGAAGGTTCTAATTTCTTGGCAATACATCAACAATATTGACAGGGTTGTAAAACCACATGATCACAGTCAATCTGACAAAACAGGCATCCCTTCTAAAGTTATTGCTGATGAAATATCTTGAGGGGAGAAATGTTTGATCTGACACATTAGATGTATCGCCAAAGTTTCTTGGCATGAAAAATGGTTGTTGTGATATCAATCTGGACCAAAGTGGTGGACTAACGGAGACGGCCGTCCCTCGAACATAAGGGTTGTAAAGGTGTGAAAGTTAAATTGTAAAATGCCAATATATTCTACTATGCAAAGGTTTAAACTTACAATTGTATCTCTATCTTTGCCACAATCCCCTTGTTGTTATGGAAATTAATTTAGATGAGGACATGCTCCGTGGTTCCTTTATTCTCGTTTGCATTGATGTCTCTCGTGTATGATAATAGTGCAGTAGTCATGTAAGCCGTGTTTCCTACGGATGAAGCCACTATCATTACTTTTCCAGCCAAGCAGCAGGATATTTTTAAAGCGATGAATGTTTTTTTCATATCATCATCAAAGAGATGCCATGATTCATGCGCATATGAACAAAATAGCCTTGAAATAAATTGAAAACTAATTCCATCTGCAAGAATACTTGACTCGAGAGCTTTCAACAATGTCGACATGAAATTCAATTGTCTTCAGCGCGATCAAACAAACGCTCAGTGCAATCTGTCGAAAGATGGACGGATAGTCCAGGATTCGATTTTGTTCCCTCTTCTCTGGATATTCACAGTAACACGATGTCATCTGTATTATCAATACTACACGAGACATCTGTCTCTCCAGAGGTGGGCTGGCATACGCCTGAGAGAAATAGACAACATGAATCCGATTACCTGACGAGGCCTCCAGCTGCAAATCCTCACCCTAAAAAGCTCATTATAGACACGTCAAAGAACACAGAGCTCCAGTCAGATCTCACAGTAAAACAACCACAGTGTCCATAAAGAACACAAGTGTTCAAATACATGTTAAAATGTCTTTCAGGTTCATGAAAACAGCGAGTACGGGTCAGGGAGCTGAGATTTGATTTAGGGGGAATTATATGCCATTAAACTATTTTGAAGCTACCGCGCCGGTCTAATTTGTGATTTGGCATTTGTGAAGCAACGCATTTAAGTACTTTAGACTGAAAAGCATTCACAGGAAACAACACATTAGGGTCATCTTTGTTGTTTTCTCATCTTTGTATTTTTGTATCTAGAGTATGGCATTGCATCGGAGAAAAGCTGCATTTTAAACGAGCATTTTCTTTCTATTTACAAAAACAAACACTAATGTATGCAGAAGCAATCTCACAAAATGGTCAAAACAACCTCACAATATGATTAGGGGCTATAACACTAATGTATGTTTTAGTGGAAATATGGTCACAAAAAAATATAATTTTCTTCTTATTGTGTACCGACTGGATGTTCTGCATCCCAGAATGACAACCTAGAAGTGTTGAAACTCACTCCATCTTTTATAATGTCAACATGTCTTGCTCCTCAGGCAGCTTTAGAAGCAAAAGAACAAAAGTAATACTTGAAAAATAAGTGCACAAAATTGAGGAAGTTGGAAACCGTTAAATCTTTGTGTCACACTGCGTTGGTTTGAAGGACGTTGCATGTCATACGGCCTGTGCCGAAACGATCAAATGACATTATGAAACCTGCGAGGGAAATAGGATGTTACAGCCGTCGTCAAATTAATGTTGGGGTAGAAAAAAGGCAGATGGTACGCTCAAACTGTATGACTGAAGGCGTAGAAAATGTAAAATGGTAACGTTAATCAGCGACGACGTGACTCTAGAAGAAAGGATTTAATAATGCAGCTGGCATTGAGAAAATATGATGGGCATTTCTCACTGTTTTATAGATGATTCATCAAAACAATAAGAAACGGATTAATTGGTAATGACGATAATCTAAAAAATATCTAAGGTCTTCTCTTTCTTCTCAAATATGATTTTCTTCCAGCAAAATATGTTGCAATTTGAAAAAAAAAAATTGCAAAATATAAAATTGTACCAAATATTGATGAATGTTTAAAAATACTCCCAATACAAGCGTAGATTAAGGCAGAAAATCATCACACTCTATGGAACTCTATAGTGAACTCATCTTGTCCCGCTACACATGACGCAAGACGCTCTTAGCGACATAATTATGTGAAGGCTGAGCAGCGTGAGAGTAAAGAGTCGTACCCATGCACGGTCCGATGCACTCGCTCGTACTCGGGACCTGCACAAGGAAAATCTGTGTTTTAATAGCAAAATGTAAGCACCATGAATTTCCTCCTCCATAAGAATATGTGGCTCAGCTTCCTGCTGCTACGCGCTGATGAAACACATATCTGGCATTGTGTTTTTCACACCCCTGCTGCTGCGCTCTGCGGAGGGTCAAAGTGTGGGAGGACCGGGGGTCCCGCAGCCGCAGGACCGCTGATGTAACAACCCATCATCAAAGCACACAACACACACGGCGATAATCAATAGCTTCCGCCGCGGCCGAGCACGCTCCTCGACGCCGCTTCTCCGAGTGAGCAAACGGATGAATGATTCATTCCCAGGGGCACTAAAAGCAGACACGGTCATGATCAGACAGGACATTGACCGTTGTGTTCAGGTATTGATCTCCGCTGCCCAACAACCAGCCAATTAGTATAACCAGAGCCAGTGATTAAAAGTAACCAGGGGTTGACTGGGGGAAGAACGTGCACAGAACACGAGTGCAGGTCAGAGGTCATGCACTGCTGGTCATGTTATCGAGGATGGTCACACAACATCAACCAGATCCTAAAACGAGCAGTTACATAAGCATGTATGCCGCATCAACTTAAAAGCCTTTATTAAAATTTAAGATTTTTTTGTCATATCCAACACAAACACAGGAAAAGCCAAGAAAATAATTGCCTTCTGCTCTTTAATGACAAATATGTATTGCTCTCTTTAAATCCCAGAGTCTTGTAATCTTGTCTGTTCTGAAAAGTGGATTTCTATAGTGGAAATTGATTGTCTCGAGCGTAGATTGTAACAAATGACACCACAGGAGGGAACAATTATCTGTGTTGCTCCTTGTCTTTCTAGAAAAGCTCAGCATGGACACCGGCCGGGCTGCAGGGTTCCCTTTGCACCAATCAGAGAATGACCTTGAGACTCATCCAAGGTCCAATGTATAACAATTTACAAGAATGATGCAGAGGAAAATAACCATTTGAACTGAACTGAAGGTTTTTAGAGCAATATATTTCATGTGTATATTGAGGACACAGTGGAAAATTAATAAATGGAAAAGTTGATATATATATATATATATATATAGAAAAATGTGACAACTGGTCCCCTCTAAACCAAAAGTGGTGTCACAGAGGAAGAGACGGTATAATGAGATGTTGCCAGAGGGTATGATGCGAATCTGAAGCTTAAATGAAGTGATATGTCTTCTGGAGGGTAAAGGTGCTAATATTGTAATAATAATATCACCAACGGCGAACCGTAGTATCTGTTAAACAAAATCAAATTACTGCCATAATCATGAGCGTGGGATTTTTCCCCTTCTGGGTTATTCTCAAAGGGTTAAATGATTTGTTTTTTCTCTCATGACTGGCTGTGGTTTAATACTGTGCATCAGCCGTTTCCACTCTTTCGTCTTACATATGAGCTATTCCCTGGGAAGACATGCTGCTCAGTATTTCCTCCATTGGGCTTCTCAGGATTGGCTTCTGCACAGATGGTTTCTCTGAGGCTGTGGCTTACTGGTGAGGATTGCCGGTAAGAGGTTACCACAATCTACTGTCTACACTATATCTTTGACAAAGACTTTTGAATATTCACATTGACTGCTGTTGGAGCTAATTAGCCAACGGTGTGGACTGAAGTGGGCTGCACTGCTAGTGATGATCACTAAACTGGTTCTTTGTAAACATGGTACTGCAAGCTGGGCTTGGACTGAGCCGCCCCCGCCTAGCCCAGAGGAGGCGGCTTCCAGATAGATGACGACATGGTGTAGTATTAAAACATATTTCAGATTCCTTGGTTTCTGTTGAGTTTCAGCTTTGAAGAGCTTCAGTGTAGTGGCTGAGAGTTTGATTCCCATATCTGACTGAATTCATATATACAAGTTAGCTGTAATCCATACGGAGAAAAAATTAACACTCAAGGAAAGGAAATAATAAGATGTTCACGTTTGATTTTTTTCATGAGCCACAGCTTCAACCTCTTAGGAAAATAAAGTGTACTCGTCATTGTTCTTGCAACACACCAGCCAACTGTGTGCTTCTACTTTTCATTTTTGTAAATTGAGCAGAGTGCAGTCTCAATTCTCAAAACATTGACAACATTGTGTAATCACTGCTGACCACAGTACCTCTTTCTTAGCTAATACAACATGGATTCTTTCATTCCACTTGAACAAGAGTCTTATAAATATACATAAAGCATGCCTCAAACCACACATGACCCTTTCCCACCCTGCATGTTTTGTAATGCAGTTGTTATGGTTGGCTCCACGAGCGAGGCATCCCTTTAATCTGAGGAGGCTTTGGATGGTTCATGGATAATAAATCATCCCGGCACCCTGGCATGGCACCCCCGAGACACAGCTGCGTTAACGAGGTGCTGTGTCATCACCAGAGACCGAGGGGACCTTTGGCAGAGAAGATACAGAATCAGCTTTCCCCCGACCGCTTCCCCCTGAACTTACAACCTCAACTTCCACAGCTCCCCCCCCAGTTTCCAGTACTAGACCTGCTCTGGAGCACAGCCATATCCTTCCTATTAAAACCACATTTATGGAGAGCAGCGACGGAGCCTTGTAGGTCTCGGGAGGCCGGGGAGGTCTCATCCTGAGTCAGCACAACGGCGTGGTCAATTACAAGCAAGTCCCAAAACAAGAGGCAAAGTTGGAAAACCAGGCAGCACTGAGCTGCAGATCATTCATGCATGGAATAAATGAATGTCTGGAATCGATCACAATACCCACTGAGGATATACGTCTGCTTCAGTAGTGTGTCTGTAGGGGCAAGGCACAATGAAGGAAAAGACGATCATTTAAAACCAAATTGTATGTGTTCCATTAAAAAATATAAATGATATGTAAACTTTTGTTGTTGGGCACCTACCCGACTTAAAGACATGTTACGTTTCATAAATAGCTACTTTCTATTGTCACTAAAAATCTTTAATTTTCACACAGCTAGGTGCTGTATTGAGTCTTTTAAAAACTGTAATTACAAAATATAACATTTATTTTACAAGAGAACTATAATTGTCCGTACTTGTTTCCGCCCTGAGTAGCATTTGCAGATCTTCGCATTTGCAGAATCATTGAAGGAGACTCAGATAGTGTATCAATATTTGTATCAACCTAAAGTATCATCTGGACTACAGCAGCTGGACAGTAAGAGGAAAAATTCAAACGAGAGCCATCAGTAAAAAAGTTAACCTGAAAATACAAAAGTGGAAATCGCTCCTTTCCTATTAAATGCATTTTTAGGGAGTTTTGTTATTAAGGACTATTCACAACTCCAATTCTTGTGTAAAGCAACAGAATATGCTACAGTAAATAACCAAAACAGACTTCTGATTAGAAAATGTCTGCACAGTCCTTGAACAACAATTGAGTCATCGAGGCTGGGTACACTCAGAAATGCTTGCATCAAGCTGCAGGACAAATCATTTGAGCAAAATCAGGGTTACAACCGATGCGGACACCTGGATTCGAGCTGTAAGCTTCAGATTTGTTTTTGCAGTTCAAGCCCAGAGAATTGGCTTCCATTGTGTTCATCCAAAGTGATTTTCTGGTGTATTATTTTCAAGCCAACTATCAGTATCCATGATTCTGAGAACATTTCAGTTCTGTTATTTAATGAAATGTTGGTCTTTAGTCTTTGATAGTTGTACAATATGTGCACATATGTATTTGCCTGTATTCGTCTCTCTCTCTCTGGCAGGTGTCCTCGCCGCTCGTTCCAAAACAGATCATTAGGAGAGATGGGTGGTCTCTGCCAAGTCGTCTCCTGAGCGTCTCCCACTGGTGGTTGAGAGATCCAAAGCGCCATGAAGGATTCATGACAAGAGAGGGAGAATCGCCACAAGGAGCCCATTAAAATGTCTGGACTCAGGTCTTGAATTCTTGGGAAGGTGGACCTGGAGTATTAACCCACCTAAATGGTCCCAGTGGAGCCAGCTGATGATCAGCGATGAAGAGAAAGGGTCCATGACAATACACATGTGTTTTTATCTTTTTATATACTTATTGAATGTCTTGTTTTAAATCAGTAATGTCTTTTTACCTTGTTGCTGCAGAACTAACTGAGTCGCCAACTGAATTTCGTTGTATATTTTTACGATGACAAAAATTCATATCCTTATAAAGTTGTGAATATACCCAATTATAGCTTTAAAACTGTAATAAAGGAAGTTAGTATCAGAATATTAAACGCTTTAGCATACGCATTAGACTGGGCAGACATTTTAATCCGCATTTCTTCGTGGCCACCTGCAACATTCGTGGGCGCTCACGGTAAACATGGATCAGGTCTGTCTATCAATAATTCAAATGAAGTTCATTCAAACAAGACAACCTTATCCTCAACAAAAAGAGGAGAGCAGCATTGCTTTCACCAAAAAATGAATGACTAGCTAGCGAATATTGTAGAGCATTTAGCAGCTAAAGAGTCCGATATTTCCCTCAGGAGTTGGTTGCAACCAAAAACAGAGCAAAAAGGAAAGTAAATATTGAACATTTGTCCAATATCGAACCGCTGGGCTATCAGTCAGTTGACACAAGCCTCTGTGGGTAAGGGGTTACTGTTTGGATGAGTCTACTTGACTTTATAAACAAAAATGTGCAAGTCAGCATCAGAGAGAATAATAATTTAAAAAAGAAGCCTTCAAAAATATTCAGTAAGTAAATGAGAAGTTATAAAAAATGTAAAGTATCCAGAATCCCACAATTGTATTAATTTTAGTATCATAGTCAGAGTTTCAACAACAGTCACTCTTAAGAGTCCCAACTCGGTTGAAACACTGGCTTAACGCTTGTTTTAGCTGAGCTGCTCTTCCTTTCAAGCATTCAGCGTTTGTGTGCTCTCAAGGCACCAGTCAAACTGCTTTTTCCCTTCTTTCAGTTTCCTTGGATCACCGAGCTGACCCAATCAATGGACCTTGCCCGAAAAGTTGATGGAATCTGAAGGAGTGGAGAGCTGAGTGGTCTCTAAACTTAGTGGAGTAACAGGAACTTTCACAAGAAATGCTGCACACCCATAATTCTCCCAGGCACCCTTAACCTGCTGCTGTCCTCCCCTCTCACTCATCGTGCCGACAGCGGCCCTCTCTCTTCAAAAACAAGCTAGTAACGAAATTGCAGGTGTGGTGCAGAAAATGAGGGGGGGGTCAGTCAAAGTAAATACAAACTATTACAGAGTACTGTACAGTACTATTAGAAAGAGCAAGACAGAAGATAACGGAGGGGGTAGTGAAAGAAAGACATACAGAGGAGTGGGAAGCCATTTGTCTGCAAGAAATTGCCAATTTGAGTGAGCTGCCTGGGGATAAGGGTTCTTGTAGGGCTCATGATGGGGAGCCCAACATGCTTATTAGGAACAAATCCACAATGTTCCCGCCCCTGTGGAAAGCCTCACACAAGGCCAGAGGCCTCAACACCAGCACCACCCACCTGGAGGTAAAGTCACTTAGTAACAACCGGAAGACGATCTACCAGAAGTTATTTTGAGAGGAAAATGTACAAGTAGATCAGGTCTAGCTCAAATGCACCAGGGAGAGGAGAAAGGGAGCACCATTAATAGATTCATCAAGGTAAGATGAGGAGAGCGGGGTTTTTACTAAATAAATTAATTTCTGATAAAGTGAGGCGGATGACCAGATGTTTTTTTTTTTCTTTTTTCTTCACCTGTCAGGTGTTCAGATTAATTTCCCCTCGAGTCAGCACCCTGACGGGAAAACCCAAATACCTGCCACAGTGTGCAAACGAACTGTGTGCTTCGTAATTTTAGACGATCGGAAGGTAAAGTGTGTTAAATTGAGGTCAAGTCTAATTCCACGTGGACGCAAAAATCACACCTACTCAAAATAATTCGAAGAATGTCAAGCATTAGGTGTCCCTGGTGGTAAGACGACCATCTTGACATTTTGCAAGTCTGCAGCAGAAGAGGTGCGAGAAAACCCTTCAGGGCCCGAAGCCCTTCAGACGAGGCCGACAGGGGTCGGCCTCGTCTGAAGGGCTTCGGGCCCCGATGGCCACAAACAGTTACAATGTGGCCACAAAGTTTAATCATGTCTGAGAATGAGACTGCGAGAGAGTAGCAGTAATGTTACAGATGAAAACATAGCAGTGCATTGTGTGCACAGTTTAGGCTGTTTGTTGGACTAATGCTAAACTCCTGTGTCTTGGTCGCCGCCTGCTGATTAAAGGGACGAGGGTTAGCCCCGAAACAGATTTTTCACTGCGTTTCTTCAACAGGAATTTCCTTTCGAGATAAAAATAAAAGTTCTGAACTGAAAATCAGAATCACTTTGGCTGCTTATGATAATCATACAGGCATGTTTCCCTTATTGACATAGATCCAAAACCACAGAATCTTCTTCCAAACTTTCACAGTAAAGTTTGAGCAGCATTCTTTATAATTTGCATTGCTACAGTTCACACTGGCTGACAGGTGTGGCACCAATGGGACTTTTGTTTTATCCTCCTGATCCCGTCCTGTTCGGGCTGGTAGCTTTGCAACACCTTCCTTTTCCCGTACAATTCTTCAAACACAGAGAAAGCCTTTGAACTCAAAAATGAACAACCTGGCAATTGCTTTCATCTTAAATTAACTTGTCACTGCTCATGAGTGAAAAAGTTATTAGTTTCATGTGGTGAATTAGTTGTGTGCGTTTTCTCCCTCAAAATTGCATTTCCACAGAAAATACCGATGAAACCAATTCATTTATCACATTTATGTTGATAAGACTCAATTTGCATGAAAAAGTATGTGTTGTCGCTTAATTTCAGTAGTATGCCTGCCTATAAGAGATAATGAATGAGAAATTAGATCTTTTTTATGGTAATAATATATTATTTTCCCATACAAATGTGTTGTTTTGTGAACAAAAACAATAAACCACCAATACCTCACTGTGACAAATCATAAAAGAAGCACTTCATAAAATGGATACAGAATGCCTGAATTCTAATTTAATAACTGGGCTGGCAGACGTTGCACGTACAGATAAGCAGAATGCCCTCTTGAAGGAACAGTTCTTTAATTTGTTATCACTTTCAGACATCGGTCATTTAAAATGCAATGTGCATTTTTGCTGAGCTATGAATGCATGTTGAGGAAAATTAAATAGTCCCTTTCTTTGCCTTTGAGGTAGCTGGGAGACATCAGTCACCTTGCCAGAAGTGTTACCGACAGCCCCATTCTTTGAATTTAATGAAATCCCAACTCAGAAACCAGCCAATTTCAGTGCTCAGACAATAATAACCCTCCACTTCCTTATTCTCCGTCACATTCACACACAGCGGAGCAGGCATCTCCCAGTCTACACCCACACCCAGTAAATCCCCAAAATATCATATTCAATTAAAAACAATGGGAGCCTAAGCTTTTGAGCGGATCATGGCTATATTAACACATCAATAGTTCTCTCAATATGAATCGTAAAGAAGCATGCAGTGACGTCTGGCCTGCTGACATCCAACTATAGAAACAGATGATAATTCAGTGAATATGTTGATAGAGATTAACAACAACAGTTGCACACTACAAGTATGTTATTCTTAATTTAAGGAGGAATTTTACAATAATTTACATGTTTTTCATTTCCATATCTCTCCTTTTAACATCAATAACAACCACTTAAGAAAAAACAATTATTCCATCCAAAATAATCTTGCCTGATTCCAGCCCCTGAAATGGCACCCACATCTCAAATTAGTTCTGCAGTTGAAACAGGTTTGGTGGATTAGGACTACTAAAACAGACATGATGAGCTATAGTGCTGCTGGTTGCAGCTAAAAATTGTGATAACAATATATCAGTTAATAGTAATTTTCTTGGCATAAAAAAATAAAAAACAATATTGTGATGCAGTAGAATACAATGAGTGGGAGGAAATAGGAAAGTGAAGAAAATGTTTCTTGAGTCACTTTTGAAAAATAGAACAGATCTAATCACACAATCTAAGCTTTAAAAAATAAATAATAATAATTAAATTCTATATGAGAACTTGATAGGTTTAGTTTAATCTTTGTATTTCCAGTGACATCTGAAACGTCTTTTTAAACCAAAGAAGCGCTACCATTACCACCACAACTGCATACATTTTTAGCAGAGCACAACAAATTGTATCATTGGTGTGATGTGGCATCAAAGCTCTTTGCAAAGCCCACAGGGCTTCATTGATCACTTCTGTCTGCAGTATCATTTTGTGAAAAACAGACCTGGAGGAAAACATCTTTTTAAAAGAGATTCACCACATTAGACATTATTGTACCTGCAAATTAATCTGATCTGCTCTACAGAAATGGCCGAAAGCTCACTAAGACGTCTTACTGGGGCCCAGCTGCGACAGAAAGGAACGCATACATGCTAAGCTATCGATCCACTCCAAACGGATCAGCAGTCACATGTGAGCTGTGCTGTTCTTTCATGCTGCACAACATCGTGTCCAGAGGCCTTCAGATGGAGACAGCACTTGTATCAGAGGTAAAAGCTGTTCAGCTGAAGGACTTGTATTCAATCAGAAGTTCAGACTATAAAAACAGCAAACACAGCAGCTAAAGGTGACCCTGCAGTCAATCATAAACACAGCTTCCGATTCAGGATCGGCCCGTCTTCCTTTGGTAAAACCGGCAGCCAATTGTGACGCCTCTTCGCCCCTCCGATAAACAGCCATTACTCAGAAGTCGCAGAGGACTCTGAAATGGTATTCAGGGATGGGCTGACAAAAGGTCATGGGGAACAAGTTTCTTACAAGTGCTGCCTAATTATCGAGTGCAGTGACATGCTCAGGTCATCTCTCAATACAGTTCTGTTTGAAGGGTGCTTAATACGAAAGTCAGAGCAGATCTATTGACTCGGAACAGCTCTGAACATGGCGACGCAGAAAAACAATGCGCTCACCGTGCAAACAAGGGGAACCGTGCTGACAGCTAATAGTATTTACCTGAGGGGGAAATGGAGGCCGGGCACTGCGCTCCGAGACGCCAGCGCAATAAACTGGAACCGTTGTATGAGCGGCCGCGAGCTAGCCAACCAGTGGGGCGCGCTCAAATGGACTAGTGTGCACTGAAAGGTGAGTTCATTACTCCACCACATCTTTGCATAGCAAATAGTTGTTTTTTAGATTTATGAATATTGTAGAGAACCTTTAAAACGTGGAAGGGGGGTGAGCAGGTGTCGTGTAAACCAAGATGGCTTCATTTCAGACGGGCAAAAGCTCTCACCTCGACACAGCAGTGGAACAAAAAGCAGAATTAAAATCCATAAAGGCCAGTGGAGAATTGTTTGAACAGAGATTACTTGTGGTTGAAAGGGAAACACTTCCAGAGATATCACAATCTATGGATCGTTGAGCCAAGAACTCGAGGAGAACATGTGGCTTTCTTTAGTTGTTATTTGAGTGAACTGACTAACATTACAATACAAGAGTGTCTGCAGAGTCAAAATTCAGAGGACACATTGTTCTCATAAGTATCTCAGGGTGGAGCCCTGTTACCTTATATTCTCACAACAAGCACTAAAAGTGCTTTTTTAAACTACCCTTCCTCTCCACATAAGGTGGGGCTAAACTAGACCAACAGATGCCATGACGCCAGCTCAATCAGCCCACATCATTGCTGTGAAAACAAATATACAACCGTCAAAAACCATGGACAAAGACATATACTGTATATATATATATATATATATATATATATAAACACAAATAGGTTTGATACTGATGATGGCAGGATGGTGCAAGCAAATACACGTAGTTGCACAAACACACACATCACACACACACACACAAACACACACATCACACACACACACGAAAAGTGTGGAAACAGAAAATACTGCCTACAGAAATACCGTCCTGTCCAAACAAATCAAAAGGTTCAAAGAGAAAAGTTCAAAACGGACAACATCTTTCCACCACTGCAACGGAAGGAGGCATTTTTATTGTCAGAGAGGAAGAAGCAATCCTTTCCTCCGACGTGGCCTTTTGGTAAACACAACTACAAATAGAGCAAATTCTTAATAAAAACAATAACAAAAGTCTAATTTGACTTATTTCTTTCATTTACATGTAGATTTAGCCTGGTTTTCTTCCAATGCCATGTATAGGCTTCTCAACTACAAAACGCTGAAACTAAGATGGCAATGATCGGACTCGCACTAATGATAGGAATGTGCCGTTTTTTTTTCTAAACGTCAGGTTAAAACCGAGTCTTTGATTGTTTTCCTGTTTATGAATTAAATTTGAAGCCTTTAAGAATGCTTGGAAACCTCCTGCTGTGTTACTCACACACTCACTCCTTGAGGGCTTGCACGTCTGGACTGTGACACCGCTGTTGTTAACGGCAAATAAACAGGATCACTTGCACCGGATGTAGGTATAGAACGTATTGTGCCATAATTTGGCAGAAAAGGTGCTTGCATATTGGGTATGAAAAGTGTGCCTGTGCATAAAGCAGCTCCATTCCCACTTAATTAACTCAGGCCCCCAAAAAAAGGAAGTATGCAGCCGTGGCAGAGTACAAGGAGTTTGGATTTAAGCTTGTCGAACAAGCCAAATGTTCGCGCTGTGTGTGTGTACTAAATGGCTTTAGTACACTTAATGTGATTTAAATTATTACACTCATTCCACACAAGAATCCCAACTACAATCAGCCTCGTCTCCATGTTAAGCGAGTGCAGAGAGATTTTCCAGGACAACCCGTTGTCGGTCCCCCGTGTTCCTCCACTGCCACAGACCAGGAACATGGTGTTAAAGCAGTTCTGTGTCTCAGAAAAGCTTTTCGTGCTCGAGTTTCAATCCATTTTACCCTCCTGGGAACAGGAGCAAATGAGTTAGCGTCTGTGCAGTGCCTCGCTTTTCTGAGCGAGGCCATTACAGAAGATCCGCAGAGACGGAGTGAGAGGTCCGTCTTGGCTGTTTTGCGCGAGATTATTGTTTCACCTCTTGATCCTTTCTAGTTTTATTGCTCTCCGTTTCTTTTTGCTTGCTTTCCTTCGCCTTGTTTGTGCTTACCTTTGCTTAGCTCTTTTATATTTTATTCTCTTTACCGTTTCTCTGTGTATTTTTCCATCCCTCCCATTTTCTGCCACCCTAACTTATTCTCCTCTCGTCTCATCTCAAATCTCGTGCTTTTATTTCGGGTTTTATCTGATGAGCTCGTGAATTTGGTGGACTATATTTGTAGGAAGATGCCAGCAGAGGCCTATAACTTGCCATCTGCCGGTTGCATGAATGACTTACCACAGATGGACAACAGTTCTGATTTAGAAAGACAAAAGCTCAACATGGACCTATAAAACATGTATGGCCATTCAGTGGTTTAAGCCTTGAGAGCAGAGAGGGCTCAATGACACTTTTCAGCTACAAATAGCTTCTTTAGTCAATAGATACTGTTGATTCTGATATTTGCCAAGTGCATGCAGCCCTATCCGCTGTGCAGGGATTCAAAACTGTTCTTCCTCCTGTGTCTCTGTGTCTCTGCAAAATGCTGATAAGTCCCAGAAAGACTCATATTACACCCCGCCGCTCTCTCCCCCCCTCTCGCGATCATACCCTGGGGATTTTAGTTTCAACTATAGTGTGTGTGTCTGCATGTGGGAATGCCTGTGTGTCTGAAGAGAGGCAGACACAGGCAGAAAACAAAAGAGAAGGATAAAAAGTACAAGTCTGATTGGAAATGTGAGGAAAAGCACTAAAGCAAGAGAAGGACGGGAGGAAGGAGCATTTGTTATTAGACTGCTCGGCGGTGGTTCCAGGCAGGTGTCGGCGTCTCCGCTCGCATTATTTACTCTGCAGGCAGAGCAAGGCGGTGAAACCTGCAGGTAGCCGACTCCAAGCGGTACAGTTCATCAAAGATTGTAAATACAAGCCTGATAAATGTGCTCCATCATGTCCCTTGTGACAGAAATGATGAACTGCAATCAGCATTAGCTGCTGCCGATGAGCAGCAGTGGGGGGAGGTGAACAATCATGAACGTCTCAGGCCGGGTCCTAAAATAGGTTTGATACAGGTGATGGCAGGATGGTGCAAGCAAATACACGTAGTTGCGCGCACGCACACGCACTTCTCAGGTGAATTCACACACACTTCTTTCCTTGTGATTTAACTTCCTGCAGCAATCCTGCCCAGTGTTGATCAATGGCCATCAGGGGAAAATCCAAACCCACCAAACACTCTGTTCAAGATAGATGTTTTTTCCCAAGACATTTATTAGAGGTGGAAAATCAGGCTTGATCCAGACCTGGTCAATATGTGGTTTTAGCTTGAAGGCTACAATAGCAGAGTTATTTTAAATACCTCTGTATGCAGCTGCACATGAAACCTAAAGTAACGTCTCCCTTACACAGTCTCCTTGCCCTCGTATTCACTCCTTGATTAAAAATAAATAAAAATGATGTTGCTTCTTCTGCTATTTGTCTGCAACATCTTTCTTGTGCATTCACAAAGCAAGACCTAACCAGCAGGGCCAGGCTACCCCACTAGGGGCCCCGGGGCAAAACGTAGCGATGGACCTCGATTTTGATTAAACCCAATTCATTATTTTAAAAGAATACATACAATTATATTAACAACATCATCTCCAGAACAGGGCCTTAAAGTAATAGCTCAAACTGTTTCTGGTGGAAACAGCTAGCCTGGCTGTGTGTGAATGAAATAAGCTCCGCCCACCAGAACCCAAAACCTTACTAATTAAGATGTTGGATCTCGTTTGTTTAATCCTTTCAATCCAAAAAGTGTGCAGAAGACAATTTTATGTTTTCTACCACATTACGTGTTGAGACTTTCTTGGCTTGGAGCAGTTGCTAGGCAACCAGCAGGGATGTCAAGAAATAGTCTGGCACATGAAACAGCGGATTTAACCCGTTTGTTGTATGTAATCAGGCGGCATCGGCCTTTAATTAAATTCCTTATGCTTGCAGAGTAGCCTGCAGCGCTATGTGCAAAGGCTCCTTGGCTACACCAAGACCACCACAGAACAATGCACAGCATAACAGCCAGCAGTAGAGTCCTAATGGGTTAAATGTGAAACATTAAAGTAAAAAAGTAGTGGATGCATACTGGCGACATCTGAAGCCAATTTTAACGTCTAGCTGCTACTCGTCTCCCTTCAGGGCCTCTTTAGCGGAGAGGGCAGATGACGCTAGCAATGATGTGTGAAAAACACATTGACAAAGACCTGAGACCCCCTGGTCTCAGTACAAAGTCGGCCTTCACCCATGTTTTCCATAGTGTCCATGAGGAGCACAATTATTCAAGTTACTGACTAATCTTCGATTTCTTCCCCCCCCCCCCCCCCCCATAAGCAAAAGGATCGCCACCATTCTGGGACAAAAGACAGGAAAAGAAAGAGAGAGAGATACAGAGAGGGAGAGCAGGAGATGAACTCAAAAGAAAGGGAGGGATGTCAAGGGAAACCGGAGGAGAGCGCAGAGGATAGAAAGAGGACAAAAGAGGAAATAAGAGAGAGAGAGAGAGAGAGAGAGAGAGAGAGAGAGAGAGAGAGAGAGAGAGAGAGACCTCTGGAGTCCCCGGTTTGAATGTCATGTTCATCATGGTTAGCTTCTAGAAATAACACCAAAAAATGTGGATGAGAATGCTCTTCACTTTTTTGCCTTTATACTTGTTTCAATGAGCCTTCACTTTCTTTTTCTCTAAATCACTTTTCGTTACGCTCATGCCGATAAAGCGGAGAGAGATGGAGGAGGGAGCAGATTGCAAAAACAACAGGGTGATACATTAAACATGCACAAATGCTCCTGAGAAACGTTTTCTCTCTCCAGAGGGGTCCTTGAAAACTGAATCAACCCGTTTTTATTTCAACAACCATTGGCAACCATGCCGAAAACGTTGCATGTAAAAATGAGCATTAGTAAAGGGAAATAAAAACAGAAAGGCACTGGGTTGTTCTTTAAAAGTGTTTGATGTAAAACTGCAACACGATCAGCTCTCGATGCGTATCGATTGATTAATCGGCTTCTTCTTGCTAAAATTGACATTATTATATAGGCCTTTAAAAATCCACTATTGGTCGTCCTCTATGAAATAGTGGTGGAAACCATCTCTGTAACCACCGCCAGTTCAACAAATAGCTGACTATTATGGAATAACCCTTTAAAACAGAAAGCCTGCAAGACAGAAAAAAGAATAAGTGAAGTTACAGCTGATAAAGTTAAGTGTGATAGATTATGACAACGGAAAGAATGAAAAAAGCATGCTGAGAAAACACATTTGTTTCCAACTGAATAATTTTGAGCTTAATTAGCATGCACTAAGGCTCCATTATAGAGTTGGTCGCACACACACTATATATATATATATATATACACACACACACACACACACACACACACACACACACACACACATATATATATATACACACACACACACACACACATATATATACACACACACACACACACACACACACACATATATATATATATATACATATACACACACTCACAAACTCATCCTAGATCACATGAGTGCCCAATTCCATTTTATGAGTACAGTGATAATTTTCCTAATGCATGAGCAAGCGCTTGAGTAAACTGGCAGATGTCAAATCCAATCAAATTACAAACACCTGGATGGAGAGAGAAGCTGAAAGCGTTTTTTTTATATATATAAAATTAAAAAAGTTCAAAAGTTCCATTGCCGGTGAAGATGCCGTGTAAACAGTGCCAGGTGCAAAAATCTATAAACAAACAACCCGCTTGACCAGACTTATATTGCCAGTGCTGTAACTTCTCCGGAAAATAAAAAAAGATGGCCTTTTAAGATGACAGCGTTTGATTTAGCAGCAATTTAATGGGACAACGATGAAGCAGTCCGAAAGTGTTATGCGAGTAAAAAAGAATGTTGGGGGGACGCTTCGCACCTGTCCGCTTCCTGGGCACCCTTTGGGTAATTTAGGGGATGGAGGAGCAAAATTATGGGGGAGGCAAAATTAAATAGTGCCTTTGGGATCTCAGTCTGTTAAACAGTATAGAGAAAGTCTGTGAAAGGCATATTTAATAGACTAAAGGCATATTTAATATGCTGCGGTGTATAGACACAGAACTGGCACCGCAAAGGGCACATAATATGGAAGAAGAAAGAACTGGACATCCGAAACAATATTTGTACTTTACATACAGTAGTTCCGGTATCTGAAGGAAGGAACGGCATTTAAAAACACCTGCATTGAGACTGTAGGTTAAGAACAGAAGCTACTTGTTGTGGGTCTTGGGGGTGTATGTGTGTTTGTATGGTCAATGTAATGGCATTTTCAAGGCCCATAAATACACATATATAACTTCACTTTCATCCTGAGGCTGATTAACAAACATCCCCAGGCAGCGACCAGGAGTCCCTACAGCCCCACAAAAGCAGCAGAATAAGTACCTGCATCGTCGGCACAATTCATCTCTACTGCTTAAGGTGGTCACAGCTATGGCCCCCTGCACTCGTCTACCTAATCCCAGCCTCACCGCCATGACTTACAGCACTATGACTGATGAGTGTGTACGTGCACAAATGTGTAGTCGTGTGTGTTCTTTATAGCTGGTGGGGGACTCCAGGCCGAGGGTTTCTGAAGGCATACAAAGACCCTTATCACAGTGGGGTCAGCTAAGCCACTTTACATGGCCCGGAGCAGGGACATAAACTGACAAGCAGTGGAAAAGCCAGAGTGGCTTTACTGGTTGTAAAAGAGAAACAATCCTCCAAGAAGGGCAAACGCTAATATAACAGAGGATGAATATCTGGAGTGGTAGAGCGCAGCTCTGTGAGAGTCTCTACATCACAAACACGTAAGATAAGAATCAATGTCCGCATGCAAATGCATGATGATTATTCATTTGGTGCGTGAAGATGTCCCAACATATAAAGTTGGAAATGCTAATGTCATTGATTTATCAAACACAAGCTTCAAGGCAGCTACTGATGTACTGCATTAATTCAGACTGTATGCACGTGTTATCACTCGTATGAATACCAGACTTATGGGAGGATAATCTCTTGTAATTTTATTGACATTCAAACACCGTTCTGTAGCCGATCTAGTAGCTAATCGAAAAAGAGCAGAATAAAAAGTGAGCACATTAATGAGAGAAATAAAGTGAGAAGAAATGTAACTAAACTGACGCGGCATCAGAAAACACAAACTATCTGATTCATGCCAAACCACGCACTGGTCCTCCCATTCATTTAAATGTGTGTTTGTGTTAGTGAGTGTGTGTTTGGGCTGCGGCAAAGGGGACCAAGGGACGCCAGAAGGAGGACTTTTTGTTTTATAACGGAAGAAAAACAACCCGACTTCACAGGGTGGCCAAATACGTGACGGGATATCAATGTGCCGTGCGACAACGCCTCCTCAAAATCCTTACTGTTGTTCTGGTAGGTCTGAGTTATTTTTTAATCCTTTTATCGGACTAATTATCTTCATAATCGTGGCTCTTCGGACAGGAGAAGTTTTTTTTGTTAATTTAGTAACTTGGGTTCTTAGGACAATTTTTAGACTTATTTTAATTCCTAATGCATTTTAATCCCCAATTGCTCATTTTAATGTTATAATTTTACCGGAATTCAACCCTCCCCATGTCCCTTGTGACCTTGTCCTCGTCAGCCTCAGATGACCCTGCCTGGTGAGGTCAATGGAGGCCGATGAGAGAGCAGCACGCCTGTCTGAGCAATAAGGGCACACATGCCTGCTGCTGCTACCCTTTATTTTTCTGGCAGAACACAGAGACAATGATTGACATGGATAATACTTGTAAAACATGCACAAAGTACAAATCAGTCATGTAACATATGTCAATCAAGGGCAAACAGAAAATGATATTTCTTCTGCTCTGCTGTATCACTTTGCTTACACGATAGTTTTGGGATACTTCCTTTGCGTGGACGGGCTGCAGATCCTATTGATTCTGCCCCTCTATCCATCTCCAAGTAAAACCCATTAGCCCCATCTATTATTCCACTCAGGCCGCATCGTGACAGTGCTCTATGAATAAATACGCAGTAATGTAATGTAAATGTTAATGTGATGGCTGTAGGTTTAGTATAAGCCTCGCAACACAATCAGATTGTCCTCTGATTATCGGAGTGACTCCGACCAAATTCAAAGTCAAGAGTAACAAGAGGGTTTCGCTCTCCTGGCCACCTGTGCAGAAACGGCCTGAAATCAAGGAACCCATCACTGAGAGAGGACGAGGCTAGAAGTCAATGCAGTGTCACTTTAAAGTGACACTTTAGTCTGGATTGGATGGTTTACCTAACTAGATTTGAAGGGTCTCCTACTGAAATGAGATCCTGTATGTACACACCATTCAAGATTCAGGATTTGATTTGTCTGGTTGTTGCTGTTGTTGCTCGACCTTGTGTCACACATCGTAAAACTCACTTATGTAGTTTGTGTTGTCTTCACTCGACTATAACTCTATATTTTGTATTTGTTTGCCACCTTGTTGTTATAGTTTGTCTTCCCTCTCTACTTTTTACTCAAATTTTCTCTTCTCTTTCTTCAGAAAAACAGTTTTTAGATTGTGCTTCTCTGCCTGTTAATTGAAGGTCATTCATTCAATAGCAAGCAGTCACATTTCAAAGTAACAGCAGAGCACTTTGAAACCACTCAACATTTTGACAGTTAATAGTCAAAATACGACCATGATTATTCAAGCACATTATCCGATAGGTTTGGGAGGTACTCAGTTGTACGAGGTTATTTAGAGACAGCATGATTTTCAATGCCGTAATAAATAAACAGATATTCTGCATCACTAGAGGTCAGTCTCTATGGTGCAACAGTCTTCTTCAAACTAAAAATGTCTGTAAATAGATGTTACAACTCTGACGGGCTTTAGCCATGAAATCAGTCACAACTTCAGGTTCATGGGCTGGCTTTTATGCTAAACCCGCTATTCTCCTTACAGCCAAAGCCTTTTACTAATACATAAAATTTGGTACTTTTTAGATATTTGTCCTCTATTGTGTAATTTAATCACTTTTCCAATACTCTGATACTGAGGTAGACAGGATCGGTTACTTTGTACTTGATACATTTTTAAGCAGGCCATTGACGTCCCCTGCTGTCTATTCTTACACTCCGGCAGAGAAATCGATGGAGAACCAGACAGGATGCGGATCAGAATGGGTGTTGCCGTACGGTGGTGCTCAAACGCAACGCACACGCATACTTTAACACGGAATCTAGTGTGCAGAACTGTAAGCACACATGAATGCTCTGCATGTACCTGCAAATACAAATCACACACACACACACATTTCTTTGTGAAGTACACCTGCAGGAGGGTTTTGACAAAGTCAAGATGTCCACATATATCAAGTCTGGGGAAATGAGCCACTCAAGTTTTCATCTTTTAACCACTGTGAGCTTGGAGGCAACCTGTGACACTTCGTTCTCCGGCTGCTGAATACTGATGATACACAAGAGGGAGAGGGAGGAGGGAGCTAAAGGATACAGTATGGAGGGGATTGCCTCAGTTTAGCTGCTCTCTCCTCCACATGCAGCCAGTCGCACAGAGAGCACAAATACACACCAATCTGAATGCGCCATATACCCAATAGACGGGACAGGAATTGGCAAGGACCTTCTGACACAATACACCTGTAGTTGAAAAGCCAGGATAGAATCCCTGAATTAAATGCAAACGCAAACCCCTCCCTGGCTTACCTACACACGTGCTAGTTCATGCTTGTGTTACTTCCACTGTAATGCTTTATGTATGAGAGCACGAGGTTCTGCAGCTTCTTTATGCAGCACTCTGTTGCCAATACTGCTCATGCACCGCTCCTTCAAGCTCTGCATATTTGAGAAAGCAAACAAACAAACAACGACCAGGCTTGTGTACCTGTTGAGGTGTTCTGTGCACCCCGATAATCTATGAAAATTGTGGGAAAGAAAATCCAATAGTTTAATACCCTGGGACCACCCCAGAGCTCTACGTTAGACGTTCACCTTCTCGCAGTTTAAGGCTGTTTCACAGCATGCTCAAACGCTTAAATAATCATCCGTTTCTGGTTACAGTAACCTTTTTTCTTATTGGTGCTCGATGATATTAAATATGCATTACATATATTGAAAAAAAAAAAAAAAAAAAATCACAAAAGTAATATTTTAAATCACCCCAGAGCATTAAGGTGCGAACTGAGCAATCGAGATACTGGTTCATATGAGGCAAGATCAGTGTGTAGCTCAGATGAAATCAAATTGATTAAACATACATGCCAATGCATCCGGAGCGAAAAAAAAGCAGTTGCATGCGCCGGATTGCATCATCATCATCGCATGACAAAACCACGCCAATAAATGACCATTCGGTTTGATCAGCTGAACGCGAGTCGTCAACACAAACCTGAAATAGTTCAAGATGCAATTCAAACTAAAAGTTTGGGCCTGAACTGCAGCTCCAGCACAGCAGATATGCTCCACCACCACTGTCAGCGAGATCGAGATTTATGACCCGTAGAAACATGGCTATTCCACCGTAGTAATTACACCTCAGGGAGGGACAGGGAGAGATGACAGCCAGTCATTCAATCACTGCATTGATTCCACCACAGCAAACCTCAGTGAGCTGTGATCATCTTTCATCATGACTGACACACACACACACACACACACACACACCTCGTTTTTTTTTTCAATCATTTCTTGTGACATATGTGACGTACTGTACAGCCCACCCACCGGGCCGATCCAATTACTGACTGGAGCTCATTGGTTCTTAACCCCTGCGACCCCTCGATGTAGACTTCACTCTGCAGAGTCATTTGCTGCTCCATCACTCAGAGCGACGCAGCAGCCGGACCCCAAGCCAAGGGCGACCACAGCGTCTAGTCCTGCTCCCTTACAGAGACATGAAAACACCTCCTTGCTGCACAACAGCACAACACGGCCACACCAGATGACATGGTGTCAATCAATTTGTTTGATTAAGATCTTCTACTTGATGTTCTCTCTCAGGAAGGATGAAACTGAAAGCACTGGGTTTTCAAACAACAATGTTATACCACTCAAGGATCATCTTTACTCGGGTAACTTTTCCTGCTGGGATGTTAGATGTGTGTATCCAGATGAATAACACCAAAAGTAAACAACTAGAGATAATATAAACAAAAGGAGTATGTAACGATAATTTATGTAACTTTCAAAATATTTCAGGATTACATCTGTCCTTTTCTAAAATCTCAATTCCAAGCTCACTCAACTATTATTGGAGCATAGAGCGAAAAGGGGCGGGATATAGAACGGGTCATTTAAATCTCTCGAATCAAAGTCATATGTCAATGTGTTTAATAACGCATGGTGGATAGTACAACTTTCACGAGAACAATCTGAAATAAATAGTTACAAGCTTAAAAGTGTATTTAACTGATTGACAAAAAAATTACGTGCCACTATTTTGGTAGTTGATTAAATGTTTGAGACATCCTTCAAGTCAAACATCATACACATTGTTTGGTTCCAGCTTCTCAAATGTTAAGATTTGCTTCTGTACTCTGTTCTATATCGCTCTCAACAAAACATGTTGGTCTTCTGGTCATTTTATATAATATATACCATAATAAAATAGCAGTAGTTGCCTACAACACGCAATAGATGCAGAAAGAACAGATAACAACATGCGGTGAATTCTGCTCAGGTACAGTTATCTACAGCAGCTTATTTCACCTCTGCTGAGACGGGAAAGAAAAAAACACACACACACACACACACACATGCCATTAAATATGACACACAATCTCCCTCCTCCTAATCAACTGTGGTCGAGGACAGCCACACTACACAAAGTTCTCTTCCCCCCCCTCCAGGTACAAATTCCCAAAAGACAAAAGTTTTCTTTTTCTTTTTCAGGATCTGAGGCGACGGAGGAGATCTGTGAAGTGAAGGGCTGCACTGTTCTTTCAGAGAGTGCAGCCGTCGAGATAAGACTTATCAGATTGACGAGGGAGATGAGGAGGCAGGGCAAAGATGGAGGTAAGTGATCCCCTAAATACCTCCATTGTTGCTGCCAACAATATTGAAACTCGCTTAGGAAGAGGAATTCTTTGAAAGTCTTCGCATCGGAGGAAAGGCACGCTGGGTAATTAAGAGAGGAGAAACTCTTAAAGGGATTAATTGAGAACTTATTCACATGTTTCTTTGGAAAAGAGCAAGAGTAGCTGCGGTCGTCAGAATTATCTCGTTAGCTCAGGTTCAACAGAACTGGAATACTTGTAGCATGTATGTTAAGAGGTTTTTGCTTACTTGTGCCCAAAAATATCCAAGAAACTGAGCCATGAAAACATCAATATTATCAAATTATTTCCGTATTTGTACAGGTGATGTACAACAACATAAAAGCAAGCAGCTCGCAAAAGCGCCTCACTACAAAACCAGAGAGAGAGAGAGAGAGAGAGAGAGAGAGAGAGATATTCCTCCTTGCTGACAGAACAGGTCGCTCTGTTTGGAAAGAGAGACACCTGGGAAATTTAGTCCGCACCTTCCTCCCCAACCAGCTGTTAGGTGTCCACAGCTCCCTGGAAAAATGCTGATCTCGATGACTGTGTGCCACCATTTCTTCTTTCTCTCCCGCTCTACCACACAGTGCATGCTGGGACCAGCGTATAAGTGACAAAAAGGTGCGACATGTCGAAGACATGCAGTAATTGGGTGACGCAGCTGGATCGCTGCTCGCCTCAGATACCCAAGGTGACACGAGGAGCGGTTGTTGCTTCATCAAGCGAGACTGTGAACAGACACATACCTCATTGTGCCTTCGGGGTATTCATCACCATCTATAGGTGGAATAGAGTATAGTAAATATCATAAATCTTTCAATGGTGGGCCTACAAAGGCACACACTGTGGATCTCAAGGACTTCTGGCAAGGAGCGATGGATTGCTTTGAATTATTTGGCCCAAGGGTGTTCATGGAGGGGCCAGCTGCAGAGAGCCGCACATCACACAACACACACGCTTTTGCATTCTTGCACAGACACACAAATCCTGTATGAACATAAATAGAGAAAAAAAATCACAAACACACACGGAGACATACACAGTCACAAATTAAACCACCCACAGACATCTAAAAAACACATGCAAGCTTAACACAAACCACCCACCCACTGTTCATATTTTATATTCCCAAGATACACACACAAACACACACAGCCCAAACCATCTGAACCATCAGACATCCATTTAGTGTCACAGTGTTACATCTGCAGAGGATGAGGTCAGCAGTCCGCTTTTGCTTATTAACGCTCACCAATCTACCAATCTAGTGGTGGGGTCCTCGTGTGTAATAATCAACCTCTCAAGTCCCGAGCTCCAAGTCAAGACGATACAGAGGACGACCCCCGTCTCTTCTGATGGATGAGAGCGAGTGATTTATGGACCCCGGGTTCAGTCGGGCCAGGGTTGAGTTTAATCACTTTGGGAGAATTTTAAGCTGGTCCAAGTTCTCAAAGAACACCATCAAATACTTTTGTTAGACACGGGGACTTGGGTTTACAGGCAGTTTGTTTTTTGTGTGCAGAAAAACACTTACACAGTACATTTAAAACAATATGTCATGAATAAAACAGACAGTCAATTTGATAGCTAATTAAATGAAAAGCAGCGAAAAATGATAAAGTTTTCAAGTCTCGTCTTTCAGGGTCTCAAACAATGCAACTACAAGCCTCACAAAAATGTATTTTATGCTGTGAACACAACCTATACAACAAAAGGCGGCTTGACACTGGAGCTGCTTTGCATCCACACGAGCGTTTGAAGAAGTTTAATCTGATCCTTCCCTCTTACTGAATGTATGACTTCTTCAATCAGCTCCCTAATTAAAATACGATGTTATTGCCTTTCAGAAACCGTCCTGCCCTTAAACGTTTACCCGTTAGACTGTGTTCTTTGTTAACTTCACAACACCTGATTATATCCAACTTGTTTGTGCACTTGTTTGTGCACAGTATAATTATTCTGTAAGTAAGCAATAGCAGCTGAAACTGAGGACACCGCCATATGGTGCCCCGGTGTGCCGGGCCGTCCCGCTCCGCTGCAGGGTTCCTCCAGCGCGACATCACACGTCAATGTGACGGAAATCTGCGCCGATGGAAAGCGGATTGCCACCCATAGGCCGCTTTATTCCCTCCATTAAATCTGGATAATCCCAGATGCTTAGCTCACTGCCACCGCCTCTCCTTTGGCCCCCGAAATCTTCCCCTGCAAATTAATCAGTTCATAATCTCTGCCCTCCATCTAAACACTCGATCGAGGAAGAGACGCGCTACCGACGTCGCATGTTGTGCGACGACAGATCCCCGGTTCCCCCGATTTGCTTGTTCAGACAACGCTGTCACACACACTCACACACACACACACACACACACACACACACACTCACACACACACACACACACACACAAATATACTGTATAATGCATTAGACACCAGCACTAGATCATCATATTTGGGTAACAGGGTCACGTTATGACATTTTGAGAGCACTAACAGTCTCCTGAAGGCAGTCGTGATGTAATGAAGACAAAAACATGAGCCCAGGACAACAACTAAAAAGTAAGGGCAGACTTGGGGGAGACATCAGAGATGCATGCAGAGAGATAGAAACATAAATGTGGACCAGCTGCACCAAACATAACCTCTAGATAACCTGTAAACAATTACAGTGGGAGAGTCACTGTCAGTCCCTGCACAGCTGACAGAGGCTCCACAAAGCAGAGACACAACACACTCGCATACAAACACACACAAAAAGTCTGAAAGGCAGCTGCTTGGCGGTGTGATCTGCCACCACACCATTTAACACATCTACTGTACATCCCGCGGCCCTCCAACACAAGACTTAAAAAATGTGGACAATCTTCTCAATTATTCATCATACAATGATGGAGACTGATGGGGAAAACAGCGTCGGGAGGACGGGCGGGGCAACAGCAGCAGTGAGAGGATGAAGAGAGAGGGGGGGGGGAGGAGAAGATGGGAGCGGATGTTAAAGAGGGAAACGGGGTCAAGAGAAACAAGTGTAAAAGGAGGAGGGCGGCTTAAATTCACGCTGGCTTAAGACAATGAAATGGGCGGATTATAAAATGTCAAGAGGAGGAGAAGAGGGGCGGGAGGGAGGGACGAAAACATAAAACAACAACACTGGGGTTGGGCAGCGAGGGCAAGCCGGTGCGAAGGGTCGCCAGGGGATTTGAAATATGGACAGCTGTGAACGAGGGCAGTGTGGCATCCTCACACACACACACACACACACACACACACACACACACACACACACACACACACACACACACACACACACACACACACACACACACACACACACACACACACACACACACCAGATGGGCCTCTAGGGATTAACGCAAGGTTATTCCTCCTCGCTGAGCTCCACACAGACCAGGCAGATCTAAAGTGAGAGCTCCTCTTTAATTCAAAGTAACTGCTGGACTCTTAGGAGTTAGATGTTTTGCTTCTTTTTTTTGCCGACTGCAAAAATATAATGCCTCCATAATGCTCTAGAATTTTCTGCAGCCAAGCTTATACCACTCAAGTCACATTTGTGTTGTCGTTTCAACCCCACCCTGACACCACCTCAGTTCGTTCGCTCCGTTCACCGTGAAACACAACTTGAGTGCAGCGCTCCAGCAGGAGATTATGTATATGTATTTTCTGAGCCCCAGTGAGGTCATATCTATTAAATATCTGCCATTACTGAAGTCTTTGTCACTTTTATTTGCAGGTCAGTCCCTTGCTGAATAACAGGGATAAGGCTGATAGAAAGAGAAGGAGAGAAAAGAAAAAATGATAAAAAAAAAATCCCATTACCTGTTGAAAAGGCATCGCAGAGGCAGCAATCATTGCAGCAGCAAATGGGGAAAAACAGAGGAATAAAAAGCACAGGTTAGCATTTTTATGCATACTCAAAAGCAAGTGGCACTTGAATCCAGAATTGCACATTTCCATTTCTGCAGAGATGCATTGTTGCACTACTGAATGGTCCAAACGGAAAAAAAAATAGTAACCAGTAGATAGATATAACACAGGTTCAAATGTATATATAGGGGCATATATTAAGACACCACAGGGACACGGCCAATTTGTTGATATAACGTTAATTAGCATTTCATTGATTGTTCAGCCTGCGGTCCTTTGTTTTGTCATTTTTCATTTGGCTGCCATGAGAGTTATGGTGGTGTGAAATCATATTGACATGGATTAATATGGAAGCACTATCTTGATTAAGCCACGATGAGATATAAAACACCTGATTCCTTTCTCTTTCTGTGCTCGTCTTTATTCTTTTAGGGGACTTTGTGTCTCCAGCCTTTGCATTATAACTCTAAAAATGCGATTTATCATTCCCGAGTGCTTCAGGGATGATGTATTTTTGGAGGCCAAACCTGGAAGTTAGCATCACACTGGTTCCCTCAACAAAAAGCCAATAGGACATTTATATTGGCTTTCCTTTACATCCCTTTCCTCTGCTAAGGACTACTAACACAACAACAAAATTAAACCAATTTCCTAGGTATGCTCCAGTTTTTGGATTTCCCTTTCCCTTTCTATCAAGCACACAGTCCCTTTCTTTGCTTTCGGCATCAACCTCATTTGAGCCATATTAGAGTTGTTTGTGTTCATTGAATACACAGTCCAGAAAGTAAATATGGGTCGACGGGGGCTGTTTGTTAAGTTAACACTGGCTCGGATGAAACGTAAATAACCAAAGGACGATGCAAGATGCATTTCAATGCATTTCTCTGTTTCTCTGCTCTAAAAGCCTCCACTGATTGGCACGCTGTACATTAATGTGCCGCTTACTTAGAGACAGAAACAGGTAGGCGTAATTGGATATAAGCAGCCTCCGAACATAAAGACAAGATATATTAAAAAGACGCATGATTGTGCACACAGACATTAAAAACACAAATATGTACAGCACGCATGAAATAAATTGAGCTTGGCGGTCTTCGGCTCTCGCTTTGGTGGATGTTTGTTTGTGGTGGATTCCAGGGCCTAAAGACGGGCTGATGATGGTATGAAAATGCATGAACGCCCTCATCCCTTTTAGTCCGCTGCCCCCCCTTGTTACTCCAAAAGTCAGAGCACTGGTGCCTTTGCAGCGGAGGCTGGACTTCTTCATCGCAAAGCTCCGGCCTGTGTCACGGGAAACCTCTCGAACTAACAAACTATAAATTGTGGACTGTGATTGTCCTTCCTCTCAAACTCTCTCTCCCTCTGGCTGGAGGTAAACAGAGTGGGATGCGAGCTTTCTGAATCACAGAAGCAGACAAATTGCAAAAGAGTGAGTGGAGGGCTCAATGTCAATACGCACTGAGGAACGGGAATAACCAGGAATGCAGGAACTAATCCAATGCTCTGACATCGCCGTCTAATCCTGCTGTGGATTGCTTGCAAAGAGATAACACTTCTACTTTTATTTTTCACAAAAGGAGGCGTAGCAACAACGATTTAAAATAAGCCTGAGAGTCTGTACCCTTTTTGTGGAATATAAAAGCCGAATACTTCCGGGTGCCGCTTTAAAAGAAAGAAGGGAAAGAAAGAAAAAGCATAGAAAATGGGAAGATCCCATAAATGTGCTTTTTACAACAATAACAACAAAAAAGTGTTAATTCTCAACACCCGGCCTGCACTGTGATTGGTTGCAGGGGTGACGGGTGGGAGTCGACACACAATAAACAAAGCTCTTTTCGAATTAGCTTAATCTCATTTGACCTACTAATGCACAGTGTGTACGGCGTGTGCCTTTAAAACCAAAAGATACAGGAAAAGCTCTGAGCCCCTGCAGCAGATACAACAATGGATTATTTGTCCGATTCAACCGAAATAAGAATCAACGCACTTCCTGTTGTTGCACTGACTCATGCTGCTGCCCCAGGCCTCAGTTTACCCCGACTGAACCGCACACTTATTGACAGAGGGACACGCGCAAACTAATTTCACTGACAGAGGCTTTGTGTCCTGTAAAAGGGTGTTGTGTATAATGACTCACGCCTGTCACAAATGTTTTATCACCTGGTGGACAGTAACGGCCACGGCGGCCCTTTGTTGAATCTTTGACGTGGGCTGCAGTATGAAACCTTCAGATGAAAGCAGTCGGCGACTGCAGATGTGATTGACACGGGGCCGGGCAGCTTGTGTGGTTTCTTACTGATGAATAAACTAGACTTGGGAAGGCTGTCCAAACACGCCTTCCCGACAATATCTAGGTTTTCTTCACAGCGAGCGCAGCGAAGGTTGAGGCTGATAATAGGCCTGTCATCTAAGATCTGGAAAATTCTCACAACCTCTTTTTGTGGAGAAGAGATGAGATAAACACGACTGAGAGATGTGACAGTTACTGCTTCCTGTACTTCTGGTGATGAATGAAAACCCTTATGGAGGTGTCTAAACTGGTTAAAGCCTTTCATTAGACAAGAACTGCTCAACAAAGGGCCCTAAACCGCTGGTTATAATTCAACTATCTCGTGTAAAAAGCATCTAATTCTAACTGTGCGCTCACATCACACGATTCCCACGCAGCCGCCCGGTCATCAACAAGAGTAGTGAGCAGCACGGTGTGAGCGCCTGATGGGCTGAGGTTTATATTCAGGTTTGCTTTAAGTTAAGGGTGATAGTCTTTAAAGTCTAGGAAAATTAGTGGACACACACAGACTAGTTCCAAACAGGGATTTGATTTCTTCAGCGGAAATCTGGGATTTCTTTGACTATTAGGATTCTTCATCAGGATATTATCTATTTGATAACGCCATGCAAACAGTAAACACAACGGCATGACTTGAAACAATTGGTTCTTGTTTCTAAATAGTGACATGGAATATAATAAGAGGGGGGGATTTGGAAATTTGTTTATCTGATCAT
The DNA here is from genome assembly GCF_910589615.1 of Taurulus bubalis. Classification (NCBI taxonomy): domain Eukaryota; kingdom Metazoa; phylum Chordata; class Actinopteri; order Perciformes; family Cottidae; genus Taurulus; species Taurulus bubalis. The sequence goes on along the minus strand of NC_136600.1, from coordinate 13,577,984 downwards.
GCATCTCCTATTTTATTCGCCTTCTAAACTGCCTCAGTGCAGATGAAGAGATGAACTGGCAGCAAGAAGCGTGGAAAAAAACTGCATCCTGTTGGATCCTATCTGTAGGGTACTTGTAGTTTGCAGACCTCATTCAGATTTATTCATATCCGTCTGGCATTGTATGCTATCTTTTGTTTCTGCCTGTGAAACACTTTGCTGCACATTTTGATGTATTGTATAATGAGCTTTATTATTCTTAATTGCACAACATTTGTTTTTAGATTAAACCTTCATTGCAAAACACGAGACTAACAGCCAACAATCGAGCATTAAAGCTCACAATTGCACAGAAGAATAGGATTTTCTACACTTCTTTGTTGTCGGATCAACGAGCCAATCAGCTCTTTGATCTGCCGACAACCAGGCGTTTCCCCATCATCTCGTCGATCTCGTGAGGTTGTCGCTGACCACGTGTACATGACGTTGGATCAAGTCGGACACAAATCTAACCGGCAGGCAAAGTGCGGCGATCGATTAATCCCAAACCAATATTGTTAGAATTTCAGAGACAGTGTATTAATCTTTCGCTTTTTAATGAAGGTTATAAAAATGTGGCACATAAGGTTTTCACATAACAGTAGTGGTTGAAGGATGGGTTTGACATTTTAGAAAATATGCTTATTCGTTTTTTTTGCCAAGAGTCAAAGAGAGAAGATTGAAATCACTCCTAGTGTACAGTATATATATATATATATATATATATATATATGAAGCGTTAGCCTGCAGCCAGTTAGCTTAGCTTAGCAAACCGTTAGCCCAGCTCTGTCCAAAGAGGACAAAGCCCCCTACCAGCACGTTTAAAGCTCACCGATGAACACAATATAACATGTTTGTTAAAGCCGCACAAAAGGACCACTCGTGTCAACAACCAACACTTGCTGTACCGACAAACAATAACTGCTGTTTATCCGTTTGGACATTCACACAAACCAAATCCTGTCACCTAACGGAGAAGAGTGAAGAAGAGCAGAAAGGTGCAGGGCGTTGTGTGTGGAAAGGTCCCAAACAGGAAACCATTCCACATGTGAGGGCACAGAGGAGATTTCTTTACGCTCTGTTTCTTTCCCCCCCACCACTTTGGGTAAGTGGATATATGAAGATCTTACTGTATCTCAACAGTCGATCGCACAAACCCAAACTGCCAACAAGATAAGTAGCAGGAAAGATCAGAAATGTTGCACTTAATCCAAAAAAGCTTGCACACACATATTCACAAACTTAGCCTATTAACAACCCAAATAAGATAATGAACGCTTGGCTAAAACATGAGTTACTGAGTGAGCACCTTTATGGAAGGGACTGTAATTTATCCAATAAGGCCATTAAGAGTTTGTGTGAGATGAGAAAACAAAAGCTAAGGCCATTTCACTTGCAGACCGCAGCTACTTACCCTGCCTCCATCAATAATCTGCGTTAAGGAGACACAAAGGAATTCAGACAAATGCATAGTCAGTGCCCGACATTAGAGCAGAGGCCTCAGCCAGCTCCTGAGTGTTTTCACAAAGCGCCAACGAGTGAAGTTTTCAGCAAGGCCAGGCTGAAAACACCGACGGAGGCAAAAGAAATTAGTGAAAATTAGCTCGTCGTCCAAGACAAGAGTCCAAAAGTGGGAAACATTTTTTTTAGATCCTGTAAAAAGCCGGCCAGTGAGACGGGTGATGTGTTAGCAGTTTATTTTCCTCCTACTCCAAACTCCTGGAATCTGCTCATCACCCCTCCACAGAGATACAAAACAGACTGATGAAGCCCAGATTTTCGTGTCAGGTTCTCTGCTCCCCAACCTCAGCATCCCATCCGCCTGCAGCCAAAAAAAGAGTTTGCCCACAGACAAGAAGCGAGTTATTGATACTTGAGTCAATCCATCCACCTCAGCTAACTCTCTCCAAACGCAGTAAACCAACCATGTCAGCCCCTTGCAGATGGAGAAAGAGGCCATAAAGTCAATACCAAATCCATCAGCTAAATAGACTGCCAGGATCATGATTGTTTATAATGGTGGGTGAAGGTGTGTGTGTGTGTGTGTGTGTGTGTGTGTTTAGTCTGCACGGTTTAGCTGAAGAAGACTGGAGTTGTGCAAAAGCGCTCTCCCCTTCCCGGAGTGAGCGAATACTCTGTGTGAGGACAATAACGATAATGCTCTGGAGAGGCACTGCCTTACAACTTCACGGTTCATCACTTGGGCTCAGAGCTGGCAAAGGTTAAGTAGATAAAGACTTCCATAGCATGCTCCAACTCCCGTCCATGAACACAAATAGTTCAGTCAGAGCTGCATAAAGATAATAACGCCTCCGAAACAGCAACAAAAAAAAGAATCTTTGTGCGTGCGCCACGGGAGGGTAATCATCCTCATTTTGGCTGATGACTTCAGAGTGGCCCTCTCTCCCAGCTCTCTCCTCCATATCTCAGTCAGATCTGACACCTCTAACCCTCCACCTCCCCGCCGTCACCGGCTGACAGGCCAGCTCTCAAGAGAGGAGACCCTGAGGAGGAAATGGCAGCCGAGTGACAAAGTGAGTGTCAGAGTGGAAAGCTATATCTATCCACTGGCAGGAGGCTGCTTTAAAAAGCAGAGACACTTTCCACGGTTATATATATGCAATGGTGTTTTTACTCAGATCGACAGGACGAAATAGATTGAAATAAAAAATGTAGACGGATGTCTTCTCATATGTTTTATTTCCGATGCTCCAACGGCCCGCTACACATAGTTCCAGAGCAGTGGAATGCCCTTGGAGCTTCTTAGGATTCAATACCTCACTCAAGGGAAGTTCAGCCAGGATTGTAAGTACCACTGATGTAATAACAGCTAGTGATTGTACCAGCAACCTTCCTCCAGTTATTGACCTGGCTCTTTACCTGATGGCCAATTTGCTACTGGGACAGACACGGGGATGGCTTGAGGAGGTCCGCACAGGAGCGCTCTCCAATTGTAATTTAGACATACGTCTGCTGGGCATCGCCTGTTTTTAATTGTCTTTAGTGGAGCGAATTGAGATTTGATTGTACAGCTCTATGTGATAATCTGGCACTTTAGCAACACCATTGACGGACGGTCCACAGACGAATGTGGCGCGCATATATATATATATATATATATATATATATATATAACAAATTATAAACAAAAACTGCAGTAGTGAAAAACAAAAGATATGTTGCATAAATTACAAAACAGTGTATCCATTACATAAATTGACCACTAGGGTGCACTGACAAGTTTAATTTATCTCTAAAATATCCCACCAAGTATTAACTGGGATCCCCATCCAACATGCCTCTTAAATGTAAGAACAAAAAAGAATAATCAAAGAATATGTCGATAACAGATATATTAAACTCTAAAAACAAACTACTACGTCGTATCATATTAATAATAACACCAACAAATCTGGCAAAAACGGGACTTGATAAATGTGCTCTCTTCTGCAATATGTAACCACATAGTGTCTTAATTATTCCAGGCAATGATCCAAACAGTTTTGTGTGCATCGGATGGACACACAAACAAGACCAATGCAGCACATATGCTCCTTCCGTACACAAACAATCTGCCACCACGAACACAGAATTACCCCAACCATGGCCTCCATTATGCTATTAATGCTGCTAGATGAGAGGGAGGTCCGCTGGCCGGCTAATGGGTGAACGACAACACTAGAGAAGCAGAGTCTTGGCACAGCGGGGCAGAGCGCCGCCCCGGGGTCGAGGCTGAGGCTGCTCAGACGGGCAGCGGGACTCCCACTGTCGTCTCTGACTCATCGCTGGGAGTCATATGACCGGCCGCAGCATGCTGGTCTCAGATACCATGCTGAACAGATGACTAGCTGTCCTGACACACACACACACACACACACACACACAGATTACTGTATGTCTCAATTTGTGTTTGCCACAAGGGAACGCTTCATCATACGCCGATGCAACAAGGCTTTTTCATTAGATCCATTTTAACTGCTTTTTATCCCCGTTCACTTTCTTTTAACTATTTAAGTTACAAAATGAAAACAGAAAGTTATTGTGACACATGACTGTTTGATTAATGTTTTCCACATTTATTGGACCTCTCACTCAATGGGCAATGCTTTGTGGAGAACATAATCATACCACAGGGCAGGAAAGTTAGTGAACTTGTAGCAGGATTCAAAGCAATAGTTTTACATTTTGGGAAATGCACTGATTTGCGTTCTGGTGGGGAGTTAGATGAGAAGATCAATACCACTTTCATACCTGCCACTTAAATATAAAGCTACAGCCAGCAGCTGGTTAGCTTAGCATAAAGACTGGAAACAGGTTAAACCCGGCTCCGTCCAACAATAACAAATCCGCCGACCTATTCCTTTAAGATATTTCTGGTGGGTTTGATTTGAATACACTATTTGTGAAGAAGACCTGAGAAAGACAACAGTTCTCTCATTTTATTTAAAACATCGAAGAGAGAAAGACACTCTGTTGAAGGTAGACACACACAAAGACATCCCCACCCCCTCAGGGCGGGGAAGAGGAAAGGGAGATAGAGAGAAGTGGAACGGAGGGTCATGGGGCAGAACACACACAGAGTTACAGATGGACTGAAATACTGATGAGGCAGAAGCAGGAAGATATGCAAACACTCGCTCATTCAAATGTAGACCAATCGATGTTCAAATCTGTAATACAGGTAGTGTGTGTGCGTGTGCTTGTTAACATACATGTACAGACCTCCAGTCTGGTGCGTTTTGGATCATTATGGACATCATGCGTGACCACTGAGGTCCTTGGGATGGAAAGGTCAGAGGTCGGCCTCATGGCCCTCGAGGGAAGAGATGAACCATTTCTATGCTAAACACACTGACATCATGACCTATTTCTATCCATTCAACCTCCTATTCCACACCACAGTCTGTTGCATTGCCTCTGGTACTGTAGAAAGTTCCAAAGTCTGAGTGTTTGGTACCCCGTGGCCACAAGAGCCTGTCCTTTGGCAGAGGCCTCGATATAAGATGCCCACTGCTGGGCTATTGCACTGGATTGCATTATATCAAGCAGGTGCTTGTTATTGTGTTAGTAAGCATAGCCTTACAGCAAATAAAAAAAGACCATCATGAATCAGAGTATGGAATGAGCGCGTGTGTGTGTGTGTGTGTGTGTGTGTGTTTAGAAGGTTGTGCCAAAGCTTTAAAGACTTCGATGCCAACCTTATCTCTCCCCTCAAATACCTGATCCAGAATAGATCCTAGTCGAAACGAGGTTCTGGCGTGCAACAGAGAGGGAATCAAGCTCTGTTTTTTTACCTTAATTGTCTGCTGAATCAATCATGCATTGGCTTGGAAACAAGGGCGTCATAAGGGCACATTTCAGGAACATGGAGTCTCCATCTCACTGTGCCCCTTCATCACAGAAGCTGTGTTTGGCCCTAAATGACCTTTGACCAGTTGGCTGGTCTCGGGCTAACAGCTTAGCAAGGCTGCGACAGGATGATAGCTGCTTTGCTGCCAGTGTCCAATGATCAGTCTCTCCGGTGGATGCCGCAAGGACACAGACAGCCCAAGCGATGAGGTTGGCCTAACAAGCGTCTGACCGAAATGATAATGAGAGGTTGCTCTGTGTGGCCTCGGTATTTCCCACAGGAGGCACGTCGGTAGCTTTATGGCAGTAATGTGAACCTCAGTAGGGGACACGGACCATTTATTCAGAGTCAGCATTTGTTCATCCTTCATACGTGGAGGCTTTGCTCCTCCATGAAGGGCCATCTAAGTAAATAGTAGGTTTTGCCGCCTCCCACATAAACCAATATGCCAGTGGTCAGTTTATTCAGGATTGTGACGATGTAAAGATGGCGGGAGGGTAATGTATGTCAGCTGCATCCACTCTTAAGTGATTACAGACTTATGGCCAGTATGAAAAGATAATAAAACAGTGCTGCTGTCGTCGCTGGAGTGTGTCTTCAGTTTAAGTTTGTTGACAGAGCCATCGGTAGGTACTTAATTCAAGACTGCCAGTTTTTGGATCCATCTTTCAGAGCAGCTTTTCCTCCACTGATTGGTGCGACACCAAAGGCCTCGCACCATTCTTGAGACATTTGAAAATCACTTCCACTGACGGTTTAAAAGTACTGCTGACCAGTCTCGTACGGGGCATACAAATCAATTTAGAATAAGCCTTTATCAGAAAGAGCAGACACCATGCGAGTTATACCAGCAGAGGATCATACCTTGGAAATTTAACAAAAGTAGGTCAAATGAAAGGCAAAAGTTTCAAGGGAATTGCATATCAATGCAAATATGCAAATCTACTTCCTTCCTAAGCATTTTTTCTATTAAATATTCACAAAGGAAAGAGATATATTCTCGCAATAAACTAAGAAAAAACATGTCCGGGTCCTTGTTCAATTATACAGAGCACAGACACAGATTGCATCAAGGTTAAAGTTCAAACATATGAACAGTGACCTGAATCAGCTGAACTACACAACTGCTTTGCTAAAGTTGTGACATAAATTAGATGGTGGATAGTGTGCAATTAGACCTGATCATGCTTCATTTCAGCGAGCACTGGTACATGAGCTGACGATATAAATAAATAGAATAGGTGTCCCCACAACCAAACTGCGTTAAATCGGTTGTTGACATTCACGCTCCTCTGCCTTTTGCTCCTGTCGTACGCAGTTAGCTTCACAAGAGGGAGAGAAGAAGGAAAAGCAGCTTATAAAGCAGTGGACACAAGACAAAAAGAGAGTCAGAAGATAACTAAAATGTCAAAGTCTGGGACCGTTCTCCCTTTGCTGAAAGATATGAAAATAAAGTCGAGCAAATCTTGAACCACCACTTGAACCCGTGGTCATCTTTTAGGTTATCTTTTCAATTTTTCCTCCCATTCTGTGTTGCTCCACTTTTTGACAAGCACCATGCATCATCACCAGAGGGAAAACGAGCGAGGAAACTAGAAAATAACAAAACAAGCCCAGGCAGGATTTTTGCAAAACCCATAACGGAGTACGACCTGAAGGAAATTAAATTGCCAAACGGTATGCAGGCCGTTCCCAGCATTTCTCCAGACACCAAGGTTTAGACAGGTCTTCGCATCATCCAACGCGCTAATCATGCACCATTTTTTTGGTGTGAAACCTCTGAGCCCAAGCCAAAGTCAAAAGGGAAAACAAAAGCGGCAGGGGTTTGAAGAGAGTAAAAGCTTCCAGCTCAGGCTTTGGCTGCAAAGTCTCCCCCTACATCTGGGCCAAATTACGCAATGTGGCCTGCCGACCACATCTGTCTGTATGACTAATCACTGTGACAGGGCAAGCCTCCGACCAACACAGCCCATACCTATAAACAAAGACACACTCACGTTGACATTAAAGTACACATCCTCCTCTGATCCCCAACAGAGAGACATTGCACAGCAAGTTATTCCAAGAACCAAGGTAACCTCCGAGCCATATGTGGTCAGTTCTGAAGCCAGGCATCTATTTTTGTTTCATGCGAACAAAGCCATTCGGTGGACAAGCTTTAAAAGAGCAAAATGATTGCACCATTAATGAGTGTTTTGTTTTGTTGCTTTTTCTGCAACAATACTTGATCGAATATAGATTATATAACCATTTAAGTATGACTGCAGAAAGATCACGCACAACGGCCTCAGTGCAGACTGAGGCAAAGTCTGTTCTTCCTAACTGATGTTTCTCTTTCTGCCTAATCATGTTAGGCTTCGTTTAACCAACTGAGGCTGCTCAAACAGACCGGCGAGGGGAGCGCACAGGGGACAAGCCAACAACAGACGTGAGCCAAGGCGAGAACAGCTTCCTCAGTGGAGCTCTTATTTCACTTTAGCCTGAGGCTCGCCATGGGATCTGGGCTGGGAGGGGAGGACAGACGTCTCGCTAGGAATTGGCACCCTCACCTCAAAAGTCACTTTCCCCATGCTGGCCACGCGGCCTGCCAGCGCCCGTGAGACAAAATTGATGGATGACTACAGAATGAGCGTATAATGGAGCAACTGCGTGTATTTGCATGCGCGTGAGCAACACTGAGCACACATCCGTGTCAAATTTGCTGTGGGGCTGCACAAATCATCTGCAGCAGAAAAAAAAAAAAGGTCAAAAGTGCAGCGATCACATTCGCCATTTGTTCCATTTCGCAACACCTGCGAGGAACGCACAGATAGTTGATCCGGAATGCCGATGTTGTCAATAACCGAGCGTGCAATGTGACAGTTATCTTATCAGCCGACACGGTGATTACAGTCCAGGTAATGAGGGAGAGGTCTTTCTCATTTGTCATGGTCTGTGTGTGGAGCAGCAGCCAAGCAAGACTGATAGAGCCGTCCGGCAGACACAATACCACTGAAGCTGCAGGCCACAGCAGTTAATTGGGGTAATGGAATGACAAAGAACAGCGCACATGTTTGTGTGCCTGTGTGGGTGGCAGTGAGTACACGCAAGCATGTATGAGTCCTGGTCCAAGGACATGTTTTTTTTTTTTTTTTAGAGCTAGTAAAAAATTGCTTGAGGAAATGATCCACAACTTTAACCTTAAACCAGACTTCTTCCATATCTGGTTCAGTAGCACAGAGAATGCAGCCGGACATGCGCTGGCAAGGCACACACACCCCTGGAGAATAACATCCACTTCTTAATTAGGGCTTAGACTTGGGGTACATGAGACATGCCGGGAAAGCAAAAAGGAGCGGAATTACACAGATTTAAGTGAGGGAGCTGGAGGACGGCAGTTAAACCAGAAAACACAACTGGTGCCGCACAGTGCAGTATAAGCCGAGTGACCGTGGAGAATCGCCGATGGACTAACAGCTGTGCGAATATGCTCTTTACTTGAAAAGTGAATTTTTTGCTTAGCAGGCTGTGTTTTGTTTCATATAATCACGCCTCAGTGCTATTTTACTCATCAAAGTTTGTTTACAGATCTTGAGTACTACTGCATATGTGGGAGCTTTAAAAGGCCTGTGTGAAGTCTGATGAAAAACCTCAGGTGGTGTCACTCAAGTAAACGTGGGTTGGGGCAGAGGACTACTCGTTTGAAAACGGGAAAAAATCTAAATAAATCTGGGGGTGGAATTAGAAAGAAGTGAGTTTACCAGACCTGCTCAGCCCGCTGCTCATCAGTTGTGCTTGAGGCTCCGTTAACCGCAACAAGCATAACACATCTGACCCAAATGTCGGGTGTCAAGTTGCATTGTGGGTAATGTAGACGAAAGATTTTGACGAGGAGGAGTCCAGCAATGTTATGGGAGTGAAGTGCTAAATCTAGTACTCTTTTAATGTGAACATTTGTGAAATCTGTGGTGTTGCATGCGAGACAAAACAAGACATTGCGCTCTGGTGTGCAACGCTGAGTCGTATGGCTTATTCCCTTTTTAGCCACATTTTGTGTCTCTGCATAACTCAGACAAAAAGGTTTGTACGCTTCACATGTACAAAGAAGCCAATCCCTGCGGCAGTGCTGGGTCTCCTGTCATATAATCACCTCGTCAATTCCCTGATAGGCCTGTGAAGGAGGAAGCAAGCCCCTATAATAAGACGTCAATCAGCAGTCCACTTTGCTTCACTGGGGGAACGCGCAGCATCCACACACAGGAGACCACCGCCGATAAAGACGCCACAGTAAGTCACGAAGCAGCACATGCCAAGTATAACAGGAACTGGTCTTGGTGACGTCTGTGCAGATAAAGTCCACTAATGTCAAGAGGAAAAGGAGTACCTCATCATGATCATGTTTTTCTTTTTATGTCAAAAGTAGAAGCCTAGAAATGAGTGTTCTTTTATTGTCTTCAGGTAAAGGTCAAGTCCTTTCATCGACTACCAGTTGTTGTTCGTTGGATGGTTTGCCTGCAGACATTTCCATGTGAAGCTTATTTTATAAATGCTTTAAGAAGAGCTACACAAGAAACGCAAAGCAATATAAAAGAGACACTTTAATAGGACTATAAAAAAAGGAATTAATCAAAATAAAAAAGCAGATAAAGCACTCTAAAATGGAATAAGAAAAATTAAACAGTAGACTCAAAATCACAGTGCAAGTCCCAAATTTGACTTTGCAATTGTTTTAAGCCCTGATTTAGATATTAAAAAGGAGAGAAATGTCTGGTCTGTGCATTTTCAGTAGTTAAATATATACGCTATATGTAGATAAACAAAAGAGGCCCAGGATGGAGACTTGAGGAATTCCCAAAGTAGTCCCTGTTTCAAGAGGTATTCATCCTGTGCCAATAGTTTAGCCAGGATTGTATCCCAGATATAAAGTGAAGTCAACTTACATTGAGAAAGATATCATTCACTCTACAGCAATCTCTGTGGAATTTTAAGTAGAATTTAGGTCACGAGGTTTTCACAACCACTGCAACACTTTCAACTCCCAGTGCATACTGGTCAGTGGTGCAACGGATCAGAAAACTCACAGTTCGGATCACAGATCAGCACAAAAAAACGTTTTTTTTTGCACGACTAATACTGATACACATGGTGCAAAGTCTCATTTCATATCAAATAGTACACTTGTAATGTTAGGGCTTCTTATACTAAATCTAAATATTTAAATACTAGATACTTTTTATACTAAATACAGTCGGCTACTGCACATAACAAATATTGGAAATTGGACAAATAAGGTAATGGCCTGGAGGGAACTCGATTTATAATATTTACTGAAATACAAGGCACTACAACAATGATAATATTTTTGTTCTTGATTTTATGGATGTGTACCTGTTTTATTTGGGTATCAAATGATTGTTTACACCATCATTGTCTTTTATGGGCAGATGCAGTCCAGCTGAAAATGGTACAAAGGGGAAGCGGCTGGACAAAAGGACTGAGAGGGGAAAAAAATAAACATTTCAGCTTTGGTGGGAGGAAATAAAACAAACATCTAACTCTAACTTTTAAAATGTTACGAGCAAAGAATTTTGCCTGGAGCTAAGATCTAAGAGGTAGCCTGGATGTTAACTGCTATGCTGGTCTGGAATAAAAGCATACTGCATGAAGGCAAAGGGTATCAAAACAAGACATGCTCGTTTTTAGATTGAATAAATAAAAGAAGAAGAAGAACTGTTAGATTGTCTCACGCATGTACATCTCATCTCACGTTATTTTTAAAGCGACAGACTCTTCGAGCAAAACTAATTGTATGATTACTGGAAAATCCTAAGGCTGGACTCCCTGTTTGACCTTTGTTCATGCCGCAGCGTAAACATTATATGACAACTCTGATTACCATCTCTGAGCAGGGTTGACCGGTTAACTCTAAACACTGTCAATGATTCACAGTTGCCAAGGGTGGGAGCACCACAAGGCTACTCGCCCTCAATTTCAGTACAGTTATCGAGGCCACTGAAAAAGAAGGGAGCCGATTAAACCGTGGAGTGAGACAGTCTCTCAGCTAAATGGCCTTCTCTTTGTCCACAGTGGGAGGCACATTCTGGGGTAATGGAACCCAGGTGAAAGGAGATAAAGCAGCGAAACACAATGTTGTTCTAGAGACTAAAGGAAAACAGGTGTCAGGGTCCACTGACTACAAAGCCCAGAGGACAACCTGTTTCACCAAACAAATGCCACATACGGCTCCTTCCTGGAGCTACAATATGGCGTGAGTGACAGTGATTGGAGTCGTCGAAAGCCTTGAGGAAGTGAGCTGGATCAACGTCTCCAGCCGACCCCATTCAGCTGCGTGCTCTCACATCCTTCATAATCCTGCTGAGAGCTGCCATTGTAAGTGTCCTTTGAATGAGTCACACGTCAATCCCCAGATTAGCCAAAGTCAGATGTGACTGGAGGCCACAAGGAGGGATGAGATTTAAACCATTCCTTCACCAGCGCAAACGCATGCTGTGGACCACCTACGGTTACAACTACGGGTATAAAATTAAAAAAGGTGTTTTGTACATCTTGCATTTTACAGACATTTACATTTGAATCTGCACCTGTAAACTGAACAATGAACATCCCTGCTTTTAAACTCAAATTGTCCTTTCAATTTAATTGGGATGCACCAATACCAGAGTCTATATACTGTGTTCACGTAATCGGAAAACTACTCCAATACAACCGCACTACTTTCCCAATAAGTCTCAACAGTATCGATTAGTTTAGCTGTGGGTTGGTCAGATGCTATGTGTATTTCATCATTTGGCCATCTTCAATGATATCCCTTTTAGGGTTAGATTTATACTTGTGTATACAAGTTTTCTTGAGTAGAAACATCAGGTCAGGTTGTGTAAAGTCATTAATGACCTCAAACCTTCCTGTAGCAGCCCCAAAGAAACAGAAACTGAACCAACCAAAAGTTCAGTGTCCTCTTGCAACTCTTCAGTTCACTTTACAAAGTTCTGTGTACATAAGCATACTTTATGTAACCCTGTCTCATCTTTGACCGTCTGCACACAAATCTCACAGCTTGTAAAAGTCGGCTTGCGAGCATGAAACTGAACAGACCCATTTGTAAAACAGAATGCTGGCAGAATCCTAAATATTTAGAATTGTCCGCCGTACAAAAAGGAGACTCGATGGAGAAGCTCAGTGTGGGTTTGGAGCACAAGCAGCAAAAATAAACTGTATGCGAGATGCACCACTTGGTGTAATGCCAACTGAACAGTCGCGCGTATCGTATGCGACAGCTTATTTGCGTTATCACTTACTGTCACACCATCCTGTTTCCTGACTGACTGACATGAAGAGTGGACCACAAGCCAACGAGCAAAACAAGGCTGCTGCTCGGCTGCGGAGCACAAAGGCCTGCCCTCCAGTAGCAGGCGGCGACAGGCTAATTGGTGCTCAGCAGGGGTAGAAACAAAAGCGGCAGTGATGTCACTACGGGGCCATGGGGGGCCTCTGGGTGGGGGCGGGGGCACCAGCCTGCATGGCCACCCTTTCCGTCCCCTTCCATACATTCACCAACAACAACTCCACAGCCAACACAATGTCTGAGAGGCAACTGAAATACTGAATGTACATGACTTCAACTCTGACAAAGAGTGACACTGTTCACCCTTTTGAGAGGCTCCCCGGTTGACACCGCTGTGAATAGCTCTCCCCCACTTCCTGCAAAGTTTTCCCAGAATCCTTTGCCGTAATAACCGGGTTGTCAGTCACCCCATTAAGTGTCAGGGCTGTGCAGTGGCCTCGCTCCGATTCTTGTTTTTGAGGTATACACCATTTTAGGCACCCCACCCCCTCCAAAAAAAAAAGCAGATGGTTCAACAATGGCAGCACTGTTTCTCTTCTCGGGTCGTGGGGCGATTCTGTCTCAATGTCGGGCAGAAACGAGTGCAGCCTCTCCTCACTCCCGTCTGTGCCAGCGAGAGATGTCTTTGGAGTGGCACAAAGAAAGCAATGCTGTCTTTTGTGAGCGAAAGACACAAGCTGGGTATCACTGCCTGTCCCCCCGACCGCTGAAGTCTCGTGTTGACTCACAAATGTTACATACGCTCCAGTCCCATTCATCACTCCATTTCTTTATACTTTTCCTCATCTCAGAAATATGACTTCTTGTATTCTGATAATTTGCCTGTCTCGCTCTGTAACAATCCCTTTACGAAACAGCTGTACAGTGTTAACAAACACCTTGTGCACAAAACACACGAACAATGTTGGTAATAAAATTGTGCACGTGTATCCTTCGCGTACACAACAAAAGAACACATAAAAGGAAACACTAAAAAGCCTTGTAGCCCCCTTTGATCAAACACATATAGGGGATAACAGGCCCCTTTAAAAAATATAATAACGAGAGGCAGCCAGTATTATTAGGAATGAAACAATAAATCAGTAGTCATCAGAAATCCTAACTACAGTTGGAAATGTGACAAAACGTGAGGGCCGCACAATGAGGAAAACATGCAATAACATTGTTGAATATTGCAAAAAAAATTGGTTCTGCCTTCCTGCCTCTTTCAGTACACAACTGATATACAACTAGTTGCTTGTTCAAAAATGAAATGTTTTATTGAACACTGCACTGAATACAAAAGGCACCAATAAAAACAAAAGAATAATAGTTTGCCATTGATACTCTCTTTAACGGAAAAATAAGTCCTGAGTGCAATATCGCAGCCAACGGGCAAGTTGACATCGAAATGAAAAACCGCAGTGGGCAGGCCTACCTCACTTATTGTGCTTTTAGGAGCAAAGGTATGAAGTGAAAAGAAAAAACTAGCAGGAGAAGAAAGAAAGAAAAGAAACATACTCCACCTCAGTGTACGTAAGTTTTCATCTTCGCCAACTATTTCTAGACGAACAGTGAGCCAGGCTTTTGTTCCGTGTTTTTGTCATTGATAGCGTGGTGATGCTGACTGGCAGCCCCTGAGATTGACAGCGTCTATTAGTGAATTTAACTGTACGACAGCAGATGGGGCGTCTGCGTCGATGCAAACCGCTCCCCTCCTTATCCCCGCTCTCGCCGCCAGTCATCCCAGCTAGCCGAGCGTGCCCTGTGCGCCTCGGCAAGCAAATAGGCCACTTCACCCGCACCGTTGCTGTAATTGGAAGGAAGATGGGCCTCTGCTCGGAGAACATTTCACCTGGGCTCGACAGCGGATGGCTCAATGATATATCCGTTGTATATTCTGCAGACAATTTACCTAACGACACCTGCCCTGCCTCCATCTCTGAGCTAGTCTCGCATAGGTGCCCTTGCAGAATAGATGGCGGAAGGAGACGAGAATGCTGAGCGAGATGCAACATCTGGTGAGTCGGAGTATCCACTAGCGTGACATCACATACCTGAACCCTCGGTCAGGTGCTGTGAATTCACCTGCTTATGGCAGGCTGAACACTTCCTGCGATTACTGTGGCGTGGTACTGTTATGGGACAAGCCAAAGTATATTAAAAAGTGCATTTGGAAAGGTCAAATTACAGTTTCCATCATGATACGTTCAAAGAGAACCATCATTGTAATACGTGCAAACACATTTATACCTCATAAATGATCATCTAAAAAGGCTTAAAAGGCCTGCTTATCATTCGGTAAAACATCCTGTGCATTTATCTCGGTGTATGCCTGAAACCGCGTTCGAGACGCGTATATGGCCGCTGAGCTTCACTTCCCTCTCACTCCAGTTTCGGAAATGATTGCGTTTATCAGTCTGAGCATCTCAGGTTTCCATTTCACCTTGAATACATCATCAGGATCTGTAATGTAGCTTGAATTATCTTTTGAGCCGGAAAGCATAAAAAGGGCACTAATAGTGTCTCATTTGCATGATAGACCCATTTGTGTAAATGCAGATAGTTATGTTTCACCGCAGACCTCTATGATGGAGATAATGGCTGGAAGAGATGGCAGGTTAAGACTCAAGGACTCCAGCCATGGGTTCTGTTAAAATAGGATCCATGCATCTTCTTAACTTGCATCTCTCTTGGGATTTCTATTGTTCCACAGGCAACACGGGGGGGTGGGGGGGGGGGGGGGGGGGATGTGTGAGCATAATCCCAAAACACTACAGATGCTCATTAGGAAAATGCGGGAAGTAAAAAAAAAAAAAATAATAAAAAAATCATCACAGAGGCTGATGGCACTTGTCAAACTCCGGCAGAGGTCAGCTGGGTCGCTCTGTTCCCTGAAATCTTGAGCTAATCCTCGGAGAATTGAAAACATCACAGACAGGAATGTTCTGTTTCGGCCACATTATGTTTGTGTGTGGTTAAGATTCTTCTCGCCGACCGCCTCTGCACCAGCCGTATCTCATTATAATTATTGTTTGTCTTTAGTATCAAGTGAAAATGGCAAATATTTGATGATTGTCTTTGTCTACGCGATAGTGAACTAAATATTATCGGTCTTCCTGTGTTTGTCAGACAAGCAGTGACATTTTCTGTCTGTCATGGAAGAAATCAGAGCCCTGCTTACGATCATTTGCGACATCAGTTAATCTGCAGATCAATTCCTCAGAACCCTTGTTTTGTCAGTCTTGTAGTCCAAAATAGTATTTCTTCTCTCATATCAAGAAAATCAGCAAATATTCTCATTTGAAATCTGGAACCAGAGAATTTGGGGCATTTGTTCTTTAAAATAATGACTTCAACAAATCCATTAGCAAAATTGTTGCCAACTAGATTTCCTTTTAATTAATTGTTCTTTCGGCACAATAAGAAAACAAAAAAAGACTACGCAGTCCAGTTAGTATGGTCATTTTGGTGCCTCCCAAAAAGCTACAGCTTAATTCAATTAGCTTGTTTACCCTTAGGCAGGAGAAGTACACTACACTAACGGCACCTGCACTCTTGATGAAAGCTCAGACCATGCTGGAATTCCAAGTATCAACTAAATGCAATGACATGGGGAGTGTAAAATCTCATTTCAAAGTCTGGTTCAGCAAAGTGAGACAGGCCCTGAGCCAGTGTGTAGAAATGTCCCTTGTATGGGCTTGATACATTTCGGCTTCGACACTCCAGTCATCCAATAACCTCAAATTCTTTAGAGGACCAACCAAAAAGCTAATAAGGTATTCTTTATCTACACATAAACAAAAATATGCATCAGGCAATGTGACTGTATCTTAGCTGCCTAGTAGGAGGGAGTAGACCGTCCACTAAGGAGGTGCTTCTCCCGACAGGCTGAGGACATTGCAGAGGCTGTTTGTCACGATCAAAGTGCTCAAATAGAGATTAGGTAAGCAAAGCAATATGTCTACCAACATGCGCACTCCACCACTATCTATCCTCGCCGCCGCCACCTCCGTGTAAATAACCTGAGTGTCAGCCGCTGACCCGACAGAAAATTGCCTTATTGATCCCCACAGCAACTTTCCAGTGAGGCCTTTTCTCCTCAGGAGCCACAGCAGCAGTTGTCAGAGGCACAGTAGGGGAATGTATACTGGAATAAGCCTTTGCGTGTGTATGTGTGTGTGTGTGTGTGTGTAAAGCTATGTTGGGAATTGGGAGAGTAGATGGTCCTGCTGAGTCATTTTTCCCTCCGACTCTGGTGAGGCACATGGGAAATCGCTTTCGCAGATATTCAGTTCCCATGGAGGTGAAAATGGGGAAAGGGCACGGTACGCATGGCTCACTGAGCTGTCTCGGGGAAATACATTAGCACACACCCAATCAAACACATTCAAAAACCCCAAAAAGGCACGCACGCACTTTCTTCCTTTCCCCCCACCCTGTACACATAACTGTAATCTACAGGAGACCCCTGGGATGAGACTTAAAGCAGAGGTCAAACGAGGGCCCGTCAGTCCTCTCTTTGTGTATTCAGCCAGAGGGCACTGTTCAACACACCTCAGAACAAAGTTTCATCACACCCCCACACTCCCACACACACACGTCTTGCTGTTTCTCTCTTTGCATTCGGGCTGCTCTTGTTTATGAACCATCAGGTGAGAGGTGGGCTGGGGAGGCCGGCCGCGACACTTGTGCCTGCTCATTCAAATATACTCCGTCAGTAAAAATCCGCAGAGCTCTCTCCCAACTCTAAATGTTTAAAGAAAAGGTAGAGCATGTCATGCCTTTTTAATGCCGTTGTACTCAAGGTGCTCATTGGTAAAGCTAAAGTGAGCTTCAGGAAAGAAAGCCCATTCCAACACAAGCTGGAGGGAGAAACTAGGGTTTGAATTAAGGGACAGCTCGGGGCTTCTTTCCCCATATGAGAGAGAAATATTAATGTGAAGCTTCCCGTTCTATTCTGCGTAGCAAAATTAGACCTTCTTGTCATATTTAAATGGCCTGATATTATATGACTCTACCCTTTTGTCCTAGATTGGGGGAAAATAGCACAATTTATTGTATTTATTTCCCCCAGAAATGCGCAAAAGTGAGTAGTTTTGGCATTTTTGCTCGGCTCTCTACAGAAGGCAACTGTAAGGCAAACCACTGGAAAGAAAATATTGCAGATTTCACTTATTTCTTCTCTGGGCTAAATGTCATTGGGAATATCTCTTTAAAAGCAATTGCTGCACTTCATTTTCTGTATCTATAACAGAGTTCACATCCTATGGAATATTGTTTATTTGGCATGTTATATCGGTTTAATCAGTAACATACTGCATTTGAATGAAAGACTGACGGAGGTTTATGGGACAGTTAATTTGGTCTAACACACACACACACACACACACACACGCACACGTGCGTGTGTAAATTAAAACCAGATGCCACATATGACCCTGGGGACCCACGAGACCTCCTACAGATTTCAAACACTCAACGGAAAGAGAAGAGGATGCACACGAGGAGGTCGAGGGAAAAGGCTGTTGGATTATGAGGTTGGAGTGAATGATGTAGGA